>NC_080190.1:152941690-153286273 GCF_030028045.1 Hippopotamus amphibius kiboko | reverse complement strand
ATCCTTGCCTCCTTTGTCATAGATTAGTTGACCATAGTTTATCTCTGGGCTTTCTATCCTGTTGTATATTTCTGTGTTTGTGCCAGTACCATACTGTCTTGATCACTGTAGCCTTGTATTATAGTTTGAAGTCAGGAAGCCTGATTCCACCAACTCCATCTTTCCTTCTCAAGATTGCTTTGGCTATTTGGGGTCTTTTGCATTTCCATACAAATCATAAAATTTCCTGTTCTAGTTCTGTGAAAAATGCCATTGGTAATTTGATCGGGATTGCACTGAATCTGTAAATTGCTTTGGGTAGTATAGTCATTTGCACAATGTTGATTCTTCCAATCCAAGAACATGGTATGTCCCTCCATCTGTCTGTGTCATCTATGATTTCTTTCATTGGTGCCTTATAATTTTCTGAGTACAGGTCTTTTACCTCCTTAGTTTGGTTTATTCCTAGGTATTTTATTCTTTTGGTTGCAGTGGTGAATGGGATTGTTTCCTTAATTTCTCTTTCTGATCTTTTGTTGTTAGTGTATAGAAATACAAGAGATTTCTGTGTGTTAATTTTGTATCCTGCAACTTTACCAAATTCATTGATTAGCTCAAACAGTTTTCTGGTGGCATCTTTAGTATTTTCTATGTATAATATCATGTCATCTGCGAACAGTGACAGTTTTACTTCTTCTTTTCCAATTTGTATTCCTTTTATTTCTCTTTCTTCTCTGATTGCTGTGGCAAGGGCTTCCAAAACTACGTTGAATAGTAGTGGTGAGAGTGGACATCCTTGTCTTGTTCCTGATCTTAGAGGGAATGCTTTCAGTTTTTCACCATTGAGGATGATGTTTGCTGTGGGTTTGTCATATATGGCCTTTATTATGTTGAGGTAGGTTGCCTCTGTGCCCACCTTCTGGAGAGTTTTTATCATAAATTCGTGTTGAATTTTGTCAAAAGCTTTTTCTCCATCTATTGAGATGATCATGTGGTTTTTATCTTTCAGTTTGTTAATATAGTGTATCACATTGATTGATTTGCATATGTTGAAGAATTCTTGCATTCCAGCGATAAACCCCACTTGATCATGGTGTATGATCCTTGTAATGTGTTGTTGGATTCTGTTGGCTAGTATTTTGTTGAGGATTTTTGCATCTAAATTCATCAGTGATATTGGTCTGTAATTTTCTTTTTCTGTAGTATCTTTTTCTGGTTTTGGTATCAGGGTGATGTGGCCTTGTAGAATGAGTTTGGGAGTGTTCCATCCTCTGCAATGTTTTGGAAAAGCTTGAGAAGGATGGGTGTTAGCTCTTCTCTAAATGTTTGATAAAATTTACCCGTGAATCCATCTGGTCCTGGACTTTCGTTTGTTGGGAGATTTTTAATCACAATTTCAATTTCATTACTTGAGATTGGTCTGTTCATACTTTCTATTTCTTCCTGATTCAGTCTCGGAATGTTATACCTTTCTAAGAATCTGTCCATTTCACCCAGGTTGTCCATTGTATTGGCATATAGTTGCTTGTAGTAGTCTCTTATGGTGCTTTTTATTTCTGCAGTGTCAGTTTAACTTCTCCTGTTTCATTTCTAATTGTATTGATTTGAGTGCTCTCCCTCTTTTTCTTGATGAGTCTTGCTAGAGGTTTATCAATTTTATTCATCTTCTCAAAGAACCAGCTTTTAGTTTTATTGATTTTTTTCTGTTGTTTTCTTTGTTTCTATTTTATTTATTTCTGCTCTGATCTTTATGATTTCTCTCTGTCTACTAACTTTGGGTTATGTTTGCTCTTCTTTCTCTATTTTCTTTAGGTGTAAGGTTAGATTGTTTATTTTGGAATTTTCTTGTTTCTTGAGGTAGGATTGTATTGCTATAAAATTCCCTCTTAGAACTGCCTTTGCTGCATCCCATAGGTTTTGGATTGTTGTGTTTTCATTGTCATTTGTCTCTAGGTATTTTTTGATTTCCTCTTTAATTTCTTCAGTGATCCCTTGGTTATTTAGTAGTGTATTGTTTAGCCTCCATGTGTTTGTGTATTTTACAGATTTTTTCCTGTAATAGATTTCTAATCTCATAGTGTTGTGGTCAAAAAAGATGCTTGATACGATTTCAGTCTTCTTGAATTTACCAACGCTTGATTTATGATCCAAAATGTGATCTATCCTGGAGAATGTTCCATGTGCACTTGAGAAGAACATGTAATCTGCTGTTTTTGGATGTAATGTCATGTAGATATCTATTAAATCCAGCTGATTTATTGTGTCATTTAAAGCTTGTGTTTCCTTCTTAATTTTCTGTGTGGATGATCTGTCCATTGGTGTGAGTGGGGTGTTAAAGTCCCCCACTATGATTGTGTTACTGTTAATTTCCTCTTTCATAGTTGTTAGCATTTGCCTTAGGTATTGAGGTGCTCCTATATTGGGTGCGTATATATTTATAATTGTTCTCTCTTCTTCTTGGATTGATCCCTCGATCTTTATGTAGTGTCCTTTCTTGTCTCTTGTAACATTTTTTATTTGAAAGTCTATTTTATCAGATATGAGTATCGCTACTGCAGCTTTCTTTTGATTTCCATGTGCATGGAATATCTTTTTCCATCCCCTCACTTTCAGTCTGTATGTGTCCCTAGGTCTGAAGTGAGTCTCTTGTAGACAGCATATATATGGGTCTTGTTTTTGTACCCATTCAGACAGTCTGTGTCTCTTGGTTGGTGCATTTAGTCTATTTACACTCAAGGTAATTATTGATATGTATGTTCCTATTACCATGTTCTTAATTGTTTTGTTTTTGTTTCTGTAGGTCCTTTTCTTCTCTTATGTTTCCCGCTTAGAAAATTTCCTGTAGCAATTGTTGTAGGGCTGGTTTGGTGGTGCTGAATTCTCTTAGCTGTTGCTTGTCTGTAAAGCTTTTGATTTCTCCGTCGAATCTGAATGAGATCCTTGCTGGGTAGAGTGTTCTTGGTTGTAGGTTCTTCCCTTTCATCACTTTAAATATATCATGCCACTCCCTCTGGCTTGCAGAGTTTCTTCTGAGAAATCAGCTGTTAATCTGATGGGAGTTCCCTTGTATGTTATTTGTCATTTTTCCCTTGTTGCTTTTAATAACTTTTCTCTGCCTTTAATTTTTCTCAACTTGACTACTATGTGTCTTGGCATGTTTCTCCTTGGGTTTATCCTGCCTGGGACTCTCTGCATTTCCTGGACTTGGGTAGCTATTTCCTTTCCCATGTTAGGGAAGTTTTCAACTATAATCTCTTCCAGTATTTTCTCGGGCCCTTTCTCTCTCTCTTCTCCTTCTGGGACCTCTATAATGCGAATGTTCGTGTGTTTAACGTTGTCCTAGAGGTCTCTTAGGCTGTCTTCAGTTCTTTTCATTCTTTTTTCTTTATTCTTTTCCACATCAGTGATTATCACCATTCTGTCTTCCATGTCACTTATTTGCCCTTCTGCCTCAGTTAATCTGCTGTTGGTTCCTTCTAGTGTATTTTTCATTTCAGTTATTGTGTTGCATGTGTCTGTTTGTTCTTTAATTCTTCTAGGTCTTTGGTAAACTTTTCTTGCAACCTTTCGATCTTTGCATCCAGTCTTTGTTCAAAGTCCTGGATCATCTTCACCATCATTATTCTGAATTCTTTTTCTGGAAGGGTGCCTATCTCCTCTTCATTTAGTTGTTTTTGTGGTGTTTTATCTTGTTCCTGCATCGGGTACAAAGTCTTTTGCCTTTTCATTTTCTCTGTCTTTCTGTGACTGTGGTTTTCAGTTCCACAAGATGAAATACTGCTGATACTGCTTGATTCTGCTGTGTGCCCTCTTGTGGAGGAAGCTATCTAGGAAGCTTGTGGGTGCTTCCTGATGGGAGGGACTGATGGTGGGTAGGGCTGGGTGGGTGAAGCTGAGTAAAACTTTAATGTGATTTGGTGGGCGGAGCTCGGTGACACTTTATGCTTGTCAGCCAATGGGTGGGGCTGTGTTCCCACCTTGTTTGATGTTTGGCCTGAGGCTATCCAGCACTGGAGCTTACAGGCTCTTTGGTGGGGCTAATGGCGAACTCTGGGAGGGCTCACGCCAATGAGCACTTCCCAGAATCCCTGCTGCCAGTGTCCCTGTCTCCTCAGTGGGCCACAGCTGCCCCCCACCTCTGCAGGCAACCCTCCAACACCAGCAGGTAGGTCTGGTTCAGTCTCCTATGGGGTCACTGCTCCTTCCTCCTGGGTCCTGGTGAGCACACTTTTTTGTGTGCCCTCCAAGAGTGGAGTCTCCATTTCCCCCAGTCCTGTGGAGGTCCTGCAATCAAATCCTGCTGACTTTCAAAGTCTGATTCTCTGGGGATTCCTCTTCCTGTTGCTGGACTCTCAGGTTGGGAAGCCTGATGTGGGGCTCAGAACCCTCACTTTAGTGGGTGGACTTCTGCGGTATAACTGTTCTCCAGCTTATGAGTCACCCACCCCGCATTTATGGGATTTGTTTTTAACGCGATTGCACCCCTCCTACTGTCTCATTGTGGCTTATCCTTTGTCTCTGGATGTGGGGTGCTTTTTTTTGGTGAGTTCCAGTGTCTTTCTGTCGATGATTATTCAGCAGTTAGTTTTAATTCCGGTGCTCTTGCAAGAGGAATGAGCGCATGTCCTCCTACTCTGCCATCTTGATTCCTCTCTTTATTGTGTTCACTCTTGATTAATATTTGCTGTTTTTTCCACCTTCACTTATCTGGTAAATTTTTATATTACCTTCTGGAGCTTGTGGATGATAAATTGTAGGTGCTCTGGATTTTGTTGTTAACCTCTAGAGAGAGTTATATTTTTTGATAAGAGTTTAAGTTATAGGAGGATTACCTTGATTTGGAGACTTGCCTTTAGCCTTCATTAGGATGGAGCTATTACACTTTTGTTCTTACTTTTAGAGAGAAGACCTTTTTTTAAAAGCTTTATTGAAGTCTAATTGACATATAACATTGTGTAAGTTTAAGGTGTACAATATATTGATTGGATATACATATATTGCAAAATGTTTAACACCTTAGCATTAGTTGACACCTACATCAAGTCACGTAATAACTATGTGTTTTTTGTGGTGAGAACATTTAAGATTTACTCTGTTAGCAAGTTTCAAGTGTCTGGTACAGTATTGTTAACTATAATAATAGTGCTGTACATTAGATCCCCAGAGCTTATTCATCTTATACCTGGAAGTTTATACCCTTTGATCAAAATTTCACCATTTTCCTTACCCTGCCCCCCCCACTCTCCCCACACCCCCCTCCCCATAACCAACATTCTGCTCTCTATTTCTATGAGTTTAACATTTTTAGATTCCTCGTATAAGTGATATCATACGGTATTTGTCCTTCTGTGTCTGACTTATTTCACTTAGCATAATGTCCTCAAGGTGCATTCCTTGTAATTGCAAATAGCAGGATGTCCTTTTTTCATTATTATACAATACTATTCCATTGTATAAATACACACCACATTTTCTTTGTTCATCTTTCTCAGTTCATCTGTTGATATACACTTAGGTTGTTTCCATATCTTGGCTATTGGGAATAATGCTGCAGTGAACATGGGACAGCACATATCTCTTTGAGATCCTGTTTTCTTTTTTTTTCAGTATATAACCAGAAGTGGGGTTGCTGGATTATATGGTACAATATTTCTATTTTCAATTTTTTTAGGAACCTCAGTACTGTTTTCCATAGCTGCTGTACCAATTTACATTCTCACACAGTGCACAAGGATTTTGTTTTCTCCACATTTTCACCAACACTGTTTTATCTTTTCTTTTTGATGGTAGCAATCCTAACAGGTGTGAGGTGATATTGCATTGGGGTTTTGATTTGCATTTCTCAGATGATTAATGATGTTCAACACCTTCTCATCTACCTGTTGTCCATTTGTATGGGACAATTTTTTTTCTATGGAAAAGTGTCTCTTTGGTTCCACGGCCCATTCTAAAACCAGATTAGTTTTGTTTGTTTATTGTTGTTTTGTTATTGAGTTGTATAAATTCCTTATATATTTTGGATATTAACCCCTCATCAGGGGTTAAATTATTAATTTTTGCTTTTGTTGCTTGTGCTATTGGTGTCATACCCAAAAAAAAATATTGCCAAGACTAATGTCAAGCAGCTTTTTCTCTACGTCTTCTTTTAGGAGTGTTATGGTTTCCGGTTTTATGTTTTAAGTTTTTAACCCATTTTGAGTTAATTTTTGTGAGTGGCATAAGATAACGTTCCAATTTTATTCTTCTGCATGTGGTTAACCAGTTTTCTCAGCACTATCTTTAGTAGAGACTATCTTTTCCTCATTGACTGTTTTTGGCCTCCTTGTCAAATATTAGTTGACCATCCATACATGGATTTATTTCTGGGTTTCAGTTCTGTTCCTTTGGTCTTGATGTCTATTTTTATGCCAGTACCATGTTGTTTTGATTACTGTAGTTGGTAGTATAGTTTGAAATCAAGAAGTGTGATGACTTTAGCTTTCTTCTTCTTTCTCAGGATTGCTTTGGCTATGTGGAGTCTTTTGTTGTTCCATATATATTTTGAGATTGTTTTTTCTATTTCTGTGAAAAATACCATTGGAATATCTGAAAAATAAATACAGAAAACAATCTCATTCACAATAGAATAAAAAACAATGAAAATTTTGGAGTAAATTTATTCAAGGAGGTGAAAGATCTTTACACTGAAAACTACAAGACTATGATGAAAGAAACTGAAAAAGACCCAAAGAAATGGAAAGATACATTGATGTTCATGGATTGAAACAATTAATATTGCTAAAATGTCCATACTACCCAAAGCTATCTATAGATTCAGTGCTATCCCTATCAAAATTCCAATGGTAGTTTTTAGAGTAGAATTTACTCCCAGTGCATGGTCATTACTTCTACAGCATGGTTCTTCCATGATCTCAACTGGAAGCCTGAGGTATTAGCAAAGATCTCTTTGCCCTGGTTGGGCCTGAAATCCAAAATTTTCTCAGCACTCTGAAGCCTCAGAAGTCTCTGCAGAGCTCTCCAGGCTCCCAGTGGGTTTTCTCTGCTAGACCTATTGGAATCTTACCTTGACAATATACAATTTAGGAACTAGCCAAGAATCCTAGGGGAGATATTTTGATAGATTTTTATGCTCCTTACCTTTGGACCCTTCCTATGTAATAACCTACCTGCAAACCCCAGTGTCTTGAAAGCTCCAAACTTTAACCTCTGTTTACACAACCCAGAAAGAATACCAGTCTTCTTGGACTTTATTTCTCTGTTCCATAGTTTAGGAAGTCTTCTCAGAGAGAAAACCAGGATAAATGTGTACACTCATCTTCATGCTTCTCTTCTTTCAATGCCTAGAGCCTTGGGTTGATTGTTAAACACTGTCTACAAATAGTTATTTAATATACTTTGTCCAGTTGCTTATGGTGGGAGGTAGATTTGATACCATACATTTGCCATAAACAAAACCAAAAGACCCTACCAATATCTTTTATTTCCAAGGCTGTTGCTTGTCTATGCCAAGGTCTCATATTTTCTTTCTTGTTTCTTACCATTTCCTCATTCTTCATAAGATTTACTTGCTTTTCCTCAAGAGTAAAAGCATTCTACCCACTTTTTCTATGAATAGGTGACCTTAGACAAGTTACTTAACCTTCTTGACTCTTACTTTATTCATCTAAAACAATAGCATAATAGGCAATGTTTCTCACTTTGTGTTCCATGTACCACCTACATCAGAGTTATCTAGGGAAGACTGTTAAAAATATAAACCCCTGAGGTCTTTTAAGATTTTCAGAAACAGAATCTTGGCTAAGTGGACCCCGGTGATTTGCCTTTTTACCAAGCCCTATGGATGGTCTTTATGTAGACTAAAGTTTGAGAACACTGTGATAAGGCCATTGTGAAGATTAAATAAGTTATATTTTATGAAGCACCTGAAATATAAGTGCTTAATAAATGCTAGTTTTCATCTCACTATCTTCCAACACATACATTTTAGAAAAATATTTTAAATAGATGTGCCAATATGTGAAATATTTAGAAGCTATTCAGAGAATAGAATTATGTACATTCAAATGATTGCTGCTTTATTAACTAAAATACTCCATAATCCAGCTTTTTTCTTATCTATTGTACCACGCAATAAGCGAGAAGTTCAATTTTAAATCTGATACAAAATATACATCAGAAAAGTCAGTAGTTAGAATCTGTCAAAATATTTCAACCTTCTGATGTATATTGAAGGGTTACTATTTCTTCTCTTCCCCAAAAAATCTGAAAGGGAAACTAAGATTCAACAGGAGTATGTACAGTGTATGAAAAAAGAGAGCCAAATACACACTGTTCTGACTTGTGGTTTATCAAAGTGAATTCTAATAAAGGAAGAAAATATCAGAAATGGAAAGAGTGGCATGAGGTCCAACTTTACAGTTCCACACAGAGCTAATTGTCTTAATTGTTGTAAGTGATTTAGAGGTTCTTAACATTCATTCAAGTAAAATAAAAATGAATAACCCCGTAAGTAATATCCTCCTTGGCTTAATGACATAGAGAATCAATTGTGTGCAACATTTAACATGCATTTTTAGAAAATTGGCTTCCTTTTTAGAAATGGCATCCAAGACATAGCTGCAAGGCAATCACCATCAATTACCCGATTATTTCTGTTTTAGTTATAGCATAATTCTCACTGGAAATAGATTACACTGTTGGGGTTTTAAGGTGATAATTAATCATGCATCTCCTGCCCCCAGTACAAGCTTGGAATCAAACGAGAATATTTGCCAGGGGTAAGATGGACAGGGATCAAAATTCTAGACTTATTTTTAGTAAACATAGATCAGGAAAAGTTTCTTGGATCTATAACCACAACTGGGCTTTCTACTACCTTTACCCGAATTGGAACAATATAGCTGAAGGAGAATTTGGATCTGCCAAGTTGGATCACTTAACTCAGGACCGTAGCCCCACATCTGTTGAACCCTATTAGTGGTGACTAAGAGACGCAAGCCTATAGACTTGCATCTAGAAGATGCAAGTCTTGGTCTTGGTCCTGACCTATGTGTGCTTATCTGAAGGATGTAGGCGCAGGGCACAATTTGCTCCTCGTGGGCAGGGGTATGAATAAATAGAATGAGGTAGCACTTGAATCAAACATGTTTTTTTCCTTTACCAAATATTATGCCATACATTTTTACTTTAGGATCAAAGTAGAAAGTTGGGGTATAAGGATAATATTTTATAACACTTAAGATTAAATATGAAGTTTTTAGGACAGAGTACTGTACTTCCTTGTCCCCTCCCTATTTCCCATAGATCTGTATACTCTACTGCCTAGTAGAATTCAAAACAACTAAGTGAACTTAGAATAAATGGTTAAAAACCAAATGGTGTCATCAAAATACACAGATACTTATGCCTAAACTGTATCCGTATTTGGACAGATTTACATGAAGATATGTATGTGCATACTATATTCCTAAAGTCCTCTTATGTGGACTACAGTTATATGTGTAACCCCTATATGAACTTACCTTTGAATTTCAAATGAAGTTGGCTGAAACCCCATCCCATGATCAGTGGCAGAGACCCTTCATGTGTGTATCTATGATTGGGCACTGATGTTGGGGAAGTAATGTCTGCATCATCCTGGTCATCTCTGGTGCTGAGATCTTGCCTCTTTTTTTTTTTAAGCTCTTTATTGGGTTATAATTGCTTTACACTGTTGTGCCAGTTTTTGAGGTACACCAAAGTGCATCAGCTGTATTTATACATATATAGCCATATCCCCTCCCTCCCGTGATTCCCTCCCACCCTCCCTATCCTAGCCCTCTAAGTCATCACCCATCATCGAGTTTATGAGATTTTGCTTCTGATCAATCAGTTTAGTGCCTGGATTATCCTATTCTACCAAGCATGCTGTCCCATTCCATGGTATGTACATTGGATGCCACATCTTTCTCCCATTTCCACCAAAACTACGAGAATGAAAACATCCCCATGAGGTATTTTAGTGGATTCAGTCTCAGGTGCTTTACTGAGAGTTTGTGAAGATGGAGATGATTTTTATAGTCATAAAAGTAAACTAAAATTGAATATTTGCTTTCCTTCTTTAACAAATCTTTTGTTATCAATACTACCTTACTTTCCATTCTCCTCTCCTCCTTTCCTTTTTCTCTCTTCCCAGTGTCCTTTCCCTGAGGAATAAACCTACTCCTCCCCAAATTATCTTTAATTTTTTCTTGAAGTTTTCTCCAGCTCCCATCCTGAAACTCATGCCCAGGCCATCAAAGTCAAGGCTATGGGCCACTTCCTTATGGTCTTATTTCTCTGAGCCTCTGCAAGGATGTGAGAGCAGAGGGACCACATGAAGAATCATTTCCCTAGTGAGATGAACTATACCATAAGTGGGTAGAAGCAAATTTCCCCTGTTTTGGTTTAAATATTAATCTTTTTAACTTTACTATATGTAAGTTGGATATTTATAGCTCTATTATTAAAGGGTAGTTAATTTCCATTTGCATTCAATTAGCTGTAGGTCTATAATTTGATAAATGTGATCACAAGCCCCTAAAGTCTCCATAGGAATATGATTACTTATCTAGTTGTAATTATATTCCTAGCGTAAATTGTATGATCTCAGCATACCAGGATGCCTACCATTGTAGGACAAAACAACAAAATTTCTATAGCCTGACTTATGATTCCTGATATTTCTACAAGTACAACTAGAATTATTTCTTTTACATGGTAGTGGTTTTCAGGCAGACATCTCTAAGGTAAATTATATGATCTTCTAAGAACAGGTTTTGATCAGGAAATAGGTGAGCAGACTACAAGAACTCTGAATTCTTGAAAGGAAAGGATGTCATTAAGTAAGAAGTGAGTTAAGGAAGCAGTCAGGAGTGCTATGCCAAGTTTCTCCTACCATACAATTTGGCTGAAAGCTGCCTTAATTCAACTCGGTAGCATTTTGGGGGTAGATTTAACTCTAGTCCCTTTACTTCTGATAATAGAAAGTTTTTAAACCTAAGTCTGGGTTACATTTTCACTCAGTAACTTTTGATAAATATTTTCATCTTTGCATTTTGCAGTTTGATCCAAAATCAATAATTTGGATACAGATATAGCAAACCACCTAACTGAGAGGGTTCCTAAGGAGATTGGCAGTGTAATTTCCTAAAATACCTAGCAACTGCACAGAAAACACTTTCTGTGTCTGAGAATGCTGATGAGAGGATCCTTTTCTAACCCTATCCTAAACAGAATAGAAAGAAAAATGTTTCCTCTTGATTGGAGAAAAAGGTCAGTAAATGTATAACATTCTTGGGCAGTTTTCAGCTTTCCATTTGGTTAGTTGTATGCCTTTGTTTTTAATATATGTAGAGTTTAGATGGAAAAAAAATAAACAGCTTTGGTAACTTTTAACTATTAATGGGATTCTAGAATGAAAACTAGTATTTTTCTATCATATGTTGAGAAGTAGTTAAAAAGCTCCAAACTAGCAGCTCAGAAGTAAGTAGCACAAATGCTTAAAATTCAAGACCAGTTTTAAAAGTTTTCCTTAAGGTCTATTAGCATGATGCTAAGAATCACCTGGATGTTTATTAAATACATAGATTCATGGGTCTACCCCAGACCTGAATCTGACCCTCCAGTGAAGGGGCCCAGGAATCTGTGTGTTTGACAAGCATTCTTATAAGGTAAATTTTTAATACACTTTAAGAATGAGGGCTGCATAAGAATCTCTTGGGTGTGTCCCCCAGATAGATTGCTCCTCAAAGCAAAATACTGAAACATATTTCCCCATATCTAAGGAAACCACTATCATTAATTGGATATGTCATGTCCCTCAGGTGTTTTGCTGGGTAAGTCTAGGATGTCAGCTGCTATTAAATAAGATTAATATTATAAAGAGCTTTTAAAAAAAAACACTAGAGGCTAGGAAGGAAAATTATCTTCCATATTTTTTATTTTTCATGATGTTTATTCTGAAGTATCACTATTAAACTTAGCATCCCTTCTTTGCTGCCCCCAATACTTTCTAAACTCTTTAAGGGTAAAGATAGTTCCCTAGTCATCTTTGTATCTCCAGCACTAACACAAGGTTTGGTACATTTGTTATTGAATAAATGAATGGCTTGGTAAATACTAAAATTGCTGTGTTAAATAGGTTTAATGAAAAAAACTTTGGTGCGTAAGCATAAGAAGTTCTTGGCATACATTCATAAACAGCAAGTATGTATATACCAAGTGAAGGCAGTATAAAATTGAGGCTCAAACTGCAAAAAGCAAAGTCACAAGGTGACAGTTTTGTGACAGTGGCTATACACATTTGATTTCATTACTTAGACAAGTGACAATTTCCCCAGCTGGGTCTTTATTTCAAATTAACCTTCGTCTCCAGCAGCAGGAACAATTATTTGGACCTGCATTTAGAGACAGGAAAAGGAAAGAGATTCTTCTTTTATGCCTCATTAGGCTACAGAATAAGTAACACAATACAGATGTCCCTGAAAGGATTCATGATACAGCTCAAGATAGCTACTATTTGTTCTAATTGGAAATACGATCATCATTTCCTCTGATCTTCGGATCTGGGGAGGAGCAAGGATCACAGCTGAACAGTAAGTAAAGAGGCAACTGGGAGAGAGAGGAAACCATCCTGAAGTCCCCTGCTCACTCCCCTGCCCCTCATCTCCTGCTGTGCACACAGTTCCCAACAGGCCACAGCCTGGAGGTTGGGGACCCCTGGCCTAGGCTTAAGCTTAGCTCCTCTACTGCTGGCAGTATAACTCAGGGCAAGTAACTAAACGTCTCTATGCCTCAGTGGTCTAGGCTGAGAAATGAGAATAATGGTATTCCCTGCTTTACAGAGTTGTTATGAGAGGCAAATGTGTTACGAAGTGCTGAGTCATCTAGTACATAGAAAACACTTTCTACATGTTGTTAACTGTCTGTATTGCACATAACACAGTAAGGCATTTGTCCTGTTTGTTTAAATTATTTGCTTAATTATTGTGTATATGAGGTACTCCACTGGAACCTAACCTCCATGAGAGCAGGGACTTTGCTTGCATTGATTACCATTATAGTCCCAGAATTAGACTAATGTCTAATGGGAGAAGATGGTCAATTAATACTTTTGAATGAATGTGTGAACAAGAACCATATGGGATGTGGATGTTCAACCATTATTGAACTACAAAATAGAAGTTTTGTATGGTTCAAATGTATGGAATGAATGCGCTGGACTTGGGGAAAGTCAGTTAAGGCTTTCAGCATAACTAAGCCACCTAATAGCTATGTGACCTTGAGCAGGTTTCTTCATTTTTCTAATTTATAGTTTGGAGTTGGCATATACTTACCTTCAAGGGTTGTTATGGGAATAACATAAATAATGTATTTGGAAATAACTTGCACACAGTAAACAAAACTTTTTTGGGGGGGGTGGGGTGGGGTGGGAGGGGACAAAGTAAATTCTGACATTAACATAGCACTTCAGAATTCCCAAAATGCATTTGCAAGTTTTATCTCATTTTTTCCGTATAACAATATGAAGTGGTACAGATAAAAAGAGATCTTTATTACGCAAGGATAATTATTCACTACAAGAGAATCCACTTAAAGCTGCAACAAAAATTTCATAGTATATAAGGGGAAAAGGTTTCAATTGAGACTTTATCTTGAAAAAATGGAGTTAGTGTAGTGAAAATCATGTCTTTCTCATAAATAAAATAATTTCGTTTATAATGACAGGTAGGGCTAATTATTAAAAGTAGCAAAGCTTTTCTTTTTTAGAAACCATGATTCTGGCAAAATTGTATGAGAGCACAATGTAGCATCCTTTCATGTTTAATTAACTTTCAAAGCATGATCAAAAAGAAGGTTACTTTTGAGAAATATTCATGGATGTATCAGTTTTTTCAGTGACTTTTATTGTTTTGTTTATATTTGAATCTTTCTCTTTCAGAATGCCTGCTGTGTCATCAACCTCACCTTTGCTCTCTTCTACAATTTTGAGCTGTCTAATGAGGTCAAGATCCTTATATGTCAGTGGCTTTGTGTGTGGTTTGCAGCACTACTCTTGTTCATCACTTGAAATTCTGAAACTTTTCTGAGATGTATAGTTTTGCTTGGCAAAGCATTTGCATTATACTTATAGATGTATGATCAAAGACATTGATTTAATGGTTAGAGACAAATACGAATTTTCACAGAGAAGGGATGTGGAGAACAGATTAATATTATAAACAATCAACTCTTTAGACCATTAGAGAAAATTTTCATGTTATGATGGGTTTTGCTTTCCTATGCAGTCTCGTTATCCTGCAGACTCAGATAATAAAATTGAGATAATGAGGAACTTCTGTATTGTCACTATCTTCACTCTACAGATGATTAAAATGCAGCTCAGAGAAGTTCACTGACTTAAGGCAACACAGCAAGTAAATACTCTCCCCTAATCCATGCTTCTTATGCAAAGGAGCAGATAAAATGGGGGTTGAAAGTGAATCTCTTCTCCCTTGCTTGGCAGCAATTTGGATTACTATAGTTAAGAAAGAGTTTCTTCATAGGACTCATCACTTTGTACAGATGTTAGGGTTTCTGAGTAATCTAAGGTTCCAGGCTCATGTCTTTTCTCCTGCAGTAGATTTTGGCCTCCACAGAAAGTGAATGCTGATCCCATGTCTGAGAGTTCCTTCTCGAGAAGATTGAATAGACTAATGGAAAGAGCTTTGAACTGAGAATCAAGATTTATGGGGTCTAAGTTTAGCTCTGATGCTGACAAATTGTCAGAAATCAAGTATGACCTTGGGCAAGGAGCGTTCTCTTTCTGAGCCTTGGTTTCCTCAACTTTAGATAAAGATCCTAAACTCATTTATCACTAAAGCCTTTTCCCTGGCAGGATTCCACATGCCTGCCTATCGCCTGCAATCCACCACAGGCCAGTAATAGACAAATACTGACTACTACTAAGTATTACATTTGTTAATATATGCAGAACATTTGGTACATAGGAGAAATTCAGTAAACATCAGTTTCTTCTGTCCACCTCCACCTTCTCCACACACACAAGATGTAAAATACATTTGCTCTAGGGCCACCACACTCTCTTCACTGGGAGAACTTAGAGATGCAAGTGGTTAAGAGAAAAAAATAAACTATTAATTGAAATAGGCTTAGATACCTACTTTTAAGCAATACATATTTAAAGGGGCAAATCTTGAGACTGTCATCAGTTGTATATACATCCACTTGGAAGTCCCTGAACAAAGCGCTAATGTGATTATGTCTAACTCAACATTTTTTACTGACCTTGGACTTTAGGCCATTGCTTGGCTCTCTTGTTATTCTCAGAAAGCTTGGTGTTTGTATTTCCAAAGACAGTGTAGGGCATCAGATCTCTTTTTAAAAAATCTTCTAAAAGTGTTCCACTCTTTCACTTCTTTCAGACAGGCCAGACTGAGGATTCCCTTAGGAGGACTTTGATATTGGTCCTCTTGGCTGAAGTTCATGGCTTCTTCTAGACTTCCTTTAGCAGCTCAGTTCCTATTATTTTTATCTAGCTATCCATCCATCCATCTACCTATCATCTATCTATCTACTACTGATCTCTATCCATGCCTGTACCTAACACTGATACCAAATATTATTTTCTTGATCTGGACGTGTGAAGAAAGCTCACAAATACGTTTTCAGAGTGAAAAGTAAGCCAATTACTTTAGCCATTTTGTTCAGTTATCTTTCAGAGTAGCTTAATTAAATTCGATTTAATGAGTTCTTACCATGTGCTCTTGCATATGACTTCTTTTGAAGAGATCTAAACAAGATGGCTCCTATTCTCAGAGCTCAAATTCTAAATACTCGAAAACGTAAAGCTGTCCAGGGATGCTGTCCAAAGCCAGGTCAGTCTCCAAGTGTGCCCCATTCCACTTCACTGTCTCTGTCACTGTCATTCTGTGATTCTGGTGGCTGCAGAGCAGGGTTCTTTAGGCAGGATTTGGCTTGAAAGACAGGAGGTATGCCTTTGGTCTGGCAATTGAGTGGTTTAAGAATCTGCTTGTCTTCAAGGTTTGGTATAGTGACCAGTTACAAGTGACTAGAAGCTTAAAGGGGTCAAGAGTAGAAGGATGCGTTGAAAGTTGGAGAAGCAGATAGATCTCAGAAGAGGTCAAACTGGAGTGGGAGGTGAGTTTTAGATACGTTTAAGACCCAGGTGCCCAGGGTACAGAGTCTGAAACTAGTATAAACGGGAAGCTGTTTTAATCGAGGTACATCAGACAACCATCCTTGCCATCATTGCTTGTGTTGCTCACATGATTAGGGAATTTAAAACTACTCCATAATCATGGTGCAAAAGAATAGATAGTTGCTCCTGATAGTGGCTATTTTCTTGTTTGTTTTATACAGCAAATATCAAATATCACCTGCGATATTTTAAATGGTTATCCAGAGACAGCCATTTTCATGTTTCAAATAAATACGTCTTTGACACATCCGTGGACTTTATCGTAAATCGTTATTTCACAACATTGAGTGAGAAGGTCTGGAGAACAAAGATGGTGTTTCCTTCTCCTTTGAATGCTATGGTCCCTGGTATAGACCCACAGGCCCTGGCTTGTGGCAGATTCTCCGTACAAATTTTTTTTGAACTGAGATGATTAGGTTCAGATTGTTAAGAGCAAATCAGATCAAGCCATTTCTGTTATGAAACACTGTTGTTTGCCCTAAGCCATCACTTTCCCTGAGTTGGAAACTTTACTTGATCAATAATGACTTTTCGGAAAGCCATTAGTCCAGAACCCTGTAGAGCAACTTTCGGGGCTGCTGGGCACTGCACATCTGTCACTCCTTTTTGACAATCTGCAGGATGCAACTGCAGCATCTGTAGGGAGTGGATTAATAGCTCTGTCCTGCTTTATGTGAGAATTCCCAAGGTAGAACGGGAGGCTCAACACAGAGTCTGTACTTGCTTAGCATGCTGGTTGGAATTTAACACCTCATTTGAAAACCAAGACACACAAGGAAGGAAATGGAACAAATCCCTTGCTTTCAATTGCATTGCAAATAGGACTGAGTGAGGCTTAAGTGTAGAATTTCGCCTGGTTTGTTCTGCATCTAAATAGTTCATCTCTTGCAGGGGAGTGGCTGAGTTATTTTGATGTTTGAGAGTAGGTAGAAATACCAAGTGTATCAGCTAATTTATTCTTACATTCAACTACTCATTTGCCAAATACCTATTTGACACCCACTGTGTGCTACAGATGAAGCAGAGAATAAAACAAACAAATTCCCTATCCTCATGGAGCTTATATTCTGGTAGAAATGAATAAATAAATATATCACATAATGTCAGCAATGAATAAATAATAACTCAGAGTAATGCTGATGTGGTGGTAAAATAATGTCTGGTACCAGATATTACGATGACAGTGACAAATAATGGTCAGGAATGGAATTTCTGAGGAAGTGCCTTTTGGGCAGAGACATGAATGAAATGAGGGAGAGGACCATGCAGATATATAGGGAGGAGATTCCTAGCAGCAAAAAGAGAACATTCAAAGGCTCTGAGGTGGGAATAAGCATGACATTCTGGAGACAGCAAAAAGATTGGTGAGACTGTGTAAAATTCAGTGGGAGATGGTGATGGGGTGATAGAATAAGGGAGTAGGCATGCACAGTTCACAAAAAGCACATTTTCTGGGGTGAGCATTTTGGATTTCAAAATATGAATAAGAAGGAAATGGAGGACATAAAAAAGGGGAAGTGAAATCTGATTTACGTGTTTAAAGATCACACTGTGTGGTAGGCAGAATAATGTTACCTTACATGACAAAGGGAAATTAAAGTTGTAGATGGAATTAGAGTTGCTAATCAGCAGATTTTTTAAAAGAACTTCATTGAGAGATAATTGACATGCAATAAACTGCATATATTTAAAGTGTACAAGTTGATTTTTTTTCTTATTAGTAACGTATATATGGCAATCCCAATCTCCCAATTCATCCGCCCTGCCCCCTGCCCTGGGTTTCCCCCTTGATGCCCTTATGTTTGTTCTTTACATCTGTGTCTTTATTTCTGCCTTGCATAGTGGTTGATCTGTACCATTTTTCTAGATTCCACATAGATGCATTAATATACGATATTTTTTTTTCTTTCTGACTCACTTCACTCTGTATGACAGTCTCTAGGTCCATCCACATCTCTACAAATGTCCCAATTTCATTCCTTCTTACAGCTGAGTAATATTCCATTGTATATATGTACAACATCTTCTTTATCCATTCATCTGTTGATGGATATTTGGGTTGCTTCCATGTAAATACATGCTATTGTAAATACATGCTCTTGTAAATACATGCTTTGTAAATACATGCTATTGTAAATACATGCTTCCATGTAAATTACATGTTATTGTAAATAGTGCTGCAATGAACATTGGGGTGCATGTGTCTTTTTGAGTATAGTTTTCTCTGGGTATATGCCCAGTAGTGGGATTGCTAGGTCATATGGTAATTCTAATTTTAGTTTTTCAAGGACCCTCCATACTGTTCTCCTTAGTGGCTGTATCAATTTACATTCCCACCAACAGTGCAAGAGGGTTCCCTTTTCTCCACACCCTCTCCAGCATTTACCGTTTGTAGATTTTCTGATGATGCCCATTCTAATTGGTGTGAGGTGATACTTCATTGTAGCTTTGATTTGCTTTTCTCTAATACTTAGTGTTGTTGAGCAGCTTTTCATGTGCCTCTTGGCCATCTGTATGTCTTCTTTGGAGAAATGCCTATTTAGGTCTTCTGCCCATTTTTTGATTGGGTTGTTTGTTTTTTTTGATATTGAGCTGCATGAACTATTTATATATTTTGGAGATTAAACCTTTGTCTGTTGATACATTTGTAAATATTTCATCCCATTCTGAGGGTTGTCTTTTCATCTTCTTTATAGTTTGCTGTGCAAAAGCTTTGAAGTTTCATTAGGTCCCACTTGTTTATTTTTGTTTTTATTTCCATTACTCTAGGAGGTGGGTCAAAAAAGATCTTGCTGTGATTTATGTCGAAGAGTGTTCTTCCTGTGTTTTCCTCTAGGAGTTTTATAGTGTCTGGCCTTACATTTAGGTCTTTAATCCATTTGGAGTTTATTTTTGTGTATGGTGTTAAGGAGTGTTCTAATTTCATTCTTTTACATGTAGCTGTACAGTTTTCCCAGCACCACTTATTGAAGAGGCTATCGTTTCTCCATTGTATATCCTTGCCTCCTTTGTCATAGGTTAGTTGACCGTAGTTTATCTCTGAGCTTTCTATCCTGTTCCATTGATCTATATTTCTGTGTTTGTGCCAGTACCATATTGTCTTGATTACTGTAGCTCTGTAGTATAGTCTGAAGTCAGGGAGTCTGATTCCTTCAGCTCTGTCCTTTTCCCTCAAGATTGCTTTGGCTGTTCTGGGTCTTTTGTTTCTCCATACAAATATTAGGATTTTTTGTTCTAGTTCTGTAAAAATGCCATGGGTAATTTGATCGGGATTGCATTGAATCTGTAAATTGCTTTCAGTAGTATAGTCACTTTCACAATGCTGATTCTTCCAATCCAAGAACATGTTATATCTCTCCATCTGTTTGTGTCATCTTTGATTTCTTTCATCAGTGTTTTATAGTTTTCTGAGTACAGGTATTTTACCTCCTTAGTTAGATTTATTCCGAGGTATTTTATTCTTTTTGTTGCAATGGTGAATGGGATTCTTTCCTTAATTTCTCTTTCTGATCTTTTGTTGTTAGTGTATAGGAATTCAAGAGATTTCTGTGTGTTAATTTTGTATCCTGCAACTTTACCAAATTCATTGATTAGCTCAAGCAGTTTTCTGGTGGCATCTTTAAGATTTTCTATGTATTGTGTCATGTCATCTGCAAACAGTGACAATTTTACTTCCTCGTTTCCAATTTGGATTCCTTTCATTTCTTTTTCTTCTCTGATTGCTGTGGCAAGGGCTTCCAAAACTATGTTGAATAGTAGTGGCGAGAGTGGATATCCTTGTCTTGTTCCTGATCTTAGAGGGAACACTTTCAGTTTTTCATTGCTGAGAATAATGTTTTCTGTGGGTTTGTCATATATAGCCTTTGTTATATTGAGGTAGGTTCCCACTATGCCCACTTTCTGGAGAGTTTTTATCATAAATTGGTGTTGAATTTTGTCAGAAGCTTTTTCTGCATCTATTGAGATGATCATATGGTTTTTATTCTTCAGTTTGTTAATATGGTGTATCACGTTGATTGATTTGCATATATTGAAGAATCCTTACATTCCACTGATAAACCCCACTTGATCATGGTGTATGATCCTTTTAGTGTGCCGTTGGATTCTGTTTGCTGGTATTTTGTTAGGGATTTTGCGTCTAAATTCATCAGTGATATTGGTCTGTAATTTTCTTTTTTTGTAATATCTTTTTCTGGTTTTGGTATCAGGGTGATGTGGCCTTGTAGAATGAGTGTGGGAGTGTTTCTCCCTCTGCAATTTTTTTGGAAGAGTTTCAGAAGGACGAGTGTTAGTTTTTCTCTAAACGTTTGATAAAATTCACCTGTGAAGCCATGTGGTCCTGGACTTTTGTTTTTGCAAGATTTTTGATCACAGTTTCAATTTCATTACTTATGATTGGTCTGTTCATATTTTCTATTTCTTCCTGATTCAGTCTTGGAAGTTTATACCTTTCTAGGAATTTGTCTATTTCATCCAGGTTGTCCATTTTATTGGCATATAGTTGCTCGTAGTAGTCTCTTATGATGCTTTTTATTTCTGTGGTGTCCATTGTAACTTCTCCTGTTGCATTTCTAATTGTATTGATTTGAGTCCTCTGCCTCTTTTTCTTGATATATCTTGCTAAAAGTTTATCAATTTTGTTTATCTTCTCAGAGAACAAGCTTTTAGTTTTATTGATCTTTGCTATTGTTTCTTTGTTTCTATTTCATTTATTTCTGCTCTGATCTTTATGATTTCTTTCCTTCTACTAACTTTGGGTTTTGTTTTTTCTTCTTTCTCTAGTTTCCTTAGGTGTAAGTTTAGATTGTTTATTTGGGATTTTTCTTGTTTCTTGAGGTAGGATTGTATTGCCATAAACTTCCCTCTTAGAACTGCTTTTGCTGCATCCCATAGGTTTTGGATCATTGTGATTTTGTTGTCATTTGTCTGTAGGTATTTTTTGATTTCCTCTTTGATTTCTTCAGTGATCTCATGGTTATTTAGTCACATATTGTTTAGCCACCATGTGTTTGTGTTTTTTTACAGTTTTTTTTTCCTATAATTGATTTCTAATCTCACAGTGCTGTGGTCAGAAAAGATGCTTCAGTTTTCTTAGATTTACCAAGGCTTGATTTGTGACCCAAAATGTCATCTATTCTGGGGAATGTTCCATGTGCACTTGGGAAGAACGTGTAATCTGCTGTTTTTGGATGTAATGTCCTATAGATATCTATTAAATCAAGGTGATTTATTATGTCATTTAAAGCTTGTGTTTCCTTATTAATTTTCTGTGTGGATGATTTGTCCATTGGTGTAAGTGAGGTGTTAAAGTCCCCCATTATTATTGTGTTGCTGTCAATTTCCCCTTTAATAACTGTTAGCATTTGCCTTATATATTGAGGTTGTTGTATGTTGAATGCATATATATTTATAATTGTTATTTCTTCTTCTTGGAATGATCCCTTAATAATTATGTAGTGTCCTTCCTTGTCTCTTATAACTTTATTTTAAAGTCTATTTATCTGATATGAGTATTGCTACTCATCTTTCTTTTGACTTCCATTTGCATAGAATATCTTTTTCCATCCCCTCACTTTCAGTCTGTATGTGTACCTAGGTCTGAAATGGTTCTCTTGTAGACAGCATATATATGGGTCTTGTTTTTGTATCCATTCAGCCAGTTTGTGTCTTGGTTGGAGCATTTAGTCCATTTACATTCAAGGTAATTATTGATATGTATGTTCCTATTACCATGTTCTTAATTGTTTGGGGTTTGTTTTTATAGGTACTTTTCTTCTCTTGTGTTTAGCATTTGTTGTAGGGCTGGTTTGGTGGTGCTGAATTCTCTTAGCTGTTGCTTGTCTGTAAAGCTTTTGATTTCTCCATCAAATCTGAATGAGATCCTTACTGGGTAGAGTATTCATGGTTGTAGGTTCTCCCCTTTCATCAATTTAAATATATCCTGTCACTGCCTTCTGGCTTACAGAGTTTCTGCTGAGAAATCAGCTATTAACCTAATGGGAGTTCCCTTGTATGTTATTTGTCATTTTTCCCTTGTTGCTTTTAATAACTTTTCTCTGTCTTTAATTTTTGTCAGTTTGACTACTATGTGTCTTGGTTGTGTTTCTCCTTGGGTTTATCCTGCCTGGGACTCTCTGCACTCCCTGGACTTGGGTGGCTATTTCCCCTCCCATGTTAGGGAAGTTTTTGACTGTAATCTCTTCAAATATTTTCTTGGGTCCTCTCTCTCTCTTCTTCTTCTGGGACCCCTATAATTGGAATGTTGATGTGTTTAATGTTGTTCTAGAGGTCTCTTAGGCTGTCTTCATTTCTTTTCATTCCTTTTTCTTTATTCTTTTCCAGGTCAGTGATTTCCACCATTCTGTCTTCCAGGTCACTTACCTGTTCTTCTGACCCAGTTATTCTGCTTGGTTCCTTCTAGTGTATTTTTCATTTCAGTTATTGTATTGCATACCTCTGTTTGTTTTTTCTTTAATTCTTCTAGGTCTTTGTTAAACTTTTCTTGCATCTTTTCAATCTTTGCTTCAAGTCTTTTTTTGAAGTCCTGGGGCATCTTCACTATCATTATTCTGAATTATTTTTTTGGAAGGTTGCCTATCTGCACTTCATTTAGTTGTTTTTGTGCGGTTTTATCTTGTCTCTTCATCTGGTACAAAGTCCTCTGCCTTTTCATTTTCTCTGTCTTTCTGTGGCTGTGGTTTTCATTCCACAGGCTACAGGAATATAGTTCTTCTTGATATTGCTGTCTGCCCTCTGGTGGTTGAGGCTATTTAAGAGGCTTGTGTGATGGGAGGGACTGGTGGTGGGTAGGGCTGGGTGTTGCTTTGATGGGCGGAGCTCGGTAAAACTAATCCACTTGTTTGCTGATGGATGTGGCTGAGTTCCCACCCTGTTGGTTGTTTGGCCTGAGGTGACCCAGCACTGGAGCTTACCAGCTCTTTGGCCAGGATAATGGCAGACTCTGGAAGGGCTCACGCCAATGGGCACTTTCCAGAACCCCTGCCACCAGCGTCCCCATCCCCGCAGTGAGCCACATCCACCCCCACCTCTGCAGGTGACCCTCTAACACCAGCAGGTAAGTGTGGTTCAGTCTCCTATGGGGTGACTTCTCCTTCTCCTTGGGTCCTGGTGCACACACTACTTTTTGTGTGCCCTCCAAGAGTGGAGTCTTTGTTTCCCCCAGTCCTTTGAAAGTCCTACAGTCAAATCCCACTGGCCTTCAAAGTCTGATTCTCTTGGGATTCCTTCTCCCATTGCCAGACCCGCAGGTTGGGAAGCCTGATGTGTGGCTCAGAACCCTCACTCCAGTGGGTGGACTTCTGTGGTATAACTGTTTTCCAGTTTGTGAGTTGCCCACCCAGAGATTATGGGATTTGATTTTATTGTGATTGCTCCCCTCCTGCCATCTCATTGTGGCCTCTCCTTTGTCTCTGGATGTGGGATGTCTTGTTTGGTGAGTTTCAGTGTCTTCCTGTTGATGATTGTTCACCAGTTAGTCGTGATTCTGGTGCTCTTGCAAGAGGGAGTGAGCACATGTCCTTCTACTCTGCCATCTTGAACCGTCTCCTAACCATTTTAATGTGTACTATTCAGTGGCTTTTAGTACATCATGAGGCTTTGTGACCATCATCACTGTCTCAGCATATCTTAAAATAGGGAGATTATCTCGATTTTTCCAGGTAGTCCCCATGTAATCACAAAGGTCATTAAGAGTGGAAGAAGGAGGTAGACAAGGTCAGAGTGATGTTATGTGAGAAGGACTCAAACCACCATTCCTGGCTTTGAAGATGGAGGACTGAGGTCACAAGCCCCAGAGTATGAGCAACCTACAGAAATTGGAAAGGAGAAGGAAGTAGATTCTCTACGAGCACCTCCAAAAGGGAACGCAGCTGAGCAACACCTTGATTTTTGCCCAGTGAGACTCATGTTGGACTTCTGGCTTACAGAAGAGTAACATGATAAATTTGTATTTTTTAAATCACTAAGTTTGTGGTAATTTGTTATAGCAATGATCAAATATTAATATACTCTGGCTTCTGTATGGGGGGATGAACTGTACAATCTAATTGTGGAAGTGAGGAGTCCAATTTGCTTGCTATTGTGATTTTATAATCCAGAGAACAAAGCGTAGATTAGAGTAACAATGGTGGAGCTGGTGGGAAGTGATCATATCTGGAATGTATTTCCAAACAGACAGAAATTGTCTTGATTTATTGCTGGGATTTTTGTCTTAAGTCATTGAGTCTGAAAAACTGGGTGAGTAGTGGTGCCATTTACTGACATGGGGGGCTAGAAGGGGACTTGGTTTAGGGGAGAAGAGCAGGAGTTCTATCTTAGACGTTTAAGTCTGAGATCCCTTTCAGATATCCAAGTGGAACTGTTGAGTTGGCAACTGGACAAACTAGTCTGAAGCTCAAGAGATAGGTCAAGGCTAGAAATATAAATTTGGAATGACAAAGCTGCAAGATAGAGAAGACTTTTGTCTTAGATATTGTGGTGCCACCAACCCCAACTGCTTATACTTGAAATGTTATGTGAGAGGAAAGATGGTTCTATTTTGTTGAGACCATTATTATTTTGAATCCTATCATAATCCATATCCTAACTAATCTCCCAAACTGCTTAATCATTGCATATTCAACATAATTTGAACTACTCAAATTGTCCAAAGTAAGTCCAGAGAACAGGGCAATGTAGCTTATTTTGTCACAGGTTTGGGGATATAGCCATAAATCTTCCCTGATCATAAGCTCTTGTCTATTTTTACCAGGGCAAACTGGGTGATCAAGACAACTGTGGTTTCAGTGGAGTGGTGGGTGTAGCCTTTATCTTCACAGTTGAAAATGGCTCTTCACAATGTTGACACTTGGAGCATCCTGATGAAGAAAGAGATGGGAGGATGTACCACTTCCTTTTAAGGACATGCACACATCTCTTCCACTCATATCCCATTGCTCAGAACTAAGAATGTGGTCTCATTTATCTATAAGGAGATTTCTAGTCTGGATGACCATGTGTACAACTGAGATGTGGCGGTTCTGTTACTAAAGGATGAAAGAGGAAGTAGATGTTGGGAGACAATAGTGATTCTCATCCTGGTCTGTTTCTCTAGCCACTCTAACATTTTTATGCATCCTTCTTCCTGCTCTTAGAACACACATACCCCTCCCCTGGGGGGGTTGCATCAGCTCAAAGCCCAGTATCTGCAGGTAATGCATAGTCTTTTACGCAGTGACTTGGTGCACTGCTCCTGGATAGTGAATTGTAACCTAAAAGACCAGTTATTTGACCCCTCACCCATGTAAAATAGCAAATTGGGAGCTATAGAGGTACAATTAAAATGAATCAACAAAATTCCCCAAAATCTCATGCTTAGAAAAAGGAATAATACAGTAATCACTTTGAAACAATTATCAAATACTGCCTGTGAAGGAATACCAAAGACTCCTATGTTAGTTTGTAAGAGCTGCCTTAGCAAAATACATCAGAAATTTATTTTCTTTTCTCATAGTTCTGGAGGCTAGAAATCCAAGATCAAGGTGCCTGTAGGTTTGGGTTCTTCTGAGGCCTCTCCCCTTGGTTTGTATATGACTGCCTTCTCGCTGTGTTCTTCCCTCTATACACGTACATCACTGGTGTCACTTATGTGTGTCCAAATTTCTTCTTCTTATAAGGACACCAGTCAAATTGAATTAGAGCCCACCCTACGGGCCTCATTTACAACGAGGTTCTAAGAAGCTCTTTAATAGCCGTATCTCCAGAGTCATATTTCGAGGTACTAGGGGTTAGGACTTCAGCATCGAATGTCATGGGGACACAGTTCAGCCTGTAATTCCTTTCCCCGTCAGTGGAGTAAACTTCGTCTTTAGTTCATCTGTCATACCTGGTTCTGCTCTCTGGGCAGAACTTTCTGGACTGATGTTCTCTGTGTCTCCTCCAGGGCCCAAATTAGATTGAGGTGAGGGAGGAGAGGCAGGCATTTGCCTTAGGCACAAAATGTAAGGGAGGCACAAAAAATATCAGTAATCAAGATAAAAATATTTAAAATTTTTTTAAACAAATAAAAGGAGTGCAAAAGATCCATGATGAACAAAATGTCAGTTTTTAATAAACTCAGGATCAATGTTACTGATTTTTCCTTTTGCCGCAGGCTCCAGGATGGCTTCCTACAGCACTGTTACTGATCTTGTCATCATTAAAAACTTTGATATTTTATTCATCAAGGATTTCTTTGCACTAATTTTGATTGTTCAGAACATTGCATTAAAATATTATTTATCTCAGTTACTGATTTTTTTTGCAGCCCCTTAAATTCTTTGCACCTGAGGCCAGTACTTCATCCTCATCCTCCTCCCCCCCATCCTCCTCCCCCCTCCCCCAAACCCTGGGTTTTTCTTCAGGGAACTTTGCCTTTTCCATTCTCCTTCTTCACTACATTCAAAGTGGACACGGGAAAGATTCTTTCTTGGTGGCCAAACCACCTTCTGCTGGTGCAGGTTCAAAGATCTATAGGTGTTTTGGTGTATAACAACCTCAAGCTTTGGCCAGCTAGGTTTCCATTCATTTGGTAGCATAATTCCCTCAAAAACCTAGTCAGATTTCAGTTCTATTTGCTTTCAATTAAATCACATAAGGTAGTAGCCAGTAGTCTCATGTAACAGATTTTTTTAAGCATGAAAAATTTAGTCTTTTATTTTCTGCCCTCTCTGCTCTGTCTGCCTCTACACTGGTCTTTTACTGCAAGGCACCTGAGGCCGTTAAGAAACAGACTTGGATAGGAAGGAAATATCCTTAGTTCAGTTTGTGCCACTGTGCCCCCTCCCATCATCTGGCCGAGGGCATTTACTGGGAAGTACTTTAGAAAAGCTTGGGCCATGGGCTTATCTCCTGCTAAGGATGCTAAGGGTGCTTCTTCAGAATCACCAGAGTAGAGAAACTATTACCTTGTCAACTCTGTGAGGCTCCAGATATCTGGATCCTGCCCCAAGTCAATAAAAAAGGAAAAAAGTTTTTAAAAAGCATCTTCCTAAACAGAGCTGAATTTCCTTTCATCTGTACTTTCAAGGAGGCTGACTTCAACTTACTCTTGTAGAGCTCTGTTGAAAATGGAAGAGGTAGACAACATACACTAACATTGTGAAAAATTTCAACACTTTCCTATAGTAGGCTCAGTTAACATGGGTTTTGATTTCTGAGTTATCACAGAAGGCATCGTGCTAGGCAGAATAATGGCCCCTCAAAGATATCCGTGTCTTAATCCCCAGAACCTGTGAATACGTTACGTTACGTGGCAAAGAGGAATTAAGGTAGCAGATGGAATTAAGGTTAATAATTAGCTAACCTTAAAAGAGGAAATTTATCCTGAGTCACAACAGCTCTTAAATGTAGATGAGGGAGGCAAGAGGAGGTTCAAAGTGACTTGGTGTGAGATGGACTTGACCTGCTGTCCCTGGCTTTGAAAACGGAGGAAGGGGCTATGAACCACAGAATGCAAGCAGCCCCTATAAACTGGAAAATGCGAGGAAACAGAGTCTCTCCCAGAGCCTGTAGAACAGAACACAACAATGCCCACCCTCGATTTTAGCCCAGTAAGTCCCATTTCCGATTTCTGACCTCCAGATATGACAAATAAATTTGTGTTGGTTTAAGTCATTAAACGTGGTGATTTGTTATAGCAGCCATAGGAACCAATGAAGCTTTTATTTTTCTTAACCAAATGTTTTATTCTTAGGTTTCTAGCCTCAAATATTTATATCCTTGCCACCCACTGCTTAACCATGAAGCCCATGTAATATATGTTCAGTTGTGTTCCATCATTATCCTATTCCTAGGTACCAAATTCTGTGTTCATTAGTACCTTGCTTCATAGCTCTGATGAGACCCAAAATAACTGTGGCTTAAACAAGGTAGAACTTGATTTCTGTTTGCCTAAGTCTGATGAGAAGCGTCCCACCCAGGACTGTTACTGCTGCTTTATGGATTAGTAATGCACATCTCTCTCTTGTCCTTCTGCCATCCCTAGGCGTTGCTTCCATTCACATGGATGAAGGAGATTAATCATCCTGTTTTAGTTCCTGAGATGAAGAAACAGGAAGTAAAGGGCATACACCTTTTCCTTAGGGCTGCCGCTTGGACATTGCATACATCACTAACATTCACATGTTATTGGTCTGAAATTAGTCACATGCCATATATAACTACAAGGGAGGATGGCGAAGGCAATGTTTATTTTGGTGGCCACATACCCAGCTAACATTTGATGATTCTGTTACTAAAGAAAAAAGGGGATAATGAAAATATTATTTTCTGCTACACACAGGAAGTGACATCACATTGTGCAAAGGAGGGATTGATTTCAATTTGAATTACAAGTAGGAAAAAAACCCAGAAAAACTGGCTTTAAAACTTATCCCATGGGCATTAGAGCAGCATGAATCATCATAGAATCAGCATTACTGCAAAGATAGTATAAGTACCACATGTTCAAATAAGACACGGAGAGCTTCAAAGGTACATGGGCAAATAAGTATTCAAATCAGGCAAATTCTCACTTAAAGATAAGCCTCAGTGAAAAGCTTCTACACCAAGAAATGGGCATCCCAAAGCAGACCTTGTGATAGGAGAACTATATAGAGCACAGAAAGGAGGCTCCAGAGAAGACCAGCCTTCAGGCTCTTGCCTTAGTCACTGTGGTGAAGAGTTATTATCCACCCTTCCAGGGAGGAGAAACCAGAGACTGATGCCAGAACCCACTGTGTATCAGTTATAGATTAAACTGTGGTGGGTTTTCATTTCAGGGTATAGATTTAGTTATTGTCAACAAACCCTTTTTGTGAAAATCCTGTGGATTTCATCATACATAGAAACTTTGAGTCTTTAGACTGAAGGTATTAGAGACCAGATTCAGTTGCCCCAAGAAGAAAAACCCAGGTAGGAAGCTCCCCTAGAGCATTCTGATCAAATGTGTTACCCAGGGAGCTTAACCTTTCCAAATCACTGAGCAGCAGAGAAGTGTCCTGGCAGTTTAGGTCACTGTGCTTTTTAACCCACGGAAATTCTGACATTTGTGTTAAATATCATTGGTTATTTGCTCACTGTTCTATGAAATATCAACAATTCAAAGACATCTCAACATCTTAGAACTTAGAACTTTCATGATCTTCATTGGCCGATACCCTTGTGCTTTAGCTAAGGGAGGAAACTGGTGCCCAGAGAGAGTAAGTGAGTTTTCCATGCTAAATGGTTAGCTATGGACAGAGTCATGCTTGGAGTTTCAGTCTTCTGATTCTTACTCCACTGTTATATTCTTCATGTTATGCTTGCATTTCTAGTTGATTCTTCCCTCTTCTTTCTAAATTTTTAAATTACCCAGGCAATACATGTTTATTATT
Organism: Hippopotamus amphibius kiboko; assembly: GCF_030028045.1. Taxonomy (NCBI): domain Eukaryota; kingdom Metazoa; phylum Chordata; class Mammalia; order Artiodactyla; family Hippopotamidae; genus Hippopotamus; species Hippopotamus amphibius. The sequence goes on along the minus strand of NC_080190.1, from coordinate 153,256,663 downwards.
TTTTAAACATTATAAAGTTCATGCACTATTAATTTTAGTTCTTTACCCTTGTCCTCAGAAGTAACCACTCTTATGAGTTGCATATCCATGCCCTTTAGTGTGTACACACCAATGTTTGTGTATACTTTTCATAGAAAACATAGAGTATTGAATGTAGGTTTTGCTCTATGGTGTAAATTAGATCATACTCTACCTATTGTTCTGTAGTGGGCTTTTATTCACTCAACAATATATGTTTATGATAAATCCATATTAATGCACAGATCCAATTTTTTGCTTTTATTTAGTGTATGGTATTTCTAACATTCAAATAGACCACATTTAATTTATCTTATTTACCCATTTGCCTTTTGGTACATATTTTATTTATTTCCAATATTCACTACTAGAGCTAATTAAATTTATGCATTCAGTATTCAAGATTTTGTAATCATTCAAAAAATAGCCCCTGAAAGGGGATTGTGATTGTCTGAATGTTTATATCCCCCCAAACTCATATGTTGAAATTCAAACCCCCAAAGATGATGGTATTAGAAGGCAGGGCTTTTGGGAGGTGCTTAGGTTTTGAGAGTGACACCCTCACGAATGGGATTGTGTCCTTTTACAAGAGGTTCAGACAGTTCCCTAGCCCTTACACCCAGTGAGGACACAGGGAGAAATTCCTGACTATGAACACAACCATGGTGGCACCTTGATCTTGAACTTCCCAGCCTCTGGACTGTGAAAAATAAATTTCTGTTGTTTATAAGCTGTGGTATTTTGTTACAGAAGACCAAACAGACTGTGGTATTTTGTTACAGCAGTCCATATAGACCAAGACAGGGATAAACTGTCACGCTGAATTGTGGCCCATAGAAGAAGAAGATTTGGCTTTTAATTACCTGATCTTACACTAAACATGTTAGGAGTCTTAGAGTCATAGATCATTAAAATTAGAAGAAACATTAGAAATCCTCAAGTTTTCCCTCTTCCTTTTTAAAAAGCAACAATAGGTATGAAGAATTTAGTGATCCCCCCCCCCAAATTACAGAATGACAGTTGGTGGTGTCACTTTATCTCTAGTTTGTGGGCCATTTTCCTTGCCATCTTCAAGGTTAGAATTCCTGGAGTTGTTCTTGGCTTATTCCCTGTGCTTCCCCCTTTTTTAACTTATATCATGCCACTCCTGAAATACCTTCAGTGATCCAGATAAATTCTAGACTTCCCTCTTCCATCGTGGTGCAGCCAGGACCACTACTCTGTGATGTAAATCATTACTCTATAATGTCAGCTCTATGATGGCAAAAAGCAGTTCTGCTTTGTCTTTCCCATGACAGATAAGAATACTCTCTGATACTATTATCTTCTCAGGTGAATCTTCACAATTAACACTACAACCCTAGGATCTTTTTCAACATTGTCCTACAAAAAAATAAAATTAGCAAGTGTGAGGGAACCTGTTTTTTATCCTTAATGTGAAACTTTGGCTCTTTCTAGGCCAGTCACTCAAGGTTCCCTGAAGATGGTCATTTATGGTTTGTACATATCACTTAGCTTTTACCTTTGCTTCATTTTTAATATCCTCATCTGGCATATCCTGCCCCATGCACTCAAGCTATTCAAACCCTACCCATCTCCAGGATCCAGTTCAATTCCCTCCTCTCTTTGAAGCCTGTTTCAGCTATTCCTGCCCACAATGCCCTCTTTTCTCTACATTCTTGTATTACTTACCTTATCCTGGTGTATAAATAACTCATGCATCTCACTCTTCTCCAAGATGCTCTAAAGATAAAGGCCATGACCTTCATTTTCCCCATCTTCCACCAGCATCCACTAGAGTATTGAGAGCCTGATAGAATCCAGTGACTTATTGCATGAGCGAATGACAATTGGGTTGAGAAGGCATTAAGTGTAATGTCTTCCATATGGAAATGTGTGCAAAGGACAGATGATAATTTGTTCAAAATTAGTATCATATCCTGACAAATGACTTTGGCATTTTGAAAAACGCACTAGCTATTTTAAATAATTTCCTTTCCTCATAATAAAAGTAATGTATGTTCATTGTAGAATTTTTGGAAAGTACACAGGGAAAATAAAAATAATTTCTAATTCCATCACCTGGAGATAACTTCAGAGAGTATTCAGTTCTGTTTTTTTCCCAAGGTTATGCAACTGTATATTTATTTGTTTAGCTTTTAGACAATCCAGGAAATTCAGCAAATACAGTTTTGTATCTTACTTTTTGCAATTAATATTACAGTTGACCCTTGAACAGCATGGGTTTGAACTACGTGGGTCCACATATTTTACAATAAATATGTACTACAGTACTATGCCATTTGTGGTTGGTTGAACTATAGATACGGAGGGCCAACTGTGAAGTTACACACAGATTTTCTATTGCACAGAGGGTTGGTGCTAACACTGGCATTTTTCAAGGGTCAACTGTATATCATCATCATTTTCTCCATTTAATAGTTAATCGAAAGGTTTTTATGGCTACATAATATTACACTACACGAGATGTTTCATAATCTCTTCGATCACCTGTTATAGAACATTTAAGTATTTCTAGTTTTCCACTGCTACAAATTAATGAGCTAAGAATTACTGAGCACTCACTATACGCCAGGTACTCTGTTGAAGTCTTTTATACTTAGTGACACTTAAAAGATCCATAACAGCTTTTCATGGGAGGCACTTTTATTATACCCATTTTTTCTTGGGTGAACAAACTGATGACTATAGAGGCTGGGTTCCTCATCCAAGATCACAGTCAGTGATAAAGCCAGAATTCTAACTCAGGTTAGAGTGGCTCAGAAACCTATGCTAACTGTTATGAATATAATCATGATAAATTCTAATACATTCTTTGTCCATGTGTTTAATAATTTCTAATGAAAAAAATGACAACAGTGGAATTACTGAATCAAAAGATATGAAGACACTTCCTATTGTCAAATTGCTTTTCAAAAAGATTATTGTACTAAATGCATGTGTGTAGTAAATGTTTGCAGTGTATGAGCTTGCCCCTTTTCCCTGCGAGAGACGTGGAATCCTTAGTCCTACATGTCCACTTTTAAACCTTTTATTCTAAGTATGCTGCAGCATCTATCATATTATATATCTTTATTCATATTTCAGTCTGCCTTGATGTACTGTGAAATCTTTGAGAGCAAGACTGTCTCATTTGTCTTTTAATTCATTGTGACATATACATAGTAGATTCTCAGTATGGTTTTTGTCCAAAAAAGTGCACCATGACTTGCAGTTTCATGTGCCAGTTTGCTGTGTGCAGATAAATGTCACTTCACCTTCCTTTCCAGTTCCCATGCTTCCTTAATACAGAGTTTCAGCTCTAGAAGTTCTGGTCCTTTCACTGATCCTATGTGGCCCTCCCACCTCTTTTTTTCCCTGCAACCTAATTCTCAACTCTCCAAATCCATGTCAAGCATCACCTACTCCAGGAAGCCTTTGCTCTCACCATCCTCCACTCCAGTGCTGAACTCTCTTGTAGATTTCCATAAAAACTGACTGTTTATCTTATATACTATGGTAGTAGGTTTGGTTGAATTTAGCAATTAATCAGGTAATTCCTTTAATGAATCTTTAATAGTGTAATCTTAATGTCACTTATTCCTCATGCTTCTTATTTCCTGCATACCTTAAGCACATTTTAAGACTCTGGGCATTTACAACCATTCTCCAAGCTTTTTGGAGGCGGTCTACTGGAAGCACTTGGAACCCCCCAGGCATTTGGGGATGGGCCAAGGGGCTGTCCTGTTTCCAGCCTCCTTTCTAGATGGGTTTGTGTATCTTCTGCCATTGAGATATTTTGGAAGAAAACTTAGTAGTCATTGATTTTTTTCCGCGTATCTTCCCATGAAAATATTTCATCACAATTCCAACTAGAGCCTCCTAGAATCCTATAGACGAGTTCAGAACATTTTGCGAGGAGAGTGGATTAGGGAGATTTTAATTAACTGGATTCCTTGGCAATCTACTGGAACCTTGATTATTAGCATCTTTGATCAACATACAATCAGAGTTTCCTGTGGCTCAAAAAATACTGTCAGGTAATGAAAGCTTACTGCAGTTTCATGCTTCTGTCCCCAAATGAGGCTGATGTATTTTGTTCCCCATCAGTTTCCATTGCATTTCATGGGAATGTTATTTTTAGCATAGTCTGTATTTCACAGATTACCATATGGTTTTTTTTTTTCTTGGTATCAACACAGCTTTTAAAGTTAAAAATTCTTTGGCATATTAATATGCCCTAATAAATCAAGTACATATGTCTTTAAACCACAAACACAAATACTCCATTTGCCATTAAATTTGTTGATACATTTGATCTGATAATATTTTTCTATTTTACAGTCACTAGAACTTGCCAACTTGCCTTTTGAAATCTGCACTTATGAGAAATTAATATTTAATGTAGAAATTGTAGAGCCTGGAGGTTGGTGGGTATGAAGAGAGGCAAAAAGGAAGGGCTAGAGGATTTTAAAAGAAAAAAAGCAGAGGAAAGGAAAATCTGAAGCTAGGGTACCTTTGGGTTTTTGGCAGTCTAAACACAGTGGAAATTAAAGAGGTAAAGACACCTCAGGAAGTAAGGGGCTGAGGGTAAGAGGTAAAGACACCTCAGGAAATAAGGGGCTAAGGGGCTTTTCCAAAATTGGAAAAGAAGCGTTAGAAGTAATGGAAAAGTTCAGAAGAGCTAATGGAAAAAAGGGATGATGGTGAAACAGTTGGCAAACATGAAGGTCACCGGCAGAGTGAAAAATCATTAACAGAGAAGAATAAAAATTCAGAATTAAAAAAAAGAGGCTCCATACTTCTCCAGCCTCTAAATTCCACCCCTACTTTCAGTAGCTCTTAGGAATTTAAATAGCTTTCACAGCTAGAAAATTTTATTAGACAGAGGGAAGGTGAGTCAGGAATGAAATTGTTTACTGCCAATCTCAGTAAAAATGCATTCATATAAATGCTGCAATTCCAATAGCTCCTATGGCTCCTTTAATGAAAAGATTGATTCCAGGTTTTGGCAGAAAATAGTCTGGCAAAAGCAATAATAGTTCTCTGGGCTTGGCGTGAAACTCTGCCTCTTGCTCGGCTCCCTCTGTCTATTATATTTTGCCAGGCCAATTCCACACTTAGAAAGAGAGGCAAGAAACCATTGCTTACAGGAGGGAATGTTCGTGTTAGAACAGAGAGGGGGAGTCATAATTTAGACACTTATTTTTAATTTGTTATTTAATTCACTCATGGGATGAATTCCTATTGAACACCTTATCAGTGTTAAGCACTGAACTCGACTCTAAGGATGGAGAGCTCGTTTGCTGTTTAAGGGATTGTGGTGAATTAATTCAAGGGTCGGCAAACGATGACCTTTGGACCAAATCTATCCACTGCCTGTTTTTGTAAAGTGTATTAGCCCATTTATTTATGTAATTTCCACGGATCCTTCTGTGTTGTGACAGCAATGTTGAGTAATCAGAACAGAGAATGTATAGCCTGAAAGAGTAAAACATGTTTATTAGCTTGTTCTTTACAGAATAAGTTTGCTGACTGCTGGATAAATACAGCTGTTATGATGGAGTTATACTGGAGTTCAGTAAGTTATAGGAGGAGTCAAGGATGTTAGTAGAAGCTTCAAAGAAGAGTTGGTATGTGACATCTGATTTCAGTTTTGAAAGACATAAAGGAGTTTCTGGGTATGAAGGCATGTGAGTGGTGGTTTGGGAACAGATATGACAAAGCTAGTACTGTGACATTGTTTGTGAATTTTAGGAATCTACCCACTGTTTGTTCTGGCTGAAGCATAGGTTGGGGTGGATGACTAACAATGGGCGTTTGAGGCTAGAGGGGCCAGTTCAATCTAGATCATATATGGAAGGGCCTCAAATTGAGAACTTCATATGCAAACACTCAGCATGGTAAGTTGCCTATATTAATAGCACACAACTCTGCCCTCATGAAACTTAATCTCCAATAGGATGTATAAGACTTATTAAATAAATCACAAAACAGAATGAGATACATACTATAGAAAAGTCCGAACAAAATACAATTAGGGACTTCTTTAATAAGGAGACATCACATCTGATTGGAGAGATCAGAAAATTATGTTAATGTTAAAAGTGTCCCTTGAAGGATGGCTGTAATTTTTCTGGGGGTGAGGGGTGTGGGGCAGGTGGGCACAGGCAGAGAAAACAGCATAAAGAGATATAAGCAAAAAGGAATGTTCAGAATTTGGGGATGTGCCTTAGCCCAGATTCCCTAGAAGACAGACTCTGAAGCCAAAGCGTTGTGCTAATGCTTTACTGGGTAGTGGGATCCCGGGGAAGCAGAAGGCAGGGATAAAGGGAGTGAGGCAGAGATGGAGGGAGAGCAGATATGAGAGGGCATCTCCCAGGTTGGCCACAGCTGTGTAACAAGCACAGCTGCAACTTGTAGGGCAGCTTCCTAGAGGCTGGATGAATTTTCATGTCTCTGAACAGTCCATATGATAAGGTAGAGGGAAGAATGAGGAAAGAATTTTTCCATTGTTTCCTCTCTTGCACCACTGCCCATTTCACACTTTGAGGCATTAAATTCCCTGCACTGCTGGTTGTGCCAGAAGCCCTCCTAGACAGCCACTGGGAAAGTAAGAGCATCATGTGTTCAGTCTGGCCAGGGAGCCTGCATGCCTGTCCTCCCTTGCCAGTCAGTGCCGTGGGTAGAGCTCCTTAGTCTGCAGTGGTAGCCATAGTGGTAGCAACAGTGGCTCCATGACCTTGAGGACAGTCCAGAACGTTCCTAGGGCCATTCCAGCCAGAGAGCAAGTTGACAGATTTGGGGTGGCACATAAGCTGAGTCTGGTACAGACCAGCATCAAATGACTTGTCTGGAATATAGGATAAGGACATATAGGAATATAGGATATAGGCCAGAAAAGTTGGAATGCCTTATGGAAGACATTGGTTGTTGGATGGGGACCATCTAATTCATTTATTAGCAAATGAGAAGCAATGGAAGGTTTTCCAGAAGGAGATGACATAATCAAAATTATGTCTTGGGGGGAACCTAATCCAGAAGTGGTATGTGAAATGGATTTAGAGGGTATAGAAATTGAAAGCAAGATTATTTGTGAGTTAGGAGGCATCTTGGCAGATCAAACTATTCAGTTCTATACTCCAGATGTTTAGAATGGACCAAAGGACTCCCTACAGAGGCCCTTCCCTAGTCCTGCACTATGACTCATCCCTGTTCTTGAGGGAGATTGAATAGATGCATATGTCTTGTTCCAGGAGACCAAGTGACACTCAGGAGTATCCATTTCTAAGCAGCATATGGTTTTTACATGCTTATACATTGTAGTGCTTTCATTTTTAAACACACAGTAATCAGGCACTTATTATTCAGACTGTACCTAGATAGATAAATATACCTAGTTCTCATTTTATGATCTAGAGCTCCTCCAGCCATGGGAAACTATTGAACTACACAGTTAGGTGGGAGAGAAGGAGGCAGTCTGGCCATTGAGCATAAATAGACTCTGCATTTTCCTGCTTCTTCCAGGGCCTTGCCTCTGACTGAAGGCCTCAAAGAAAGTATTGGTCAGTCTAACAACAAGTAAATAGTGGAGTTGTTCTGTGTCATTCAGTCTATGTACCATGTTCCTAGTCTAAAAGTACTAAGTTTCCAAATTCTGAAACACAATTGCCGAAAAATTTCAGGTAAGGGATTGTGCACCTGTTTTACTTAGAAGTGTGAAATGACAGTATAAAGATTAACACTATCTCCTATCCATCCTACAATAAAAGCACATTAAAATTTCTTGAAAAATGTTCATTTTGCTTTCAAAACATAACCCAGTATGTGAACTTTTGAAAAATGTGTTTCTATACATTTTTAACTAAAAGAGAAAATTTTTTATCATCTCCGCATTATTTTGTTCCAGTCTCATCCCATTGATGTAACAACCAGTGGTAGCACTTTGGCATGTGACTTTTCATATCTTGAAATATTTCTAAGGATATCCTGCCAAGATAAACTACTTTTAGAACATGGTTTGGACTCAAACATGGAAGATTAGTAATTTAATGATAAGCTCTTTAAAAAAAATTACATTGCATTTGAGAAAAGCTCATTAAGAATTAACTCATCAAAGTTGTTTGATTTCTATCCTAAGGGGATATTTTTAGTATAAATTTTAATGATATTTCTTAAGTCTGCGTATATAAAGCTGAAGGGTTTCTTTGAAATAGACCATTAAAACCTATGTCATTTTGGTTATATGACTTCTGTTTCTTCTTAAGAAAGAACCATTCAAAATGTTGCTGAGCAAAATCGCATCTCTGAAAACCTAGTGGTCAATTTTTGGATTCCTGTAATACAGCCTGCCCTCAATAAGCCAGGGAGGGGGAGGGACTGATTAGTTCCAGGACCCCCCCATAGATACCAAAATCCACGGTTGCTCAGGTACCATAGTTGGTCCTCTGTACCCTTGGATTCTGCATCCACGGGTTCAACCGTGATCGTGTACTGTAGTATATATTTATTGAAAAAAAAATCCACGCATAAGTGGACCCCTGCAGTTCAGTCCACGTTGTTCAAGGATCAGCTGTACTTGCTGCTTTACCTACCTCAAAGCTGTATTGTACTGATGTTGTTTTTTGTCCATCTAAACTATAGTTTCCATATCAGCTGCCAAATATGTGCATTTTCCAGCCTCATCAAATTAGATATGAGATGATTTTCACTCCAGAATGCTTTCTTATGTTTCAGCTTCCCTCTCTATGCTTGCCCTAAGCCTTCTAGTTTCTGGAATAAATAATTAATTTACCTTTCATTTTGTAAATTCTCACAGCTTTAAAAATCTGAATTTTGTCTTGTAAAGAAGTTAAACACTCTTTGATTATTTTCTATAAATTTACATTTGGCTAAGCTCTCTAATTATCTTAGAGTTAACTCTCTGATCATTCATCAGAAATGCCTTAAGGAGTCTATCATTAATGCTTCCAGACAAGGTATGCCTTATGACTAACAAATATAAGGTGATATTATGAGGGGAGAGACCATAATAGAACTACATCATGAGAAATGTAATTGTAGGTGTCCCCTGCTTTTCAAAAGTTTGCTTTATGTCACTTTACTTTATGAAAGACCTACATCAGTACTTGTTTTTGCAAATCTAAAGGCATCCAAAGAGATTTTTCATTTTTACAAAAAAAAAGAAAAAGCCCAAAAGTGAAAATAGCATTCAGCGTGAAGCACTACAGAGGCAGTGCACACCCAGAGCAGTGAGAGTGGCATCGCCAAGCTCCTTCCCGCGGGACTACTCTCAGCATCTCAGCATCAAGCCGCCATAGCTTTGAACCGTGTCTGTGAGCATCTGTGCCTTATCTCGATTTATTTTGTGCATTCGTTAGCAAGATGTGTCCTAAGGTAATTGCTTCTTTGCTTTACACCATTTCAGCTTATGAAGGCTTTCATAGGAATACTCTACTTCTGGATGGTAGGGGAAACCTGTATCACTCTTTAAAGCAGTATTTATGGTGCTGTTTGGGGGTTTGCTAAAGGAAAGAACTTGGCAAATCTATACAATGTGATGGCATATGTTGGGGTTTTAGGCAGCCTGATAGAGTATGTTATTTTGTTTCTTGCCTGAGTTCTGTGCTGAGAGAGACAAGGAATCAGGCAGATGGAGATTAAAGTGCCTGGTTCATTACTGATAGAGATTTTGGAAAATGAGGCTTAGGAATAAGGCAACAGAGCCTTCCTAATACTTAACCCTGTTAATACAGGCCTAGTCACTCAATGTCAGGTCATGCTGATCAACCAAGGCCTTCCACACAAAATGTCTGGACTACTACCATGAAACTCATTGAATGACCAAGAACAGAGGAAAGTGTATGTTCCTAAAATCACGTAGATCTAAAGAAGAAAAGGAGAAAGGAGGGGGCTCAGTCATACATGCCCAATTTCTTCTCCTAAATGTATAATTCGGATAATTTAATCCTCCTCCCGTGAAGAAAAGTTAGTGAGGATGTAGAGGAAATCAAGAATGTTACACTGATTGATGTCTCTCTTCATGAAACATGAATTAAAGTAAAGTCAGTATCATTCAATAATACATGGTCTTCATAAAATAAGAGAAAGGGCATAATCAACACTTACATTGACATTCCTCCTTCTGTCCTTCCCATCCACAGACGCATGTAGACAGCTTAGAATCAAACATTTATCTTCTAGGGCAAAAACTTGAGGGATATACTCTGAAAAATTGCACTAATTTTCAGAGAATAGTAAGTATAGTTGCCACAGAGTCAAACTCTCCCCTTTCAGAGTCTTAGCCACGTAGCTCACTGGGGACATACTTTAGGATACTTAGACCTCAAATTTCAGCAGCAGAATCCTAATTTGCCGTCTCTACACCACATATATTCCTTTATCAGGGTACCATGGTAAAATCAGGCAACCTTAGCAATAGTTGGCTCAGAGCGCAAGAGTGGAAGCTTACGCCAGGACCCATCAAAAACATCCACGCACTTAGTGGGAGAGGGACCCACCGCCATCTAAACTACCAGGTTGCATCTCATTCTCCCACCCTGACTACCACTGTAATGGAAAATGGTGCCAAGGAGTCTGGCTTCTGCTCTTTCTCAGGAGACATTCTTTTCTACTTTGACATCGAAACCACATCAGTAAAATCCCAAAGCAGAACATCAAACCCAGTGGAAGATGGATATACTTATATTTTTGAGGTAATACCAGTATTCTCATTTGGTTGAAGCATCTCTGGCCCAATTCATGGCATAAGCATGAGGCTATTACCATGGAAGGTGATTCACTCTATAATACTGTGGAGATCTATCTGCAAGGATTGCATGCCCCCTTTATTCTTGAAAATAGTCTTTTGTTGTACTATAGAGGGTAAAAGAGATGGAGGACACACAGAAAAGGGGACATGAAAAAATTTAGGAGATTTAGAGTACTAGCAAAGCCAATGTGTCAGGTTTAACTGAAAATCACAAGTAGCATGTCTGAGAGCAAAATGAGGTTCCAGGGAAATACCATGATCAGAGAAGAAATTATTCCTCTCCAAGATAGTGTCATTCCTCATTCAGATAGCGTAGACACATGAAATAACACACAATTACACATGACAGGTCTGTCCTTATGAAGGGCCTTGCTATACATCTTGATGCCATTGTTCTCTATTCTGTTTGATTCAGAAAAATATGTGCACTATATAGTAACCCTCTATGTGGCTGCACAAAATTTCTGTTCTCTTAATTAGGTGAACTTTATCCTGCTCTAGTAGTACCTTAAACATATTATAGCTTCTTAGTAGGTAACTTTCCAAGTCCTGACTACCAGAAATGCCATGGTCTTCTACAGCTTCCCACTTGTATTTCTTGGAAAAAAATGAGATAATAGATATATTTAGTCCAGTACCTAATATACAGTATATCCTCAAAAAGTAGGAGCTACTAAGCGCCATTTGCTGAATCCAGGTTCATCTCAGACCCTGAGATAATCCTGATGAGGGCAAGAGGTAGGTGGACAGCCTTGCCCTCTCCCCCTACACAATGGCCCTGGGAACTAAGTCTCATTTCTCAGGCCCAAATCCAGGGGCTGGGCAATGATTGGATGTCACATGCCCTCAGAGTCACCTAATGCCAACCTGACTCAGAACCCCATGTACCAGGAATGAGCTCTGAGCATCTGGAGAGCCCTATATTCTTTCTCTATTTTGGGGGTCCTAGTCATGGGTTCTTTATTTTCATTGTTTAGTATCCAGTTCAGCTTAGGATATGTCTCTGAATTCCAGTTGGCATCTTTCCTGGCTCTTGGAAGACTTCTCTCCCAAAGCTGAATTCTATTCCCCTCATATTTCTACATCTACATCTGCATCTTTCATATATCTACATGGACAAACCTAGGTTCAATTGCTGTTCACCTCTCCCAGGGATCATTCACCTCTGGGATCTCCATTCCTGCATGTGACCATCCAGATAGGTACTGAAAATTGAATCATCTCAGTTCTCAGTGTCCCTTAGAGTTTCTGTGTCTGAGATGGTCTCACTCATACCATCCTGTATCTTGGTGACACTGATGATACTGATATCTGGCTTCTCACTTCCCCACAAAAGATGTATCAGTGGCTCAACTTGAATCTCCCCTCACCTTGTCTGTGACAATGCTCATTTTCCAGACTGGGCTGCAAATCTACTGAGGATCTCAAAGTATGGGGGACAGAGCTAGACTAGAGAGAGGGTCATGAGGCTCATCACTCAAAGGTGTTTATGAGTTGAATTCCGGTGCCTTGAACCCAAACAAGCTGAGGAAGTGATTTTCCCTTTGTCCCTGGTTTCTAGAATCATATCAGTATTCCTTCAATATTTTATTCATTAGATTTATTTTCCTTATATTTTCTGAGCTCAGAACTTCTGTATAAGATGGAATGAGAAAACTACAAACCCCTTCAGGCCACAGATCAGGAATTGTTTCTATTGCTCCTTTTCTTGGTGCAACCCAGGATATAGGTCCTGATGACGCTATATCAGCATTTTTTCTGTTTTCCTTACAAAACAAATTGCCAGCAGCGTTCCTGCTTATGAGGGTAGGAATTGCTTTTACAAATTTCCCATAAGGATTCTGACAGAAGCTTCTCTCTGCTAAGGCAAAGAGCTTCTGTATCACTGATTTGGGGCATGAAGCCAGAATAAGTCTGAGATCCCTTATGTCTATCGGGATCCCCTTCCCCAAAACTGTACGATCTGATTTGTTTGAGAAACATGGTTTATTTTTGTAATTATCTCAGAAGGGAGAAACCTAAGTCTGCATAATTATGGTGTTCATGCATATTGAGGATTTTCTCGAGGTTGGATGACAGCAGGGTGCCCAGGCAAGGGCTGAATGCTGAATCGAAGTGCTGAGGCTACAAGTAGGGTGAGGTGGCGGAGGCCCCATAATGACATGTTAAAGCCCAGTTCCATACTGATGGAGGAGCTTTGAGAGGCTGGGAGGAGCAGCAGCAGCGGCAAGGCCAGCCATCCTGCCTCGGCTAATTCACTCTGAACAAAAGTATGTGTGAGGAGGCTCCCAGGTTAGAACAGTGACAGTCTAACTAAAGAAGTCTTCACATGCGGCACACAGTATGCATGAACAGCGGTAACAAGGATAACCTTTTATAAAGCATTGAATATATTAAATGTTCCATATACATTGCATCTGCAATAATTTTTCAAGCATCTTCTAATTGCCAGGTGCTCTTCTAGACACTAAGGATTCAGCAGTGAATAGATAAAATAGACAGAAAACAGATAAAGTCACTGACCTTGTGGATCATTTAATACCCATTAAGTACCCCCAAAGTACTGCAAAGTCTGGGTTCTTTCTACTAAGCCATGGCACCTCCTCATGGTTAAAGAAAATTTGGCCACACATGCAAGCCGTGTTACTAGTGGTTGTGTTTTCAATTGTGAATAGCAGGGATGTATCAGCCATATGTTTAAAGCATTTACCTCCTCCTTGAGGACAATACTACAAAGTATTGTTCCCCAAGCTGGTAACTTAGCTGAGACTTTATAGGTTTTCCCATCATTACATTAGTCTCGTTGCTCCTGAGTGGTATGGAATATGGTAAAATTTCATAGATTTTACGGTCAGTGGCCCACTGTTGTAACTTCTGTGCTGTAACTTCTTTGATGGACAAAGCTGTATGGGATCCCATGCCTATAAATCAGGCATTCTGCAAGCTCTTGGATGGTGGTACTAGGGGAAGCACAGCAGACAAGGAAGGCTAAGTAAGACATATCTGGAATAAGTGTCAATTCATTTAAGGATGAAGTGATATGCACTCGATGATGAAAGAGGTCTGATGCAATCAGGTTCTACAAAGTGACTGGCAGATATTTGAGAAAAATGGTGCCATATCAAGGGATGAAGTGTTGGTCTTTCGATGGCAGTTTGGGCATTCAGCAGCTTCAAAAGCTAGGTCAGCCTAGGTCAAAGGAACCCCAACTTTGGGCCCATGTATGTGCTCTGTCTCTGCCAACACGGCTACTCATTTCATGATGCACTGGATGATGCATCATCGTGTCTGCCCAGTTAAGCACTTCCTTGGCAGTGAAGGGCCTCTGGTGGATGTTAACATGAAATAGAAAGGTCTTCATGGTTTTTGCTCATTTCCATTGGTGCATCTTTCTCAGATCCCCTGGTCTCTGACCTAACCTTTCTTCCTCCAGGTCTCTGATCAAATAGACAAGCCTTTCACCACTACTCAAAGATCTGTATTCTTATTTCAGGTCACTCCTAAATTCATACAAAGTGAATGATCAAGTGTACTGCTGCACACCTCTGTCCATTTGGAGGATTTACCTTACTACTGTCTTTTAGAGTCATGCCTGAATGGGGCTGTACTGAAGTAGCAGTCTATCTTCAGCTCAAACCAACATAGAGTGAGAATAAAGACACTGTGAACCAGGTTTCCATTGTTTTCTGCCTCCATCATTTAATCTTAGGAAACCCCTCATGATGTGAGGTCTTACATATAAACTGCAGGAGAAGCATGAATATTATGTTGAGGGATATCTTCATGTAACTTACATATATCTCTCGACCTGTTTGGGCTTGATCTTGAATATACAATTTCTATTGTTCAGTGTCTAGTAGATTGCTGCTGTGCCTACCCAATATTAGGATTTGGAGGACATGATAACATCCAGCTTACGTTTGACGGCTTCACTTACTGGTAACTATTGTTAGGTACACAGTCTTTACGGACCCAGCAGCCCTCTAGGAGGTGCTTTTCCAATGATAAGTAGTTCTCTGCTGTAGAGGGAATCTGTGTCGTGTCTATCCTATTGAGGTTTGACCGAGGTTCTAGACAGCATCCTTATCTATCACAGATAGTTCTAGAACCATTGGTTCTCCAGGTTATACAGCTCAAATAACAGGGCATCCAGCACCACACCTAGACCCATTACAGAGCTTTCTTTTGCTCTGGGCTCCATTCAAAACTGTCAGTCTTTCAAGTCACCAGATGAATGCATTGGAGAACTATTCCTAAGTGCAGTCAGAAATCCAAAATTCAAAGAATCACACTAAATGCTGTACCTCCTTCTTAGTAGTAGCAGGTATAAAATTCAAAAATTAAAATCCCTGAGTAGCCAAAGCAATCTTGAGAAGGAAAGATGGAGCTGGAAGATTCAGGCTCCCTGACTTCAAACTATACTACAAGCCTACAGCGATCCAGACAGTATGGTACTGGCACAAAAACAGAAATATAGATCAATGGAACAGAATAGAGAGCCCAGAGATAAATCCACACACAGATGGGCACCTTAACTTTGACAAAGGAGGCAAGAATATACAATGGAAAAAAAGACAGCCTCTTCAATAAGTGGTGCTGGGAAAATTGGACAGCTACATGTAAAAGAATGAAATTAGAACACTTCTTAACACCATACATGAAACTAAGTTCAAAATGGATTAAAGAGCTAAATGTAAGGCCAGACACTATAAAACTCCTCAAGGAAAACATAGGCAGAACACTCTATGACATAAATCAAAGCAAGATCCTTTTTGATCCACCTCCTACACTAATGGAAATAAAATAAAAAATAAACAAATGGAACCTAATGAAACTTAAAAGCTTTTGCCCAGCAAAAGAAACCATAAACAAGACAAGAAGACAACCCTCAGAATGGGAGAAAATATTTGCCAATGAAGCAACTGACAAAGGATTAATCTCCAAAATATACAAGCACCTCATGCAGCTTAATACCAAAAAAGCAGATAACCCAATCCACAAATGGGAAGAAGACCTAAATAGACATTTCTCCAAAGAAGACATGCAGATGGCCAACAAACACATGAAAAGATGCTCAACATCACTAATCATTAGAGAAATGCAAGTCAAAGCCACAATGAGGTATCACCTCACATGGGTCAGAATGGCCATCATCAAAAAATCTAGAAATAATAAATGTTGGAGGGGGTGTGGAGAAAAGGGAACCCTCCTGCGCTGTTGGTGCGAATATAAATTGGTACAGCCACTATGGAAAAGTTTGGAGGTTCCTTAAAAAACTAAAAACAGAACTACCATATGGCCCAGCAATCCCACTGCTGGGCATATAGCCAGAGAAAATCATAATCCAAAAAGAAACATGTACCACAGTGTTCATTGCAGCACTCTTTGCAATAGCCAGGACATGGAAGCAACCTAAATGCCCATCAAGAGATGAATGGATAAAGAAGATGTGGCACATATATACAATGGAATATTACTCAGCCATAAAAAGCAATGAAATTGAGTTATTTGTAGTGAAGTGGATGGACCTAGAGTCTGTCATACAGAGCGAAGTAAGCCAGAAAGAGAAAAACAAATACCATATGCTAACACATATGTATGGAATCTAAAAAAATGGTACTGATGAACCCAGTGACAAGGCAAGAATAAAGATGCAGATATAGAGAACAGACTTGAGGACATGGGGTGAGGGGTGAAGGGGAAACTGGGACGAAGTGAGAGAGTAGCATTGACATATATATACTACCAACTGTCAAATAGATAGCTAGTGGGAAGCTGCTGCATAAAACAGGGAGATCAACTTAATGATGGGTGATGACTTAGAGGAGTGGGATAGGGAGGGTAAGAGGGAGTTGTGGGAGGGAGGGGATATATGTATAAATACAGATGATACGCTTTGTTGTACAGCAAAAACTGGCATAAAAGTGTAAAGCAATTATATTCCAATAAAGAGCTTTAAAAATAAAGATATCTATGTATATATGAGTGAATATATATATATATTTCCCTAAATAATAAAAAAGTAAATAAAATTCAAAAATTGTCCTCATCCTTAGAAGGGATGCCCCAGCATGTCTTAAACCATTAAACCCCTAAAATCATCTCTAATATAGTAGGCAGCTAATTCTTTGTGAGGTTCATCTCTAATCTTCTGACATATATTTACCTTGCTAGGTATGCAGAGTTCTTACTACTTCCTGTTCACCAAGTCTTATTTGCATCAGATGATCAATATTGTGGGCTAGTAAGATTCTTGAGGAAAGTCAGCATGATCAAGGTTCTTGCTGACTATGTGGTGACAGAGAGCAGAAGATTTAATAGAGCCCTGGGTAAAGAAAATGAATGTATAATGTTGTCCTTCCCATGTAAAAGGAAACTGCCTTTGATCATCCTTCCTGATAGAATTAGAGAACACATTTATAAGATAAGTAACCTCATACCCAGTACCAAAGTCATTGTTGTCTGTTTCATAAAGATTTTACATACGTTATAGCAGGTGAGTTAGGACGACCATAATGCTTGGTTAAATTTATGAGTCCACTGTCTTCCAACACAACTCATAGACTATTTTTTTCAGAGTCTATATAGATGAATTTAATAAGGATATGTAGGGATGACTACCCTTGCATCCTTTAAGTCTGGTGATAGAACTAATATTCAGATATCCTCCTGAAATGCAGTATTACTTATGCTGAAGTTTCTTGGCAAGCGGGTATAGGCAATCTCAGGACTTTCCTACAGTTTTGATTCATACTCCATAAGTCAAGGAGTATTTAGTGTTCTGCCAGGTAATAAGTATATCTATCCAAATTTTACACTTAGGAATTGAAAAATGGATCTGTTGGCTCAGTGAACCCTCTGTGGGACAGAAGTGGACAGGAACTCTATTTATCACCTTTTCCTCATCAGTATCCATCTGGAGTTCCTGGAGGGTATTTTGGATTCTTTGTATCAGTGTCAGCTCAGACCCTGTATTCAACTATCCTTGAAAGGTCTAGCTATTCCACTTTCCTGTTGCAGAGTTACTCTAATAAATCAGTTTTCGAGAATATTTATTGTGTATACATATCATGATTTTATAGCATCCTTCCTCAAGAGACACAAGCCTCCCTTTCAGGTAATAACCTCTGGGTCTGTGAACTAATTTACACCTGGAATTCGGGTGAAGGACTACATTTTTTCATTGTCTTGGATCTTGATATTTTGTGGGGTCAAAGGGGATTACATTAATTCAGGTTGAATAATACCATTGTCAGCTGTCCATCTGTCTTGTCCGTTGGAACCTTCTAATCTGTAAGCTATTACCATAGAGCCCTTCAGGTCAAGGCACCTTGATTGCTCTCCTGGCCCTTCCCATTATGATAATCACATCTATTTTGCCTCTGAAGGTTAAGTGCTGCCCCTTTGCCTTTGCTATCCTGAGATCATTTCTGCTGATACAAAGCCGTCCAGTACCAAGATGACACGTTCTACCATTATACCAACAGATGGAAGTCTCCACTGAGCTTCTAAAATTCACCCTTCATTGGATCCTTCATTATATTCCTAATAAAGGAGTATCTATGGGTCATTCCAGTGAAGAGTCAGTTAGTGGGATTTTCTGGTCTCACATAATAAATCTACTCTAAGATGCTCTCTTAGCCTTTGGCTCCTTCTTCAATATTCTGTCTAGGCAGTTCTGGCATCTCCACCTTGTTTACTGTGCACCATCATTCTGAACAACCTTCAAGGAACGTAACAGTAGGTTAGAACTGATTCCAGGTCTCTTTGCCAGAACAGTATATCCTGAATCTTTGTCTAGGCTGTGCTGAGACAAGACCCAAGTTATTGGTCATGGCAAAAAAGGTTGAGTGGTAGTGGATCTTCAGGAGAAAAAGCAACATCTTCCTCAAGGTTTCTAGGCAATGGGAAGTTGCTCTTCTCTAATAAGGGGGAGTTCCTTCTACAAGCATGGAGTGTTTAGGAGAATCTAGGGGTTTAAGATATTCAGGTTCCTTCACTATTGGTTGAGGAGTGCCCTTGGGCATTAATTTTCCTTCACTTTCAGGCTTTACATGAGTGCAGAGTATCTTTCTTTTAATTCACCGTGCCACTATACCATGTCAGAGAAGACCTGGGACAGCAAATGAAAAATAAAAAATGGGTGGTATGTGCTTAAGGTAAGATATTGTCAGTGAATCAAAAACCATAAGAATTATTTGCTATAATCAGTTGGAATCATAAATGAGGTGAAGAGAATATGAGACAATGCACAGAGGAATCTGGAATAAATAGGAAGAAGAAGAAAGTGAAGACTGGTCTGTTAAGCACATTATTCCAGATGGTACACCTGATACTTGGTAGAGAGTTAGAACAAAGATCTAGCCTCTCTGACTCCAGATACCATCTTAACCATTGCTTCCTCCGGATGCCATCTCAACCACTGTTTTTTTTCTGGGCACACCAGAAGAAAATACGAGAATGAGCATTTTGGCTGTCAAGTAGGAAAGCAGAACTTATCTCAGCAGTCATCTGTAAATGCTTCACCTTTAGCTACCAAGGGTATAGCTGCCTAGAAAGCTACTGATCAAAGTTTCAGTGCTTTCTGGAAATTCTGATAAGCACTTCCTGTTGAAATCCCTCTAAGGAGCTCTATGGTTATCACAGCCTTCCCAAGGAGCTCTATGGTCATCACAGCCTTCCCGAATCAAGCCTAAGTATTTGTCCTTTGAACACCAAACTTGCTACAACTCCAGAGTCCTGTTCTCCTGTTTACCTCTGTCCAGAACTTTCTTACCCTGTCTTTTTGCATGGTGGACTCCTTCTTATCCTTCAAGGATCAGCTCAAGTGCCATCTCCCAGAGAGAGTCCCTGACTATGTCATCTAAAGGAGCACACATCATCTCTCCTCTCTGTTACCCTCCACTACCTTGATCTTGTCATTCATAGACCCAGCACAGGCTTCAGCTATTTTGTACTTATTTATAAGCTTATTGTTTGATTTCCATACTAGAAAACAAACATCTTGAGGACAAGCATTATGTCTGAGTTACCACTATGCTCCTTGTTCTTAAACCATACCAGGCACATAGGATACACTCCAGACATACTTGCTGGATGGATGAAAGCCATTAAATAAATGAAATAAATGTTTTCTGCCTAATATCTATGCATGGCTTTCCAGGAATTACCAGATCACTTAGAGACCATGAAGACATGATAGCATCAGTGAACTAGGGCTAGTATCACCAGCATACTGCACAGAATGCAGGACAGACTTTACCCTCTACTACATGTTCTTCTATCTAAAGATGACAAATATTGAGGGATTAGACCAATGATAATATTATCAAATATACAGACAAAAATTCAGAAGCTTAACAAAGAACAGCAGCCTTTCAGAAGTGTGGGGCCAACTCTTCATTTATTCCTTCCTCTGGAAAAGTATTGAGGTGGTATTGTCCATTAACTGGTGACATCAACTGTCTTTGGCCCTAGGAATGAATTACAAGACTGAGTTGCATGTTAAAGAGGGTCAGCGTTTTCTTCCGTCCCTTACTTTTTAAATCCATTCACATCACCTTTGACATTTCTTGTTTGAAATGAGTCCTTTTAGCTTTCTTTATTGGTTTCCTCCTCAATTCTTACTTTGACTTGATTTAGAAACTGGCTCTAGACTATGTACTTCATGATTGCCTTTGAAATCCCATAGAAGTCTTCAATGAGAAGTTACCCTAAACCCCATAATCTAGCTGAAATCCCAGTCCAGCCGCTGGTGTTCAGTTTCATAGAGCAGAAATGCAGTTTGTCCTAATAAATAGATGCATATTTAAAATTTTTAATGTCCATGTAGTGACTTGGATACTGCAGTTCACATTCAGAGACAACCTTGTCCAACTGATGATAAACTTAGAAAACAGATCATGGGACTGAGTAAACATCAAATCAAAAAAGAGTTATGTTCACTAATTATTAGAGAAATGCAAATCAAAACTACAATGAAGTATCATCTCACACCAGTTAGAATGGGCATCATCAGAAAATCTACAAACAATAGATGCTGGAGAGGGTGTGGAGAAAAGGGAACCCTCTTGCACTGTTGGTGGGAATGTAAATTGATACAGCCACTATAGAGAACAGTATGGAGGTTCCTTAAAACACTAAAAATAGAATTACCATATGACCCAGCAATCCCACTGCTGGGCATATACCCAGAGAAAATCATAATTCAAAAAGACACATGCACCCCAATTTTCATTGCAGCACTATTTACAATAGCCAGGTCATGGAAGCAGCCTAAATGTCCATCAACAGGTGATTGGATAAAGAAGATGTGGTACATATATACAATGGAATGTTACTCAGCTGTAAAAAGGAGTGAAATTGGGACATTTGTAGAGACATGGATGGACCTAGAGACAGTCATGCAGAGCAAAGTAAGCCAGAAAGAGAAAAACAAATATCGTATATTAACTCATATATGCAGAATCTAGAAAAATGGTACAGATCAACTGGTTTGCAAGGCGGAAACAGAGACACAGAGGTAGAGAACAAATATATGGACACCAAGGGGTAAAGGGGCAGGGGTTGGGGTGGGGTGAATTGGGAGATTGGGATTGCCATATATGCATTACTAGTAAGACAAATAATATCAAATTGTACACTTTAAATATATGCAGTTTATTTTATGTCAATTATATCTCAATAAAAATTCTTAAAAAAAAAAAGAGTGTGTTATTGTTGTGGGGGATATTTCATTCAGGGTCAAGAGAGCCAGAATTCCAGTCTAAACTGCCATTCATTAGCTATCTGAACTTGAATATAGGACTTAACCTTTGGGGTTTTTTAAAAAATATTTTAATATTATTGGAGTATAGTTGATTTACAATGTTATGTTAGTTTCAGGTGTACAGCATCGTGATTCAGTTGTATATATACATATATTCATTCGTTTTAGATTCTCTTCTCACATGGATTTTCACAGAATATTGGGTAGAGTTCCCTGTGCTATGCAGTAGGTCCTTGTTGGTTATCTATCATATATATATTAGCGTGTCTGTGTTTATCCCAAGCTCTTGATTTATCCCTCCCCCCCACATTTCCCCTTTGGTAACCATAAGTTTGTTTTCAATATCTGTATGTCTGCTTCTGTTTTGTAAATGAGTTCATTTGTATCTTTTTAAAAATTAGATTCCACATTTGAGTGATATCATATGATATTTGTCTTTTTCTGTCTGACATAACTTCACTTAGTATGATAATCTCTAGGTCCATCCATGTTGCTGCAAATGGCATTATTTCATTCATTTTCATGGCTGAGTAATATTCTATTGTATATATATAAAGAAGATGTACCTCATCTTCTTTGTCCATTCCTCTGTTGATGGACATTTAGGTTGCTTCCATGTCTTGGCTATTATAAACAGTGCTGCAGTGAACATTGAGGTACATATATTCTTTCAGATTATGGTTTTCTCCATATATATGCCCAGGAGTGGGATTGCTAGATCACATAGTAGTTCTACTTTAAGTTTTTTAAGAAACCTCCATATTGTTCTCCATAGTGGCTGTACCAATTTGCATTCCCACCAACAGTGTAGGACGGTTCCCTTTTCTCTGCACCCTCTCTAGCACTTATCATTTGTAGATATTTTGATGATGGCCATTCTGACAGGTGTGAGGTGATACCTCATTGTAGTTTTATTTGCATTTCTCTGATAATTAGTGACATTGAACTTCTTTTCATGTTCTTTTTGGCCATCTGCATGTCTTCTTTGGAGAACTGTCTATTTAGATCTTCTGCCCGTTATTTGATTGGGTTATTTGTGTTTTTGACATAGAGCTGCATGAACTGTTTGTATATTTTGGAGATTAATCCCTTTTCAGTCACATCATTTGCAAATATTTTCTCCCATTCTGTGGGTTGTCTTTTCGTTTTGTTGATGGTTTCTTTGCTGAAGACTTAACTTTTTTGAATTTTCAATTCCATTATGTATTAAAAGAACAGAGTAAACATAGTATCTACCTTATTAGGCTTTGGGGATGAATTGAACAAATGCACATAAAGCCCTTAGCACAGCATGTGGCCATAGAAAGTACTTGATAAATGTTAGCTGTTAGTGATAACAATAAAAATGCACTTGGAATATTGGAACACCTTTCCCTGTTTCTCCACCAGGAACCCTTCCTTTTATTGTTTGGAATTGTTTTGCTCTGCTTTCACCACAAATGGCCTTAGTCACCCTCCTTGCTGTGACACCATTGTTCATACTTCTTCTATACCACTTATGATATTGTTATTCATGTCTATACCATAGGGGCTAATCCATGATAGTTATTCAATAAATCCTGATTGAATGATGCATACCCTCTCCACATTACCCTTGACCTCACCTGAATTTAACAGTGGCTTATTACAAAGTGAGATTTCTGAAGCTCTAAATTGTTAGAGAAGTTCCTGTTGTACAGAAGCCAGATGCATGCAGAAAAGCCTTCACACTCAGTGCGTGGACCAGTTCTAGTTCTTCTCTGGGCTTTGCAGGGAAAAGATCTGTGTTCAAGCCTAAAATCAGAGTTTTAACATTGCTAACATATTTTGAAAAATGCTGACCTGAGAAGTAAAGACAGACTCTTGGATCTACTCTTAGTAAATGCTTCTGCTTGGAATTCAAAAAACAGTTGCAAGGAAAGTGCCAGTAATTCTGGCATATAACTTAAGCATTTTCTAAAATACCTTCTGCTAAAGTCACCCAGTAGCTCACTCATTATAATATTCTTAATATTTAATTTAATCAGTTAACCACCTGGCTAGTGAATGTCTCTATTGTCCTGAATCTGTTCTCCTGGGCTGTCATAAGAGTCTCACATGTTCAGAAACACATAAAATTCCTCACTCCCCGCAATGCTCAGAGCAGACTACATGACCTTTAGGACCCTTTAAACTCTGAAATTCTATGATTCCATGATTCTTTCAATCAGAAAACATTTTACTAGTTTCCATGATTCACATCTGGATAAGAAAGGGCTGTCTTGCCCATTCAGAAGTAAATTGTGATGCTGTTAAAAAATCTATTGGGTAATTCAAAAGGAGATGACACAAAACACTTCAAATTGTGCAGCTACAGCATTTTGCCAAGAGGAAGATTCTAGAAGGCCCCAAACTCAATCCTGCAAGGATTATTGAAGCCAAATGAACTTCCCCTGTATCATCTGGAGACAAATTCGCATTCATTATGCTCAGCTAACCAACTTTGTAAACTTTGCATTTCAACATCACTTTACCTCTCTTTAGACTGTATATTGCCTAGAAGTAACACCAAATGAATGATTAACAGCAAGTAAATCTGATGAATCACTTTGATCTCTATCTCTCTGTTGGTCTCTCTCTCTTTTTTTTCCCTGAGAGATTTTATTTCTGACAGTCTCCCTAGGAGTCATCTCATGAATCATCTTAGTTCCTTTGAGAATATCTGCTCTCAGAGGCTGCAAACCCTCCAGGGAAACTTGTTTCTGGCTGAGGTACAGGCTGTGCAAATCATGAAAATGATTTAGCTTTAGATGAGAAAGCACTACTCAACCTGCAACACCACCTCTCTCTTGGCTGCTGTGTTCAGCCATTGCAGCTTTGCAGTCATTCATTTATTCACACCTTCATTCATTCTTTCATTCACCTTTCACATACTCATTTACTCTTTCAGAGTTCAACATGAAACAACTCGAGAGCCATTCCCTTCTTACATTACTCAAATATTACTTGATTTACCATTTTGCTTAAAACTGGGTGTGCAAACCAAATGATGCATCTGTCTGTGAACATTTCATTTGTTTCCAAAAATCTTGGGTCTTGTGAATATGCTGCAGATATCTCTTTGAGATCCTGATTTCAATTCCTTGCAGAAGTCTTGCTTTCCAACACTGCTGCTTTGGTTCTGCTTACATTCAACTCCCTTCCTTTTGATTTTCTTGTAGCCAGCACTCTGATATACCAGATTTTAAATTTGGTCTCAGTGTTTTCCAACTCTTGGCAGGGCTTTCATGGTGGGAATTACTTTAGGACAGTTGTGTTTGGATTCTTCCTCCCCTATGGTCCTTGCTCCTTTCTCCTTTGATCTCTTTAGCACCTGTGCCTGACTCTTCCACAAAATGGGATTTTTAAAAAATGTCCTACTTACCAATGTTTTAAGCTCATAGTGTGAGGTTTTCCTTTCTTTAGATGTGCAGAAAGCATAGATTATAGTTAGTTTAATTTGCTGTTCTTATCTATCCAGATGAGTTTGGGGGGAATGTTTAAAGAGAGTCAGATTTCAGAGGCCATCATTATTCTGTGTCAAACCAGAAATACCAGATGATCAGAATTTAAGCAAAAGAGTGTCAGAGATAGGATTTGGGATGATAAAGCTTTTGACAGGGCTCAGAAATGTGTTTCGCTACCCATTTGCACCTCTCAGATAAAGAACAAATGAGCTGCTTTCTTCTTTGCTCAGGTGCAAGCAGTCCTCCAAGGCACCCAGTCTTACCACATCCATCGGAACCTCACCCTGGCTCAGAGGGTGAGGCAGAGAATGAATCACTGGTAGGGTTTTCGTGATTCACAGTACCTCCGTGATGCTCGTGCCTGACTGTGCAGTTTTCTCACCTGTACACTTTTTCTCTTCCCAGGCTAATATTGCCCCCAATTTTCTCAGGTCTTTTCAATGAGAAAATTTTGACTCACTTTAAGATTTTCTTTCAGTATCAGCCCTTTCAGGAAGCCTTCTATGACTTCCTGCAAGCTGGAGTATGGGCTCTCCTCTGTGCAACTAGAGCAAACCATACACGTCCCTCTCACTGAAATTGACATGTGGTTCTGCTTGTAAGTATGCCTTCACCTGTAACGTATGGGTGCTTCATGATTCCTTCTTCGTCTTTGCATTTCCTCAGTGTCTTTCACAGAGGCTGACATTTAGAAAATGCTAAATAAACATTGGTGGAATGAATTGATGGATAAAGAAATGAATGTACAAGAGCTGTTCTGAAGGGCCTGCAGTCTGCATGGTCCTAGTCAATGGGAAAGGATTTACCTTAACTCTTTTTTTTTAAATTATGGTTGAGGGTCATTGGTCCCTAAAGAACAGTGTCCTACACTTGCAGCCCTGACTCTGGGGCCACTTGGACATAGATATTGACCAGACCTCCCTCAGAACCTGGAGGCATGGAACATTTTGCTGAGGGAACTCTCAGGGGATCTTTCTATTCTCATCTCCAGCCATGTCCTATTTGAGACACACAAATGATCCTCTCTTCTCTATAAAGCTAAATGGGAAGAGCAAATCTATCCCCAAAGTCTGCAGAAAGAATTCTTCTCTTCAGGTAGAGGCAGAATAAAATTCATGTAACCTAGTTTTCTGCCTTCACTCGTTTGATCTTTAATTGTATTTTAGATGAGTATTTGATAGTGAAGGACCACCTGCTTTTGTCCAAGATCATTATTATTCTTGGAATTCAAAAGTCTGTTCCTTTCCTCTTCTCTAGAGATACCTGAGACTCTGTCACCGAAGCATAGGATTTAGGAATCAAAGGGACACTGTGATCAGCTAGCCTTCTTATTCGACAGACAAGCACTGACTTGACCGTAATTACAGAACTGGTTAATGGCAGAATGAGTAGTAAAATCAAAGTTTCTCAGCTCATAATTTTATGTTCTTTGTGTATATACCTCTCTCTATATACACATATATGTATTTTCTCTGGTTCAAATCAGGATGGTAGCCTCTCCTGTAAAGCCCCTAACATATTCTGCTTGGCTAGGAAGTCCTAAGGGGAAGTTTTAAAACCTCTTTATTACACTGTGCAGCCTCGAGATTATAGATATGAACATCTCCCTGCCAATGTTCGGTGAGCCAAACATTTCTAAAATTTGGAAAACATCTTTCTTCCTTTCCTTCATTTTTGTCATGAAAAAGAGAATAAAATATTTTTTAAGTGAGAAATGAGCAAGAATTTTGAGTTTTTGCAGGCCTTTCCATCACTCTTCATCAGCTACAATTATGCAGGCAGAGTTAATAACCAATTTGGGGGTTTTTTGGGAAGAATTTGCCATCTCAAAATACCACCTCCTCTTTCCCATCTGGGCCTTCTCATAAAGGGGCAGTTCCGTTTTCCTTGAACATAGACAGTAATTCACAATCCCAGCTGTGCCACACTCCAGGGTGTCTTCAGCCATGAAACAGCGCCAAGGGATTGCCGAAACAAAATTAATTGAAATTGAAACAATAAATTCCTGCCATGTAAGGTCTTCAGAAGGTGAAAGGCAAGGTGTGTCTCAGAATAAAGCGAAAGGAGAGTACCCTAAATGGTGGGAATTGTGAATCCAACGGGAAGATGAAACTTCTTTTACTCTAATATCCTCCATGTTTTTAAAACCCTGCAGGTTTTAGAAGGAGGAAAAACTGGAATTGTCAAAACAAGAAACCACATCTTCTTATAAGTCAGGGCCCTCCACAGAATTTCTGACAGTTTGAACACCAACTAAGATTTTTTAACACCAAATTTAACATGCACAGGCATTTCAGATCTGTCACTAGAAACAGGATGATGTCAGTGAGAAAATCTGGTGTTGTTTCTTTTTCACAGGTTTTTCAGGACCTGAGATGAAGCTGTTTGTTGAGCATGTCACCGCAGAGAGGGGGTAATAATTAGCGATCTGAGAAACAAGGCTTGTTGCGAGGTTAAGAATAAAAAAAATGCTTATTAACAAGGAGAAGAGCTGTCAAAGGGAGGAAGAAAGTGAGACAAACATAGAGCTTATCGCTCCTGGAAGCTCCAGTATCTTTAGAAGCCTTGGAATTCTGCCCTCCAGGCCACGCATGTGGTATGAGTAGGGTCAGAAATTGACACACGGTGGGGATGCTGTTGCAGTCATGCTTCAGAAACATGTCATGACATGGGCATCTTTTCATTCCAAACCATTTGTACCTTGCCTTTCAGACTAAGATTGCTTCTCAACTTTAAATTTTTAATTGAAACATGCATGAAAGCTCTATACCAATGAAGACACTTTTAAAATACATAAGATGATAATGAGGTTTTATGGAATCTTTCATTATTCTGTGCCCATTCAGTCCTCGGCTTCATGTTAAGGGATAATGTTATTCCCTATTAAATGTCCTTTCCTCTAAATTAGCATTTAATTATTTAAAAATGGCTTGATGTATGTTAGTCTGGTATCCTCATGAAGAATTTGGAGTTTCACATAATTTAGCTAGTATCTTTCTATATAAGGGATGAATTGGTGGCCCCTCAATGTCCATTAGCTTCTTTTCCTTAGTAACAGAATCCAGGTTTTATTTTGGTGTTAATGATTCTGGCTAAAAGAAAACATTTCCCAGCCTATGACAGTTTTCAGCTAAGTGTGACCATGACATACAAATAAAAAAGTTGCGTGAAGGTAGAGTAAGGTTTCGAAAAGTTGTTAACTCACTTGCAAATGTGCCCATTAAATTCACCTTTCTCCTCCCTGCAATCTGGTATTTGGTTCTGATGGCTGGAGCTCTAGCAGCCAACCTGATCCATGAGGTGACTTTGAAGGTACTCTAGGATGATAAAGCAGAAAGTAGAAGAAGGGTTTGGCTTCTGACAATATCATAGCATGACAGTACTCATCCTGGGCTGCTAAACTCTGGGGCCTCAAATTATATGAGAGAATAAATACCTAATTTGTTTAAACATTGTTATTTCTGCTCTCTGCTATGGACAGCTGAATGCAATTCTTATTTAATACATACCCTTGCTGCACATAAGCTCAGTGAAAGCAGAATGACTAATAGTTAAATTTGGCCTCAGAAATCAGGCCTTATGCGTCAAAAGAAGGGCAAATGAATGTACATTTTTACATTTATAAAATGTATCATTGTATAATTCCTGCTTTTACATGATTTTAAAATCTACTACCTCTACTAGTTCCATTTACCTCTGATGTGAGCCTTTCTGTGTAAAACTAGTGGCTTTGACATTGACACTTGTAGTTTAGTGTTGGATTCAGATATTTACATATATAGTGATGAAACAGATGCATAAATGTTTACATTAATACCTTTCTATTGGAAATATAAATAACCTACCTTAGACATACTTAAGCTGGAAAGTAACTTATTAGCTCAGAGACTGGAAAAGCCAAGATCAAGTGGACTTCCAGTGTGATGAAATCCAGGTGTTCAAACTGTGTCATCAGGTAT
This sequence comes from Hippopotamus amphibius kiboko, assembly GCF_030028045.1. NCBI lineage: Eukaryota > Metazoa > Chordata > Mammalia > Artiodactyla > Hippopotamidae > Hippopotamus > Hippopotamus amphibius. The sequence goes on along the minus strand of NC_080190.1, from coordinate 153,227,683 downwards.
AGTGTCACCATCTTCTAGCTCTGCTTATTAAATTTTTTTCCTTTAAGCCTATTGGCTTAATTCTCTCTCCTATGGAGAGACTCTCTCTGTATGATGGAAAAAGTTTCTTTAGGCAACCCCCCAAGACACCACTGTCACTCATGTTATTGAGGAAAGACAGGCAGTCTGTCCTAAATTTTATTGGTCCCAAATGGGTCCTGTATTCTTGAACTATTCATTGTGAACATATTTGGGTCACCAAGTCTATGCACTCTGATTACAGTCATACCAGAACCACTTGGGAGGAGAGGATGGTTGACCAGGTCCTACCTCCCCACTGTTTCATAGGTTTCTATTCTGGACCTTGGAAACACTGCTGTTTTCCCTCTGTGATTTTCTGTTTCCCCTAAGATGCTGGGACTATGTGAAATTTTATTAGCCCCTTTGAGGGCAAGCAGAAGGCCACTCAGCTGTACATCAGAGGACCTGTGAGAGAGTCCTGTGGCTCATTAACTGGTTTTATTTCCTTAAAAGTTACTTAACTTTCTGGATTTTAGCTTACTGGACTATAAAATAAAGACATTGGACTTGGTACTCTTTAAGATTACTTTAAATCCTAAAATTCTACAGCTATGACTGGACGCTTTTGCTTAAGCCATGTATCCTGCTCTGGGAACAGTTCTGCCTTGCACATTTACATATGTAAACTCTGTCTTTGATAAATAGCTTGCTGCCCTGCATCAATCTACAAAGACTCTAGGAACAGTTTTTGGTTTTTTTCCTTGGCTATTTTTACTACTTTAATCTGAGAAAACCGGTGTCCCCTTCTCTGTAACAAAACCTATGTTTTCTAAGTAAATCCAGATTAAACATAATAAAATAGTCATTAAAGAATGAACCATTACAGGAGATGAGAACAGGAGTATTGGCAGGCTGGGGAAGGAGCTCACATATGCTAAAGGTGTAAAGAGACTTGAACAGTTATCAATCCTTCCGCTTTAGAAAGAGAGCTTTATTCATCCAAAGACACTCAGTATGAACATTGGGCTCTATTGAAATAAGAAAAGAAAAATTAGTACTTCTTATTTACTTTATGCCAGGCACTGTACTAAGTTTTATGAGGTCGTTTTTCTCATTCATTTTTCATGACCACTCTATAGGGTAGGTATTATTTCTTCATTGGGACCGCTCAGGTGAGGAAGGAGGCTTTTGATAAGTGAGTGGTGGAAAATCAATTAAGCAATAGATGATAAAGGTGGATTCATACTCAGGGATCCTCACTCCAGGGGCCGACCTCAACCCAGGACCGCTTCGTGGTTTGGAGCCTTTCCATCACATTTCCTCCTTGTCCGCTTCTGCTTTCTGGTTTCCTCCTCTAGAAAACAGCCCAACTCTGTCCCATTGGAAAGAAGACCTTGAGACTCACACATAATGAGAAAGCTGGACTTGAAGTTCCTAAAGAAATGTGGCTGCTTCATTATAGCTAAAAAATGAATGAGTTTGCTACAGGGTTGTCCAACTAAGGACAAGAGAAAGGGAATCTTGTTGATGGCTAAGTGGTCTTCTCCAAATTTATTAATATTTATTTGGAAGTGATTTTTTTGGAAAGAGGAAGGAAAGAGTGTTTCTATGAGCCTTGTTCTCTCCTGTAAGGTCCATCTGGTATCACAGGTATTCATGCCAAATCACACTATTAAAATAACACATACAAAGGGCTGTTCCTTTTATAAGTTGAAAATCTGTCTGATTTTTCACACTTTCACCAAATCAATGTCTAGAGAAACATTTTATAAGTTAAAATATGTCCTCTGTTGCTGCTGCAAGTTATGACTAAATTAGTCATAAATCTCATTTGGAGGTTTAAAATTTTTCCCAGCTAGAATACCACAGACATTAAGAGCTAAGTCTTCCCTAAAGGTGAACGTTTAAGCCTTTTCTTCTGCAGATCAGCACGTCACTTCCTCTGCTATTAATCCTGTAATAGTCTTTCTTCTTTTCAAATTCCTCAGTCTTAAGATCATCTCCCATGATGCCAGCTGTTCTCCTTTTTCTGGACTACTTTCTTTTGTTACACGTATCACGGGGTACCATAATGATTTGTCTTCCTACTGAGGGACAGTGAGAAGAGGGTCTGTTTCTTGTTCATCACTACCCTGAATGTCTAGCACAGTGCCTAGCATGTAGAAGGTTCTCCTAGTGAGTGTTGCATTGAAATGATTCTAAGATAAAATTTGCCTCCATGACCAGAAAAGATAGAGGAACATGTGAACATTGGTTGTGACCATGGGCCAGAATTCAAAACTAATCTTAAGAAGCACATAAAAAAAGAATGACTGTACTAATGTCAGTGAACAATCAGCTTGGTTTAGCTGAACTCTAGTCATAAAATTATTTCCCTGATAGCAAAGCTCAGGAAGGCACTTCCTCCATTCTGTGCTTCAGGCATTTGGGAATGTGGTGGGAAGAGAAGAAATTAAACTTCATAAACACATGGAGAATGGCTTTTTGCTGTTTTTGTTTGAAGTGGTATGTTTGGCTAGTGAGTACAGAATTGAAAAGATTCAAGAGAGAGAGTGACCCAAACCATAGTGATTTTGAAATTTCCAATTTAAACATCTCTTTAAGCATCGTGTGGGGAACACCCTTAAGAACAATGTTTGCTCCCCGTGTTATTTCAGGGCTTGGGATTCTTGCCCCCCGTATGCAGCTTTATATCATGAAATAATATTTTAAAATATTTTCTAGGCTTCATATCACCTCATGATATATTTATGGCTAATTTAAATGTCATGATAAAAGACGTTTTCTGTTCTGTTTTGTTTGGTTTTATAAATGTCAAATGCTATTACAGTAAATACCAAGGAGGAACCAAGGTGTCACTTTTCAGTCAAATATATTTTCTCTGATAATAACCTGTTTAATCAGCTGAGTTCTGTATCTGCCATCTTCTAAGTGACTAATTCAGACAAGTGATTTAACTTCTGCAAACGTCGGTTTTCCCTCTTTGGTTAAATATGGTTTCATGATAACATGAAAGAATGTATGTAAAGCCCATGGCACAGTACGTAAAATGTATTAGAAACTCAATATTAGTCACTTTCTCATAAAAAGAAAAAATACTTGGAATGATTACTATCTCATCCCTCAGCCTTCTTCTCCCCTTTAACTAAATAATTCCTTTCAGATAGTCTTCCAGGTCTTCACCATTCTTATTATGCTATTCCATCTTGAACCACTTTTTTTTCCTTGTCACTGTGAAATTTCATAATGAAAAAAAAAATTAAGACAGAGTCTTCAGTCTTTAGACAACTGAGCTTTATGTAGTCAAAACTGAAATTAAATAAATTGCACAAGCGGCTGCATTTCAAATAAGTTAGTGTTGGCTAAACTTACAGTATTTAGGAGAAGTGAGCAAACCATCTTTTTCTCTAAACAACAATAAAATGTATTGTCTGAATTTACATTCAAGTAATTTAAGTACCTTTTCATGCCTTCTCCTAAATTGGGGTCACAGAGGGTCTAGAACAGTATTATGAGACAAACCCAGAAAAAAGATGATATTCCTGGCCCCTGGCTAACGGAAAGGGGAATGAATGTGTGTGTGTGCACGCGCATGTGTTCTACAGTAGAGAAAGATCTACAGCTAGCCCTTTCACCCAATGAAAACACCTGAGACAACAATAATGATTTAATGTCTTATTTTACCTCTAAGATGCTCCAGGCAGCCACCAGCTCTATAGGGCAGTTTATCGTTATGTGTGTTAGGATGTTGTGAAATAAGAATAAAATCACTTAGAGATACAACACTTTGGTGAGTAACATTGTGTTTCAAGTCCTCATAATGATTTCTTGCGGACCATCTTTGCTCATTTCTAGCCTTTAGGTGATTTCTGTGTCTTTGGCAGATTTGAGACAGTGTGATGATTTAGGGAATTGTTAGTGAACTTAACGTTTATGCTGAGTACCAACCCTTCCTGCAGGGAAATTAATATTGTGTCAGTTACTGCCACATCCCTAACACGGAAGATGAAAGTGTGTGTCATGGAATAAAAGCCATTAATAATAATTAGCATTAATTGACTGATTTTGATTACGTTATTCTCGATACTGTTTCGGGCTCTTTACATATCTTGTGTAACTGAATCCTCAACAACCCCTCATTAACACAACCCCCATTTTAAAGGTGAGAAAATGCAGAGTAGAAAATTTAAATAATCTTCTCACAGTGATGTCGTGATTAAGTGGTAGACATCATTCAAACCCAAGTAATCTGACTCTGCAGCCTAATTTCTTAGTTTTCTTTGGCAACATCAAATATTCTGTATATTTTTCACTGCAGGGATCTAGGGCTTAATGTACTAACTCAAGGGTCAGTTAGATTCTCAAAGGAAAAAATTCTCAGAGACCTGTGCCTTAACTCCAACATAGCTTTCCAACCTTATCTTGTAAATCTTTCATGAATGGAGTGGTACCAAAGTGGACCAGTGACTTTTTCTCAAATCCATCCTGAGCCTTTCATATCCATTTTTAATGCCTTTTGCTCTATTTTATATGTTTTTGCTTTATATTCTCTACCAGTATGACTCCTACCCTTATCTACAAACCCACTTTAAGTACAAATGCTTCTATGAACTTTTCCAGGTCTTTTTTTCCCTGATGGAATCAATTTCTCCTCTTTGACTTTGCTTGGACCTCTCTTGACTCTGTGGTCTATCCTTATTTGTGCTCCTGTCTGATCTGCTTTACTAGATTATAAACTCTTTAAAGCCAGCGCTGCCACCTTAGACAGAGTCAGTACCTAATGACTGCTGAATTGATGCTGAAGATCCTGGCTCGTGTCTCGGCTAATGAGTCACCCAGGCGGTGGGAGGGCAGCTGAGAAAAGAAAGCCAGGTCCTAATGTGTGATGGGCCAGAGCAGCAGGTCCTTGTTCTTGTTCAGGGGGCTTTCTTCGTCCAGGAGGAGCTGTTACTCTTCCCTGAAGCACATAGAGAACACAGTCTACTTTCTCCTCTTCTTTAATGCTGTTGCCTTATTGATAATTCTATCCCTTGGGGGTTTTACATCACCAAGAAGGAGGTCATCTCCCTAGACTTTATCCTTTTTCTTGCACCCAAAGACAAGCTCACAGTATCTTTCCCCTTTAAAGGTCATTATTTTGGAGAATACACGAGATATAAGAGAAAATATGAAGAAAATGAAAAGCATAAATAGTCTGTTGTGTATTTTTAGTGCAATTCCTGATGGGTTGTTCTTCTCTCCTGCTGAAGTTAGAGACTCAGAGTTACCTTAGACTTTTCTCAACCTTTATTCTTGGGGGAATGTTTCCTGAGAGACATAATCATGACAGAATGTAGATATCCATTCAGATGCCCAGCCATCTCCAAGGAGGAGGATGGTGTAGTTATTAGAAACGTGTGTTTGGGGACCTGTGTTTGAATCTCAGCTCTGCCACTTTTGTAGGTATGTGACACAGGGAAATTTGTCTAATGACTGTAAGACTCATGTTCCTTATTTGTAAAAAGAAGGTAATATGGTATTTACATCACAGAGTTGTGGAAAGTTTACATGAGAATGTACAGAGAAGGCTCCAGGTAGACATGGCTACTCTTCACCATTATCTAGTTTTCTATTTCTAGGCATAGGGGAGTTTTTATTTATTTATTTGTTTTTTTGTTTATTTTTGGCTGCGTTGGGTCTTCGTTGCTGCTGAGGCTTTCTCTAGTTGTGGAGAACAGGGGCTACTCTTCGTTGCTATGCATGGGCTTTTTGTTGCAGTGGCTTCTCTTGTTGTGGAGCATGGGCTCTTAGGTGTGCAGGCTTCTGTAGTTGCAGTGTGTGAGCTTCAGTAGTTGCAGTGCATGGGCTCAGTAGTTGTGGCTTACAGGCTCTAGAGTGCAGGCTGAGTAGTTGTGGCCCATGGGCTTAGCTGCTCTGCGGCATGTGGGATCTTCCCGGACCAGGGATGGAACCGTGTCCCCTGCTTTGGCAGGCGGATTCTTAACCACTGCACCACCAGGGAAGTCTCTTGGCATAGGGAAATTTTACACTTGCCCAGACCCTTGAAGCTAGGCATGGTTATGTAACACAGTCAATGGAATATGAGTGTAAATAATGTGTGTCACTTCAAGAGAGAAATATTTAACTGCTGGTGCCAGTCTTTCTTGTCTGTCTTTTCCTGGATAGAAGCACATATTGGTATGATGGTGCCATGAGGTTAAAGTCACCTGGAAAAAGGAGAAGCCCAGAGAATATTTTGTACAAACAGAATATAAAGCTTTGTTATCTTTAGCTTCTGGAATTGTGGGCTTATCTATTATCACAGCATAACCAGATCTATCCTAATACAGTGCTCAATAGAGTCTAAGACAGAGTAAATACTAAAAAATTGATAGTTTTTAAAGTAGGTAATTTGCATGCTCTGGATCTCTCTACTGGGAAGTACCTATATTAATTGGCCCCCAACCCAGTCCTCAACCCATTTCCTCACACTTAGCACTGGCAAGCTTCCATGAAAACCTCACCAACACAGCCTGTCAGCATTATATAGCATACTCCCCTGTAACATTCACCTGCATAAAATTTCTTTACTTCAGTAAAATAATTAGAAACCTCTTGGGGTAAACCTTCTTCCAGGAAGACACAGGAACTTCTTCTTTGCACACGAAGACTAATGGCCATTAACAGTCCTCCTCACCACATCTCTCTGGCACCATCATTCCACACACTCCCAAATTTAATCTTTTTTCTTCTTTCTTCATATGAAAAAGTCATTATGTGTCTACTCACCACAAATATCCTTAGTAAATAATGTGTTTCATTCTTTTTGTAGATGAAAGTGATTTTTTAAAATCCTACGGAGTTCAAAATTTCTATACGTCAGTGGATTTCATGACTGGAGTTGGGTCACTCTTTCAAGTGAGTGTTAATGGATGGTAATTTTGTGATAAAGTGTGGCTTAGAGGGACGAGCAATGGCCTACTTCTCAGTTTCAGGTTATAGGAGTGATCCTAGCACAGTCTTGTTATATGACCTTGATCAGTTTCTTTCTTTCTTGACTACCAGGAGTTTTTCTTATTGAATTGTAAAATCTTTAACATAGTGTGGACTTTAACTCCGAGCTCCTTATATTTCTTGCAGTCTCTCCCACACACATGCACCCTGTGGTTTCCTTTCTAGTAATGTTTATATTTTTGTAGATACAAATCTTGTTTCACATCCTAGCTCTGCCTCTGCTAACATATATAACCCAAGATAAGCAATTTAGCCTCTCAGTCTTTGTTGCTCCATCTATAAAATGGGCATAGGAATACCTAACTTCCTAGACTGATGGTAGGGGTAGATGGGATAACGTTAGAAATCAGCTGGTAACATAGTAAGAAGTGAATGCACAGTAGTTTCCCTTCTCTTTATTTCATATCTCTCCTGGCATATCAAGATTCTGGACCTTCATAGTCTATATGGTCTAAAGAAGGTAATTACAAAGGATTGTTCAGTTAAAAAAAAAGTCTTTGATATTTCTCATTTCAGAAAATGTAGGTAGACTTAACTACCTCCTCCATATATGGTTCTCACTTTTTTGGTGCCTTGCAGTTTGTAGTTAGGATGTACTGCATTAGCCAAAGTCAGCCAGGACTTTTCTACATTAAGATGCCAGTTCTAAGCAGTGCTATTAATAGTATTACTGCTAATAAAAATAGCCAATATTTATTGAGCATATACTATGTGCCATATACTATTCTAAGTACATTATATAAAAACATATTTATATGGTGATATATGTAACATAATTATATAGAGAATTGTTTAGAGATTTAAGGCATATGGATTTAGAGCACATGTATTTTACACACACACACACACACATACACACACACACACACACACACGCAAACAATTTTATGAGACAGGTATTATTATTGTCCGCATTGTATCAATCTGGGTCCAGTCAGGAGAGTTACTTATTTTGACAGAGAAACTTTAATGTATCAAACCAAAAAAAACTGGCACTGATATATCACGGTAACTGTACCTTTAAGGCTGTGGAGAAGAGGGAACAGAAAAAGTTGGAATTATTAAAACTAAAGAGTTTGAAGGAAAAGCCTTGTGGGTCTAAGACTCAGACATCTGCGGAGGGAGATGCTGTTTTGAGTTGTATTTGAATACAATGATGAGGGAGGGACAAATTAGGAGTTTGGGATTAACATAAAACACTACTATATATAAAACAGATAATCAACAAGGACTACTGTAGAGCACAGAGAACTCTACTCAATATTCTGTAATAACCTATATGGGAAAAGAATCTGAAAAGGAATGCATTTTTTGAGCCTGCACTCTACGAGCCCCATGAGCCACAACTATTGAGCCCATGTGCCACAACTACTGAAGCCCACATTCCTAGAGCCTGTGCTCCACAACAAGAGAAGCCCCCACAGTGAGGAGTCTGCACACCACAATGAAGAGTAGCCCCCACTCTCAACAACTAGAGAAAGCCTGTGTGCAGCAATGAAGACCTAATGCAGCCAAGAAAGGAGGAAAGGAAAGGAAAGGAAAGGAAGGGAAGGGAAGGGGAGGGGAGGGGAGGGGAGGGGAGGAGAGGGGAGGGAAGGGAAGGGAAGGGAAGGGAAGGGAAGGGGGAAAGAAGGAAAGAGAAAGAAAAGAAAGAAAGAGAGAGAGAGAAAGAAAGAAAAGAAAGAAAGAAAGAAAGAAAGAAAGAAAGAAAGAAAGAAAGAAAGAAAGAAGAAAGAAAGAAAGAAAGAAAGAGAAAGAAAGAAAGAAAGAAAGAAAGAAAAAGAAAGGAAAGGAAGAAAGAAAGAAAGAAAGGGAAAGAAAAGAAAGAAAGAATGCATTTTATTCTTGAGAAAGTATGTGAAGCTGATTCTTGGATTTGGGAGAGCTGCACACTGGAAGCAATGCTGCTGCCACAGACTGTTACTGAGGAACCATTGCTGCAGTGACAAGACAGGAACAGGAAACACAGCAGGGAGTAAATGCTTCTTCTCCTCCCATCTTCAAGTCTTCCCTCTGGCATCCACATGTGTAGAGCCTAATGGAGATCCAGCAAGCAAAGTAGACATATGGCTCTCTGAGTCCCAGGTCTAGCATCAGAAAACAGAGTAGAGCAGCTGAGAGACACCTCTTAAAAATCAACACACTCTACCCCTTTAGCCGTTTGCAATCTAGATGTAAAGCCTTCTACACAGTTAGATTTCAAAAACAACAATAAAGCAGCTTTATGCTTCCACTTAAGAAGATGCAACTGTCTCTTTATACAAAGATGCTCTCACCCTCTCAATAAAGTGAGAAGATGCAAAGTTCTGACAGTTACTGTGTGCATCTCTTGGAGACAGTCACAGTATTCATCTCTGATGTTCTGAAGAGCAAACAAGGTAATTTCCATTGGGTTATGCCAAGGCACCTGCATACAATTTCAAGAAAAGGATCCAGTGAACTGTGATGGGAAGGAAAACTCTTCTTCACAATGATTTCCCTTGTCCATTGACTTCTAGATAAATTTAAAATGCGTGGTAAAGCTCTTCAGGTCATTCGTTTTCAGACTAATTTTCAGCTCCATGTCATCCCCAACACTCATTGCCATCTTCTCCTTTTTCTTCTTCTCCTACCCCCTCCCCTTCCCTTCTTTCCTCTTCATTCCCTTCATCCTCTTCCTGCCCTTTTTCCTCTTCTTCCTCCTTCCTCATGGTCCTCTTTTTATATTTATATATCCATTTAATCAACTTGAAAATTTTTTTCTGGAACAAATTAATGTATGAATATACAGAAAACAAAATTTTGCCATTTTTTCCCAGAAAGATTACATATTTGCATGCACCACTAATGTGATAAAAAATGTTTATATCACTCTAATCCTGTCAATAACATTTTTTCACATCTTTACTGTTATGATGGGTAAATTTTATCTCCTAATTTATATTACTTTCATTATTAAGTTACACATTTCTTTCATGTAGATTCTATTTCTCTTTTCCTCTTCTAGAATTTTTCTTCATATCCTTTAAATACTGTTCTTTTGAGGTCCTTGGTGGATTGTTCTGACTAATTTTTATGAGTTCCTTATATATTAGAAACACTTATCCATCATACCATAGTTGCAATTTTAAACCCCAATTTTAGTTCACTTAAAATTGTGTTTCTACAGTTTCTGCAGTTAGATTCGAGTCTCAGATCGATCAAAGCAACTGAAATTTCTGAGCTATTGCTGATATCAATGGAAGGATATAGAATAGGTTAGGGACCACCAACCAGATATTTACCTTGTCCTGAAGACTGTCAACATGATGCTGACAGACATGTTAACCATTCAGATACAGTTTTCTAAGCTCTCGGTCTATCAGTGGGTGACATTTTACCATATAAAGGGAAGCATACATATGACTATATGGCTTCATCTTTTAGAGTGATAACATCGCAACAGCTTTTGTTAGTCTGCAGGAACCAGAAACAGATTGAATTCTTGGCAAGATATAGGGAGAGAGCTTTCACAAACTCAGCTGGCTGTGGTGCTCCCTATGTTGTAAATGCTACTGAAGACAGACCCTGTGAGTGAGGCTTCCTACACTGTGAACAACACATCACTCAGCAACAGCCATCTTCTCACGGGTCTGACAGGGAGAGTGAAACATGCCAAGGTGAAGATACTAGAAAAGAGGGCAGAAACACTGGCAAATTGCTTTCTTTCCTAAATGGAACACTTAGGAGCAAGCAATAAAAAATAAACAAACATACACATCACCACTTTATTCTCACTGTTGAAGGTGAACAAATTCACAACAAGGCTATCCATAAAATTGAGTGTCTATTTCATTGCACGCTAGATGTTGGCAGAGGTGAAAAAGGTGATTCAGTTTCCAGATCAGGATTAGGTCAGCTCTGAACAATACTGAAAGATAAATTTAAGTTGGTTTGATTTCCCTGTCAGTGACTCATTTGATAATCTTGGGTGCCTCTGTCGTGCTCACTCAGTGGCTGCCCCTTTTCTGTATATATCTACCTATCATCAAACATTCATTGTTCATCTAAGCATTTATTATCTATCTTAAATAGGTACCTCTGCTATGCCAGGTATAGGGGGTTCAGTATTACAGATGTTGTGTCAGAAACCTAACTCAAACCTTTTTCTCATAAATATTCATGACTCATAACTTGGAAACTAAGTGAATGAAGTTTGCTGTAAGCAAGGTAAAATTCCAGGGTTAAGCTATTCCATCAGGTCTGTCTCTCTCTCCATCTCTCTCTCTCTGTCTCTCTATCCCTCCCTCTCTCCCCACCTCATCTCAGGAAGTCTGTCTACATGACAGCAAGGTAGCTATGTATAATGATGCTGGGGAAAATTCAGAAATGTTCTGGGTGGGCTTAACAACACAATGGAGTTGACAAAGGAGAGAGACTGAAGGAGATAGTGCCTTGAGGCCTGAAGGACAATGTCAGAAGTCTAATGTATGCATAACTGGAATTGCAGAGGATAAGAAAGGTACAATGAATAAAAAAAATTGAAAACACAAAAGCACAAGGAGCAAACAGAAAGATAAAATAGCCTACATCAAAATTAAAAACTCTTGTGCATCAAAGGACATTATCAAGAAAGTGAAAAGATAACCTATAGGATGGCAGAAAATATTTAAAAATCATTTATCTGGTAAGGGTTTAACATGCAGAATATATAGATAACTCTTACAACTCAACAACAGAAAGACAAATAACCCAGTTTTAAAATGAACAAAGGACTTGAATAAACATTTCTCCAAAGAAGATATGCAAATGGCCAAAAAGCACATGAAAAGATGCTCAGTATCTTTAGTTGTTAGAGAAATACAAATCAAAACTACAGTAAAATAACATTTCACACCCATGAGGATGGCTATAAAAAAACAATAGAAAATGATAGAAAACAACAAGGGTTGGTGAGGGTATGGAGAAATTGGAACCCATGTATCAATATTGCTGGTAGGAATGTCTAATGGTGCAGCCACCATGGAAACATATTAAAAAGAGGTATTCCAACAAATACCTGTACATGAATGCTCATAGAAGCCCTAGTCACAATAGCAAAAAGGTAGAAATAACCCAGAGGTCCACCAATGGGTGCATGGATAAACAAAATGTGGTATAGCCACATAATAGAATATTATTCAGCCATAAAAATAATGAAGTACTGATACATGCTACAACACGAGTGAACCTCAGAAACATTATGCTAAGTGAAAGAAGCCAGACAAAAAAAGATCAGATTTTGTACAATTTCATTTATATGACATATGCAGAATAAATAATCCATAGAGACAGAAACTAGATTAGTGGTTGTCAGGAGCTGGGTAAAGGGAAGCCTGGGGAGAGGTTGCATAATGGGTACAGCATCTCCCTTGAGGTGATGAAAGTATTTTGGAACTAGATAGAGGTGACTAAATGCCATCAAAGTGTACACTTTAAAATAGTTAATGTTATGTGAATTTTACCTTGATATAAATTTGAAGAATAGATATTGGACATTTTCCCAAATTTTGTCAAAAACATAAATATGGTAATTCAAGAAGTTCACTGAACTGTTAGGAGAATAATTAAGAAGTAAACCATGCCTAAGAATCCTATTCAAACTACTGAAAACCAAAGATGGAAAGAAATCTAAAAAGCAGCTAGAGAAAAACAATACACTAACATTCAACAAGGGTTCAACAAGCAACAAAATTCAAAAGACTGAATTTTCATCAGAAACTAAGACCATAAGACAGTGGGAAGACATCTGTAAAGCTTGAAAGAAAAACAAAATCATCAATCCAGAAATCTGCATCCCATAAAAATAACCTTGAAAAATAAAAGCAAAATAAAGACTTTTTCAGGTGAGATAAGACTGAGAGTATCCACTGCCAGCAGACATAGACTACAGGGAGTGTGAAAAGACATTCACCAGGCTGCAGGAAAATGATACCTGAAGGAAACTCAGATCTTTTATAAGAAACAAAAAGCATTAGAATGATAAATATTCTATAGTTTTTTTCTTATTAATTTTTAAAAATTACTGTTGCAAGTAAAATTTATAACATTTTATTAGCAGTTTTAAAATAGAAATATATGTAATATGTATGATAAGTATAGCAAAAAGAACAGGGTGGAAATGGTAAATAGGTCTATATAATTTTAAGCTTCTCACGTTTTACATGAAGGGTACTTACAATAGTAACTCGAATAGACTATGAAAAGTTAAGGCTATATATTGTAATTCACAGAGCACCAACTTAAAAAAATTACAAAGAGGCATAGCCAAAAAGCCAATACAGAAATTGAAATGAAATTCTAATAAAGTATTCAGCTGGCCCCAAAGAAGTCAAGAAATGAAGAACAGAGATTAAAATAGAGAGGAAAAAAGAAAACAGATAATAAAATGGTACACCTAAATCAAATCACATTAATAATTATATATGCTATTATGAACTAAAAGCAACTACTAAAAGGCAGAAATTATCAGAATAGAGAAAAAAAGCAATAACATCCCCTCTTTGGCTATATGCTGTATAATAAATGCAATTTATATATAAAGTGATGGATTGACAATAAATGGGTTAAAAAATTAACATACAAACAGCAAACATAATGAAGGTTAGTAGCTATATTAATATCAAGTAAAAGAAAGATGTAAAGACAAAGGCATAAAAGAAGGGCATTTCCTAATAAGAGAGTCAATTTATCCTGAAGCCACAGCAGCTCTAAATATGCATTCACTTAACAACAGAGCTTCAAAATAGATCAAGCAAAAATTAACAAAATTAGAGGGAGAGAGAGATTTCAAATAATATTTGGAAATGTTAACACCTGTGTTTTAGCAACTGGTAAACAAGTAAACAACAACAAATCAGATAGGTAATCTGACAAACACAATCAACTACCTTAACCTAAGTGATATTTACAGTATAGTACAGTGAAGACATGCAGAATACACATTCTCTTCAAGTGCATGCAACACATTCAACAAGATAGACCATGTATTATTGGGCCATGAAAGGAATTTCAACACATTTAAAATTATTGAAATTATACAGAGTATGTTCTCTGATTATGGAATCAAAGCAGATAATAACAACCTAGGAAAACTCTGAATATTTGAAAATAGAACTACACACTTCTAAGTAATCTATGGATCAGTAAAGAAAGCACGAAGGAAATTAAGAATTATTTTGAGCTGGATGATAAAAATACAACAAATTAAACTTTTTGAGATGCTTAAGAATAAATCTATAGTATTAAATGCTTATATTAGAAATTAAAGGTCTTAAATTACTTAAGTTTTACTTTAAGAGACAAGAAAAAGAGAAGCAAAGTAAACACAAAGAAGGAAGATTTTCTAATAACTATTAGAGTAAATGTCCAAAAAGTGGAAAGCAGACAGAGGGAAAATTAAGTGAAATCTTTGAAAAGATTAATGAATCGGTAAACCCCTGGCTAGACTGGTAGCGAAAAAAAGATCAGAAGCATGACATACTAATATGCTTTCAGAAATGATAGTAAGATTACAACTGCTGATTCTACAGATGTTAAGTGAACAAATAGGAAAATATAAACAATCCATAGTCACAATTAAGTTGAAACAAACACATTCCTTGAAAGTGAAATTTACCCAAACTACCACAAAATGAAACAGAAAATATCAATAGTCCTACATTTATTAAACAAGCTGAATTTGCTGTCAACAACGCTTTGTCACAACTTTGTAAGCCATTCTTTTCCACCCCCCTCTGACCCTTCACATTCATCTAAATTAGACAGAGTATATAGTTTTCCAAAAATTCTCTGCACTTTCCCACCTCTGCATCTTCAAGCTCACCATCTCTTTCATCTAAAATATCTTTCCTTTTCTTCCTGTGGAAACCCTAGACATGACACAGGTCCCACTTTGACTGACACTTCCTCCGTGAAGCAATGTAATGTAATAGAAAGAATGAGGTTCAGGACTCCAACATGGGGCTCTAGATCTTACTCTTCCCCTTGTAGAGATGACTATGAATTGCTTACTTAACATTTCTCTGCTTCAACTGCCCCACTTGTAAAATAGGGAAACTACTACATGCTTCATAGGACTGCTATGAAGATTTTATGACGTGGCAATTACTTCATGCTGAAAAGGCCAGCAAAAAGTTCACTCTACCTCCAGGCTGCCTCCCCTCTCTTGTGTTTTGCCTCATCCATTTCCTTTAGCCCAATAGAATTTACCTCTTCTTTCAAAAAATCCCATAGCATCTTCTTAAGAGCATTTTTAGGGCAATTCTCCTGTTTAATCTGAGCAGTGAGCCTGGGTAGGAATTATTCAGAAGCTGTTTTCTGGCTCAGAAAGGTACTTCAGGAAAGAGAATGATATTAGTACTTAAACAAGGGCTTTGGGGTAAAAATCTCAGGGTTTGAGTCCCAGATTTACTGCTCGCTAACTCCGGGATTGTGAGAAAATTTCATAACCTCTCTGAGCCTCAGCTTGCTCATGTCTCAAATGGGAATAACTTTAGCCTCTAACTTATAGAGCTGTTGCAACAGTTAAGTATGATAATATATCTGAACCATTTAGCACAGTGTCTGATCTATTATAAGAGTTCAATAAACATAAGGCTTATAAAGGCAGAAGGAATGAATGGTATTCAAAGAACAGTGAGAATTTATCACCTCCTACACCCTATATCCCTATTCTCCATTGACCAAATGGTTTTTCAACCTCCAGTAATCTTCAGGGTTTTCCAAAACTCTGAGATTTTGCATGTTTTTGGATTTTCTCCTAAATCCCTGAATCTCCTTGGTTGACTGGCAGAATCAGATTTCTGTCGAGCAGATGCTTTTTGTCCCACTAGTCTAAGTTCTTTCAGTGCTTGAGGACCTCTATTTTCTTATGCAAGTTGATTTTTTTTTTCTTTCCCCACCCCAAGGAGCACATCAGGGCTGGCATCGAGCCAAAGTTCCCAGGTGGGTCCTGGCATATTGGCTTGGATTTGAAGACACTCTAATTTTCCCAGGCTCTCTTCCTCAACTGCTGACCCTGCAGTTCTGTGATTGCTTAGGTATTTTTATTTCAGTTCTTAAGGCAGCCTTTCGGTATAGCCCAAATGGGCTTCACACATTATTAAAATGCCCATACGGAGTGATTAGCCTACATTGCCTGGTCTCGCAGCTCAACTGTGTGTCCCATTTCTCACCGCGGGATCTGCAGTCAAGTTGATGAACACCAGTTTGAACCCTGAAGGTCACTACCAAGTGATTCCAGGTGAAAGCCATCTTCAGAATCTATCCCTTCCTCTCCACTTTCGTGCCAAACTCCTCCTATGGCCCTTGCTCAATCTACATTCTCGATATAATGTAAAAGGATGATTACAATTCAGCTTCAGAAGGAACCTCTTTTGCGGCGCCTAATTTCATGTTGTCAATGTTTTGTACCTGACTTGGCTTCCTTGTTCTTCCTCTCTGTCATATGCAGACTGTTAGATACAAGTCACCATGCAGGCAGAATGAGATAAATTAGGAAGGCTTTCTTGGCAATTTATCAGGAAGCTGCTGCAAAGCAAACCCATGAATTTCCTTGCTAAGCCTCTACTTTCCATTCTCCACTCACACTACAGTAATAATACTTTGTAACTTCATTACAGTGCTCACCCTTCAAGCTCCAGTGATGCCTGTCCACGGCTAATTGGCTCTCACAGCATCCCTGTAGGGGAAGCAAGTGTTGTTACCGCTGTCCCCAGTTTGCCAATAATTGAGACACAGAGTGGTCAAGAGTCTCTTGTAAGGCAATAAAGAGTGCCACTCAGAGAATTTCTTGACTGGTATCCCTTTGCCCCAATCACTAGGTTTCCCTGTGGCTCATAACTTCTGATGAAGGCCTGCTAATCAGAGAGTCTCTGGGCAAACCCAGGGGAAGAGAATTTGAAGAATGGATGCTCCTCGAAGTCCCTTAGTTTTTGTTGTTGCTTTGCTTTTTAAAGTTACGGTTTCCTGTCATTGGAAGCTTCAAAAAGGACATAATCTCTCATTCTCAACTGCTGCTTTATTGTAAAAGGAGCTACTGAAACTCACGGGAAGGAGATGTATTTGTGTCACCTGGGAGAGGGAGACATATTTCCCTAGAACCTAGAATGAAGCCTAGCCTCTCTCCTGGCCCCTGCAGCCATTCTCCCACAGGATTCGCTCTCCTGTCCAACCCAGGCCAGCTTGGGTCCCCAGGAGCAGTTCTGCCAGCTCAGGCCTCCAGGACTCAGCTTCAGGTTTTTCTGGTTATTGTCTCTTTGCTTGGTGACCTTACCAAAATTTCAGTGGTTAAGAGAGGCCAAATTTGATTCTTTCAGGACACTAAGATACAAAGACTAGTTCGTGAGTTATCTATTCATTCTTAGCACTAATAAACATCTATCAAAAATCTCCTATATGCCAGGCAGTGTGGAATAACACACACAGTGTCTTCCCTCATGAATCTTAAATTCAATTCTTCCCATTTCCTTTATTCTCTCATTCTGGCCATGCTAAGTAATACTCAGTCATCCCAGAATTACCTTTCTGTCCTCTCTTGAACATGGGAATTATCTCAAAATTCCAAGCACTGTAGGAAGTTGGCATGTATAGTGAGTTGAATGGTGACTTCCAAAGAAATATATCCATGTCCAAATCCCTGGAACCTGTGAATATAACCTTATTTGGAAAAAGGGTCTTTGCAGATATAATTAAGTTAAGGATCTTGAGATGAGATCATCCTGGATCACCCAGGTAAGCCTAAATCCAATGACAAATGTCCTTATAAGATACAAACAAGAAGAAAACACAGAGAAGAGGCAATGTGAAGATGGATGCGGAGATTGGAGTGATATAGCTCTAAGCCAAAGAGTTCCAGGGATTCGCAGAAGCCACCGGAAGGTAGGAGAGGAATGTGAAATGAATTCTCTCCTCAGAGCCTCTAGAGAGAGTGTGGCCCTGCTCTCACCTTGATTTAGGATTTCTGATTTCCAGAACTGTAAGAGAATACACGTGTGATGTTTTATACTGCCCAGTTTGTGGTAATTTTTTTTTTCTTTGCGCTAGTTACGCGCAATTAATATAGCATGGCACATTGACCTTAGAAGATGTGCACAGGAACATTTGTCTTTAATCTATGACCAGTGTGCACACTCAGGGGACTTTTTTGAAGTCTGGCCCCTTTTAACATATGTCCTGAGGCTGAAGTGAGGAGTCACAGGAACCTCCAATTATAATTTTGTTCCCTCCTTTGAGGAAAGTTCTCTCACTTCTCTCCAAGAGCAACATAAAAATAGAAAGCAAGTAAAATTTCAAGCAAAGTTACCAAGAAATACATATCCCTTTTGCTTCCGTTTGCACACGTTGTTCTCTGAGAAAGGTACATACAGATTACAGCACAAATTATGTAACAACAATAGGCAACACCCCCAATTGCCAGTCCCACCTATTTGTTCTCCAGGAGAAAGGCAGAAAATAAATATTCATGGGACAAAGGTTGGAGAGCTTTCAACCTGATGGGGGGGGGCAGGGGCGGGGGGGATACTGTGTTTGTCGGTCTCCCAGAACACCCCTCTGTGGATTGAGGAGAATTGTCTGGCCTTGTTTCTCACCAAAACCTAAGTCCCCCAGGGGTGGAGGCATCTATGTTCTTATCATTGTACCCCTCCCCATGCTGGGTATAGTTTCTGACTCTTGGTATTAACAGCGATAACTGTAGCTAACATTTATTGAGTGCTTAATATTTCAGATTTATTCTAAGTGCTTTACATGCATTGACTAATTTGACCTTCAGAGCAATCCTATGAAAGAGGTACTTATATGATCCCTATTTTATAATGAGGACACAAAGTCAGGATAATAAATATTTCTTTTGTTCATGATGCAAATTATCTCACTGATTGAATCTCTAAGCATCTCTAGCTACTAGGTTGTATATTGCTTTTTCTTCTCTCAGTTTATAGACAAAATCTCTCCACAGAATTGTTTTGTTTTTATCAATTTTATTGCGGTAAAATTTGTATACAATAAAATAATCCAAATTTACTTGTATAGTGTAATGAGGTTTGAGGACTGTGTTTGGTTATTCCAGCACAATAAACATAAAAAATATTTTCATTACCCTTAAGTTTTCCCTCATGCCTCTTTGCAGTCAACTCCCTTCTCACAACCCAATCCAGACCACCTTTTCTGTACACACAGATTACTTTCATATAAATAGAATTGCACAGTGCTGTTGTATCTGGCTCAATATGGTATGTTTGAGATTCATCTGTGTTGTATGTATTGGTTTGCTTCTTTAACTGCTGAATAGTAGTTTGTTGAATGAATATATTACTTCTTGATGCATGTGTGTGATGCTTCCAGTTTGTGGCTTTTACGGATACAGCTTTGTGAACACTGTGTACAAGCCTTTGTGTAAACAAGCGTTTACATTTCGCTTGGAGTGGAATCATACAGGAAGTGTATGTTTAACTATAGAAGAAACTGCCAAGTTGTTTCCCAAAGTGATTATACATTTATCACTTGCATTGGCAATGAAGGAAGAGTTCAAGGCTTGTACACGTGTGGTATTCTGTCGTTTAAAATGTCAGTCATTCCAGTGAGTGTGAGTATCACTGTGATTTCATTTGCATTCCTTAATGAATAATGTAGTTGAACATTTTTTTCTTGTGCTTATTGGCCCTTTCAGTATATTATTTTGTGAAGTGTCTGTTCAATCTTTTGCCAACTTTTTATTGGCTTGTTCATCTTATTACTGAGATGTAAACTTTACATATTTTGAAAATCCTTGTCGTTAGATATTGCAATATATGTTGCAAATATCTTTACTCAGGCTTCAGCTTGTCTTTTCATTTTCTAGACAGTGTCTTTTAAAGAGAAGTTTTTAATTTTGATGGAGCTACAATTTATCAATCTTTTCCTTCTATGGTGAGTGATTTTTGTAATCAAAAAATTCTTGCCTACCCAAAGGTCACAAAGATTTTCTCCTGTGTTTTCTTCTAGAAATTATATCATTTTAGGTTTTTTTTATTTAGATGTAATCCATTTTAAGTTTTCTTGTTGTTGTTTGAGATAACTGTAGTCAGTTTTGTTTGTTTGTTTTTGTTTTTTTACATTGTTATTCAATTGTTCCAGTATAGCTTATGGAAAAGAATATTCTTTTTCCATTGAATTAACTCATAAACTTTCTGCAAAATCAGTATTCTTTACTACTGATCTATATTGCTTATGTTTACTTCCATACCACAGTCTTTTAACTGCTAGTATTATCCGATCCAGGAATGTGGTCTAGTTCTTCATTTATTTAAGTTTTTATTAATTTCTCTTAGTAGCATTCTATTGTATTCAGTTTAAAGCTCTTGCGTAACATTCATCAAATTTATCCCTAGGCGCTTCATAGAGTTCCAAGCGCCCATTGCTCGTACATGGAAATACAACTGATTTTTGAACATATAGTCACCTTTATTCAGTAACTCATGAAGTGGTTCTAGTAGCATTTTGTAGATTACTTGGTATTTTCTGTTATTTTTGAATAAAGATAGCCTTACTTCTTTCTTTCCAATCTGGTTGCTTGTTTTTTTAATTGCTTTTTATTTATTTTTATTGCCTTATTAGACTGACCAGGACCACCAGTACAAAAGTGAAAAGTGGATTCAAATTATACTCATGTCAGATCACTTGATATTGTTCTGTGGTCAGGGAGGCTGTATTAATTTTATTCTGCCTTTTGTAGCTCTGTGCTTCAGTTTAGACAATTTCTGTTACTCTGACTTCAAGTTTACTGATCTTTTCCTCTGCAGTGTCTAATCTCTTAAGTAAATTCAGTGAATTTTCCAATTTAGTGTTGTATTTTTTAACTCTGTAAATTTTATTTCATTCTTTTTTATAGTTTTCACTTTTCTCTTTATCCTGTTCATGTTTCTCTTTATATCACTGAACATGTTTAAAATGGCAGCTTTAAAATCCTTAATAATTCCATAATCTCTGTCATTTCTTAAGCTCTTTTTATTGACTTTTCTCCTGTTTATGGATCCTGATTTCCTGCTTCTTTACATGTCTTGTAATCTTTTAATTGGAAACTGAATATTATGATTGTTACCTGGTTGAGTACCTGCATTTTGCTTTTGTCCTAAAAAGAGTGTCATGTTTTGTTCTGGGAGCCAGTTACTTTGCTCCTAGATCAACTTGACCCTCCCAAGGCTTGTTTTTAAGTTTTATTAGGGTTTGTCTAGTGAAGTGTCAACTCTTTGGCTAGTGTAGCACTGTTCTTAACTTGTGGCCATTATGGCATCTCTCTACTCAATACCCTGAGTGTTCAGTGAGGTCTCCTCACTCTTGTTGGTCAAAACTCAAAACTTTCTGTCCTGTGCAAACCAAATTAGTTGTTTGGTTGACAACTAGGGTGTCCCTCATTTGTTTTCCTTTCTTTGGGAATTATAGGGCTGTGCTGTTCTTTGCCTAGTGTCTAAATATTGTTTTTTCCTGAATTTAGTCCATTTTTCTAGTTATTGATTGTCGAATGGGTAGTCCAGTCCTTTCATCATGGTCAAAAGCAAACGTACTCAGCATAATTGTTGAATGAAGAACCTCAAGTTCTCATTTCATGATCTAGAGTAAATTTAACACTTTAGCCCAAATTCCCAAAGTTTTTTGGAGAGTCTGCTTATTTTCTTGGTTCCTTATCTATTTACCTTCACTCCTGAGGAATGTTTTGATCTCTCTTAATGTCATTTCTTTTGTCCATTTCCCAAATGATTGCCAAGGCAATATATTGTGTATGACAGTTTATTACTGAATAGTGGTTAACAGAGAAACATTACACTATACCAGAGGACAAGTAAATACTTAAAATAGAGTATTTTACATCAAAAGTCTCAAAGATACTTGGCCATCCGTGGCAGGGAATTTTTTCCTGTACATCTGCCCCACAGAGGCCTTACTCTAAGCCATTCTTTGAGATCCACTCATTTGTCTTTTCTAATCCTTCTGGCTATATTCTTTCTTAATCCAATTCCATAATTCCTAGCCCATCTCTTCAAGCTATCAACCCCAAACTAAGAATTCTTATAACTTTCTTGAACAGAACAATTTAGATTTTTCTCCTCAAACTTCTTATTCTAGTGGTTTTCAATTCTGGCTGCTCTTTAAATCACCAAGAGAAACTTATAAATTCTGCTTCCTGGGCCTTATCTGAACCCAACAAAATCAGAATTTCCTGGCGAATACTGGGCATCTCTATTTCTGCTTCTAAAGATTCCCTGGTGATTCTCAGTTGAGAACTACTGCTGGATATTCTACCCATAGGGCTGTCTTTCACAGATGGAAAGACCTTTTCAGTTGTTTTCATCAACAAAAATCACCATGTACCTTGTCTCTCCATCCTGAAGAGCAGAATGAATCAGTGGAAAGCTTGAAATTTTGTGTTTGTTTTTAAACACACTTTGTCCCAGATCAAATATTTAAGCTGAGTGTCTTCTTCTAATGTTCTGAAAATGGGAGAAAGGGAGTAGAAAGATTTATTTCTACCTACACAGAGCAAAACCTATAAGTTATATTTTTCTTATCTTTATAATCCTTGTGCCTTTCAGTGTTTAATGCATTCTAAACTGTAAACACATTCAGTTTTAGCACCTCAAATTCTGCCAGTTTTTAGCTACTCTTAGTCTATAAAAGAAGTTGATGTAATTATCTCATGGCGAAATTTTCTAAAGTTGCCTAATCCTTGGTTTTATCTAAAATCAGAGAGGGCATATCCACATCTCTGTTTTAATCACCTACTTTGTGGCCACTTTCTTAATCTGAGTATATTTTAGAGGGTGGGGTGTAAAGTCCTTGAGCTGCACATTCTAAATCTTGACCCTTAATTTTCTTTATCTAGACTTTTTAATTTATTTCTAAGAGAAGAAAGTGTGAGTCTCCAGATAACTGTCTTGTCAAATTTTTGCACTATTTCCAAGGCTCCTTGGAGATATGTCAGTGTTGGCAACAGTAGATAGAACGTTCTTAAGGATTTATACCAAGTAATGCATATTCTCTTCACTGTATTTCATCTACAAAGAGAGGGCATTTGGACTCTGGAATTGAACTGTACATTAACTTGTTCTTCATTGACGATTTAGGAAAAAATTGTTAATTGTTGTCAATATCCTTCTTAAGTTTGGGGTTCTTACTCTAACACCTGATGGTAATACCTAAAAATTCTTAAAATACTTAAGAAACCTGAGCTTCAAAGTATCTAATTAACTTTGTTCTTGGTCTCTCGTGTGGGTATTGGCAAAGTTACCAGATCTTGTGGCTCCCAGATAATATTCTTTCCACTGTAAATTTGTGATATTCATTTAACAGATATTTTTTAAAAGCTTAAATGTGGCATAGTGGTTTTTAAACTTTGGCATCTGACCAAACTAGGGTCTTCCTTCACCAAATGCCCACACATGCAAATAGCTTATCCGTGCCTTCTTACAATAATTTGCACACACTTTTGGGGAGTTCCGGGGTCCTAAAACCCATTCATGGAGTCCTCATTAACAGCCCCTCATCTAGATGTAGGTTCAGGGCAAGAACAGAATATCATATATTTCAGCATTGACTTTCTGAAAATTGTGGTGGAAAGGGTTACTTTTCCAACATGGTCAGTTTCAGAGCCAAGCAAGTTTTCTTCCCAAGAAGGCAAAATTAATTTTATTTTAGCTGTTTTAACCTCAGCTAATTCCTTAAATATTAGCCAGCCTAGAAACATCAGCCGGTAAAATGCCATCAAGATAATTCCTGGCTTAGAGAGTGTGTATCTTGCAAAATTTCCTTTTCACACCTTTGTTGGCCCTTCTGTGTTTGCACATTTTTTCCTTCTTTTTTCTGTCTTTTTAAATAAAAAGTAATTCTACTCTGTATTCTTAAATGTCTTCATTCTTCATTGGAAAAATTTCCTGAAGGACATTAGCTAATGAAAAATCCGAAAGACAAGATTAAGAATTTGTTTCCTTCCACTGAAGGCAAGAATGATAGTATTCCCTCAGTAGATATGTTTTGAAATTAATCTGAGCATGTATCCAGTCTTTCACACAAGATATTAAACACTATCAGTGTGCCCAGAAAGGAGGTAGAGTCTTACTGATAAAGGTGACTAAGGGGACTTCCCTGATGGCACAGTGGTTAAGAATCTACCTGCCAACGTGGGGAACATGGGTTCAATTCCTGGTCTGGGAAGATACCATGTGCCGTGGAGCAACTAAGCCTGTGCACCACAACTGCTGAGCCCACATGCCACAACTACTGAGCCTGTGCTCTAGAGCCAGTGAGCCACAATGACTAAGCCCATCCCATGTGCCATGGCT
The DNA here is from genome assembly GCF_030028045.1 of Hippopotamus amphibius kiboko. Lineage (NCBI taxonomy): Eukaryota > Metazoa > Chordata > Mammalia > Artiodactyla > Hippopotamidae > Hippopotamus > Hippopotamus amphibius. The sequence goes on along the minus strand of NC_080190.1, from coordinate 153,203,378 downwards.
ACTGAAGCCTGCGCGCCTGGAGCCCATGCTCTGCAGCAAGAGAAGCCATCACAATGAGAAGCCTGTGCACCACAACAAAGAGTAGTTCCTGCTTACCACAACTAGAGAAAGCCTGTGTGCGGCAACGAAGACCCAACACAGCCAATAAATAAATGAGATTAATTAGCTACTAAGAAAATTGGAGAAACAATAAAAAAAATAAAGGTGACTAAGACACAGGTAAAGAGCATTTTGAGGATGCAGGATAGAACAACTAGCATGATAACCCTCCTTAGCACTTCTAGACATAGATGATTGGATAAAGAAGATGTGGTGTGTATAACCACACACACACCACACACACACACCACACACAGACACACACACACCACACACACACACACCACACAGTGGAATACTACTCAGCCATAAAACGAATGAAATTTTGCCATTGCAACAACATGGATGGACTTGGAAGGAATTATGCTGAGTGAAATAAGTCAGAGACAGACATCAGAGAGATCATTACAAATACTGTAATGATAGCACTAATCATGAAATCTAAAAAATACAACTAGTTTGCGGTTGATGTAAACTCATCTTTACTCTGGACTTCACGCATTTTGAGTCCAGGCACTGTCTCCTGAAACCTTCCTATGCCCAGCACAGTCATGAAACAAGGCAGGCTGCGCACGGTACCAATAACAGCAATGATGTGTTTTTGTATATGTAATAATAGGGGAAGCCCTGCTGTGGGACTTTTTAACATTCTAACCAATTTCCCCAAATGCGTTTCCTAACTCTTCCACTGTAAGCAAAGGCATCCTTCTTGGTTCTCCTAGGAGATGCGGAGGCACTTTCAGCCCAGTGTTGGGCGGCCTGAAACACAGCCCGCTCTTGCAGCTCTGAGGCAGACAGCGGGCCGGATACCTCCGCTCTGGTTCTGGTGCAGCTTCCTGCTACTCACAGCCCCCACTGTACCAGCTCTTCCTCTGCCATCCATCGTAGTTTCAGTCTTATCTGCCAGCTCCTATTCCTCATGTTTTATACATCCATTTCTGGCATTGCCGCCTTATTCAGAACCTCTGGAAAACTTAACTAAAGGAGGCCTGCCCCAGGAGTAGCGTGTCACATCTTCAAAGAGTTTTCAGAAAGGATAACTGTGAAGGGTAGGACGGCTGGGTCATTGCCGCTATTCTTCTGTTTGATCCTCTAAAATAGATTGTAAGTGTGACTGCTCGGCATCTTTCCCCTGAGTCCCTCCCCCGCCCCTCTTTTTTTTTTTTTTTTTTTTTTAATGTTATGCTGGTTACTTCACAGCCTGAGCTGTTTCTGTGTTTGGAACTGGGGTGGGGGGAGTTGGGGAGGGGGAAGGCTGGGGGCTGGGGAGGAGGAAAACGTTGAGAGAGAGGACAGAGAGCCGCGGCAGGCCCATCAGGATTCTCGGATCCTTTCCTCTGCATCCGCCCCGCCTTCTGCTACCACAGGGTGTGAAAATATCAAGGAAAATTCCTCCACTTCTAAGGAACTGCCGTCTGACAGTTCTAGAACCTCTAACCTTGGTTTCAGGTATTATTGGCACATTCTCTAATTTGTCCTCCGGGATGTGGGTAATTAAAGGTTATGAGATTTGGGCAATTATCCAGCGTCTTCCTTCCCTGCGCAGACAGCACATATTGAAACGCCTCTCTGTCATCAGCCGCCTGGTTCCCTTTCACAGGGATCACATCCTTGAATGCCACACTTAATTGGGAATAAAAAAGCCCTGCAGTGCTCTCGTTCACCTCTCTCTGATTTTTGTACCTCCCTTTTTGTTTCCCCGAGGGAGCCGTGCGAAAGGATTCAGTCTGATGCTGTTTCAGCCCTGTCCCCTCCGCGCTGGCCGGCGTTGCTTTGTCTCGTTGCCACATAACTATTTTGCATTTGAGGGTCTGTGTGTGCAAGCAGGCCTTTTGCTTTCGTTTTAAGAAAGCTGCTCACATGCCCGGCCTTAGGATTTTGCTCCTGGGGAGTGGAGGAGGCACACGTTTTAATCAGGTCTTACAAGTCCCGCTGCCGCTCTGCCCTGAGGCTCACTCTCCCACATCCTCTGGGGGAGCACTTGGGCCACATAATTGCCTGCAGGCTCTGTGAGCTGTTCTTTAAAACTCTGGGGTGATGCCTTGCCTTTTGTAGCAGACTATGACCCCTCCCCCATTCCTGATACTCTCTCCAGCCCATCAGTAGATGAATGAAAGAGGATGTGGGTTGTAATTAACTGAGTCATTATCCTTTATTAGTGGTTATTGTTTATTAAGCTAATATTGACAGGCACTTGCATTACTCTTCTCAACTTTCCTACTAGATAGGGGTATTTTGCCTCCATTTTACAGATGAGGAAATGGAAATAGAGAGGTGGAATACCTTTCACAGAATCTCATAGTAAGTGGTAGAGCTGAGAGCCAAATGCAGGTTTCCTCTGCCAACCATGTGATGGTAGAGGCAGGAGCAGGTGACGTTTCTGTATTGACCCCAAAGATATATTTCTCCTTAGAAAGCATCATGGAGCTGAAATTTACTCTTCATGTCTGACATGTGCAGAAACGATAGATTTCTCTTTTAAATAACAGGTCACCTTGCTCTGAAATTCTCGTTTCTGATGATGATTGTGTGTGTGTGTATTTGAAGGATGATATGAGAGGGAATGCTTAATAAAGGTAATGTAATTTCTCCTGGTTTAAAACAGTCTGTGATGAAAAAGCACACACACACACACACACACACACACATACATACATTAAATGATGTATGCATGGTGTGCTGATTAGTGTTTAACAACTTTTGCAGGGAGGATTTCTGATTTGTAACATTCACCAATTTCTGTGGTGTAAATACCCCTGCTGTGGCTGGTTTCAAGCTATCAATGCGATGTTGCTAAAAGTGTAGCTGGGAGGAGATGCTTTCAACTGGCTTTCACTAGCCAGTGCAAACTGGCTCCATAACCACAATAAATAAACAAACACACATATGTGTGTATATATGTATATAGATAGATAGACGCATAGCAACTGTGAAAAATATATCTATATATGTACACACACATATGTGGGTACCAATGACCCTCCATATCTGGTTGAACCAACTACAGATTGAAAATATTCAGGAAAAAAAAATTGCAGGAAGTTCCAAAAAGCAAAACTTGAATTTGCCGCGCACCAGAAACTCTTTATATCGTATTTACAACTATTTACATAGCATTTACATTGCATTTACAACCATTTACATAGCATTTACATTGTATTAGATATTATAAGTAATCTAGAGATGATTTAAAGTATAGAGGGGGATGTGTGTAGGTTATATGCAAATACTATGCCGTTTTATTTAAGGGACTTGAGCATCCTCATCTTCTGGCATCTGCCTCCTTGGATACCAAGGGATGACTGTATATGTGTGTATGTATATGTATATGTGTGTATATATATATTTTTTTTCAGTCTCAAGTTGAAATATATATATTTTTTCAGTCTCAAGTTGAAACTCCGTAACAGAACTGTTCATCCCTTTCAGGGGTTGTCCTTTCTCTTACTCCTCTGAAGACATCATCCGGGTACAGGCTTGGGTTAAGTACCTTCAAAGGAGCAGAGGGACACCATGGCCTCCTGTGTAGGGGTCTTCCTCTAGGAAGGCTTGCACTGAGAAGTCCCAGGTCCTTCTTGGTCACTGGTGTCCTGTGTCAGTGTCCCCAAAGTGCTACTGGTTCACCCATCTGTGGGATTTTGTGCTGGTAGTCAGGCATTCTGTCATTGCCTCTAGTTATGAGGTCCTTGCTTTCTGCAGCTTTATTTTCCTGCCCCTTTAGTCCACCAGCCCTTTTAGGTGCTTTCTCTGCCCAGCGCTGCTGGTGCCATTATCTGTGAGGCCCCCTTAGGTCTTCCCTTAGCCACTGCCACCCTGGGTCAAATTACCACGGCACCTTTCTGAACTTTAAGTTGTTCTGAGAGGCTTGTTCTAGTGTCAGTTCTCTAATATCTGGCTTGTTGCAATTCTAAAATCCTTTCTTCACTCAACAAAACTTTGTTTTCCTTTTGCAATGTAATAACACTTTCTTTCTGACTCCTGACTGGCTGTAGACTTTAATAATGCCACTTTGAAACCCAAAGCTTGGGAAATGACTTCTGTATTCTCAGTGGTGTTACCTTCCCCTGAATGAATCAATGCTGTGTCTGTACTGTGTGTGAAACGGCTGGACAGCAGATTTCACAGTGGTTGAAAAATCCGTCAATTTAATATCACTAAGGATATCATGGCCTCTGAACTAATCATGATGAGAGCAGATTGTTACTTGCTTTTTAGAAAGCAGGGGAAAGGCTAAAGGTGAAAAACTTCCCTAGATTTTATTTATTTATTTGTTTGTTTGTTTATTTTTAAGAACTTTTATTGAGATAAAATTGACATACAATAAACTGCATGCATTTAAAGTGTACATTTTGATATTTTTTCTTGTTAGTAATGTATATACGGCAGTCCCAGTCTCCCAATGCATCCCACCCCAACTCCCCTACCCCCCACCCTGCTTTCCCCACTTAATGTCCATATGTTTGTTCTCTACATCTGTGTCTCTATTTCTGCCTTGCGAACCAGTCGATCTGTACCATTTTTCTACCTAGATATTATTTGTGCGTAATGTATTAGAACCCCAGAGCTGACAGTAGGGAGAAGACTTCTGACAAGTCCAAAGTGGGTGGGTGGCAGCCATAGGCTGGTTGGATTCCCAAGAAAGGGTGCAATCCAAAACCCGGAAGCATTGCACACATGACTTTGTTGTTGCTAAATTACTAAATCAGCTGGTGCCGTTTGCCTGTATCCAGCAAACCCCGCCTCTCTTAGCCCCACTATACTCTCTTCAGCCTGTCTGCTTCCTCCATGATGCTGTAAGAGTTTTGAAGGAGGCCCTCATGTCTTCTTTGTCTTTATAATTGAGTGTCTAAGAACAGTGTTGGACACATAAGTGTTTGTCAAATGAATGCCCCACACAACAAGAGAATGCTGGGAGAATTCTGAATCATGTCTCACAAACTCTAAGAATTTAGAACAGAATCAGCAATCCATAATAAAGCAAGAAAGGAAGAGTAGCAGTTCCAGGGTCAGCTCAATATAGAACAGGGGAAAAAATCGAAATTTTGACCTACTCTACTCTGTGGTTCCCTCCAACTGCCTACCTGTCACTGACAAGCCGCCTCTGGACTCCCAAGGGTCTGTTGGGGACCCATCCTTTAATCTCCTCAGGTCATTACCATGGACAGAAGACAAAGCAAATACTTACTGTCTTGCTATGGAATGGAGCAGGGAATTTTACGCACTCGATCACACCCTTAAAAATGCATACACAAGATCAAATTGGAAGCTGATTTTGCCATGGCATATATTTGCATAATCAATCCATTGGTGAAAATATGTTTGCAGAATATTAGACCAAATGGTCCCTCCAACTACATGAAACTTCAAGTATAGTTTTATTCATATTTGTGTGTGTGTGTGTGTGTGTGTGTTTAAGCAATTTTTTACAACTTGGACTAAATTCAGAAGAAGAATCCCACTTTTAATTGGAAAAGTCTTGGGTGGGTTGGAGAGAGCCTGTCTTTCTCCCCAGCCGCCAGTAGGCGGAGCTCGTGCTTCATGCACGGTTCCGGGACCAGCTTGCCTTCCTGCTCGAGCAGGGAGCAGGGAAGAGTGGGGAAGGCTGAGGTGGTTAGCAGAAGAGATGAGATGCCAGTTTGCCTGGGGTGTGGTTGCGGGTTAATTACAAAAAAAAGCGCACCTCTTTCTCTCAAATGTCACCACTTTAGTCAATGAAGCTTATTTTGAAAGAGAGAAAATGTGTGCTATCTATAGAATCAGCCTGTCTCTATCCATCTCCTTTCTGCTCTTTCTTTTCCACGCAGGAAAAAAACTTCTTCCTGCAAAGTGTGGTTTTTGCTGTAATTACGTGTTTTTCTGAACTGTGGTGGAAGTTTCTCTGTGACATTTACCAACGAGGTTTTAAGCGCTGCCTTGGTAACTTTACCAAAGTCGCTTAAAGACAGGAGGCTGGCGCCGAAGTAGCATCAGAGCTGGCCTGGGCGAAGGCGCAGCCTCTGCCTGCCAGTAGGTTTCAGGAGACAGCGGTCAGGCAGGAGCCTCCCCTCCAAGGGAACGTGGAGCCCAGCGCCTTGTGACTGAGGTTGTCTGAAGAGCAGGCCTGCAGGCCTGTGTGTACACATGTGTGTTTGTGTATGTGTGAGAGTGTGTATGTGAGTAACGTGTATGTCTTCTGAGTCAACAGTCGAGGCCTGCTAAAAAGCTGTAGCAGAAACTGTTGCAACCAGTCCATCTCCCCAGCCCCCAAAGAGAAATAAATAAAATTCATCACAAGCCTGGAGACATTTCTTAATAGAAAAAGCATCATTGCTTGCTTTTTCATTGACTCAGCGGGACAGTGTCTCAGAAACAGAGCATAAAATCTTTCTTAAAAGTGGTTTGCAGTATTATTCTTTTCAGTAGTGAAAGTTTCTGATGCCATGCGTTAAAAGATCTGTGATTAAACATTTGCTAAAATTCGTGATGCAGTAGCTCATAATTGAGTATTTTATTTTTCTTATGTCTGAAGCTTCCTTCATGATGTAATGAAGGTCCCATATGCTGGGTGCAGCCAGATTATATATATATATATATATTTTTTTTTTAAATCAAAGGTTGCTGATTTAGTGTATCATTCAGCCGTGGTGTAGAGGTGGGGCTGAGGGAAAGACAGGGGACCCTTTCTGTGCCTTTAGCAAATTTTTTTTGCGTGCAGCATTTCTGTGTACCCCGGAGGCTGCCCGAAGCACTAACTTAACAATTGAAGAGGAGCGCCACCTTGTGGCTCTACCAAAGATTAACAGGTGGTAAACAGAGGCCAATATAGGAAATACCTGTGATTCTGTCAAGTATTTACTAAGGCAGAATCAATGGAGTTAGAATCCTCCCCTTGCTAAGAGGCCTTCTTTCTGGGGACCCTGGGCGCCTCTCACCCATTCTGGGGACTAGCCTTTCATTATGGGGGTTAGTTTAAGGTTTCCCCTTTATTAAAGTTAAACTTGTGCTATAAAGTTGGCTCATTAGGCTTTAAAAGCCACTTTCCACTTAGTGTGAGTTAAAAATCTAATCCTGACAGTAGTTTCTGATAAAAGGAGGGGCTTCCTGGGAAGTGGGAGGAGACTCTATATTTGAATTGGGATGCAGACCAAGAAAAGGAAAAACCTTCTCAGATACTCTAGGAGGAGCTGTTGCTTCACCGTTCGCTTTACTTGGCCTATTTTTTTTTTTCCTCCTTTTTTTTTTTATCTGAAAATAGAACCGCAAGATTTTTCTCTGTTAAGTGTCCTGAAACTGGAAGGTTTGTAAACCTATATTGTACAGTCATTCTTAATAGGTCGTATTTTTCAGATCTGTTTCTCTCACCCGATAATATTTGTCATTATTATCTACAGTAGTTTTCTGGGACAGGCTACCTTCCCGTGGAACCAAGGAATATTTCGGAATCTTTGGAGAGCACACCCTTTCTTTGTGAAAGATGTTGCTAACACATTTTCTGGTTTGTTCTACCGTATTACACGTGTTTGGTTTTGAAGCCATGAGACTTATTTTTAATCAGCAAACAATATTTTTCTTAATGATTGCAAATTTTAAAAATTTTGTAACTAGGTATGATGATGGATGTTAACTGGACTTATTGTGGTGATCGTTTTGCAATATATACAAATATCAAATTGTTATGTCGTACACCTGAAACTAAAGCAATGTTATATGTCAGTTGTATCTCCATTTAAAATTTTGCAAATAAGGGGAGATAAGTGAGAGCCTTTATCTTCATTTAAAATATGTTCCTATATAGACTATAGATGCAATAGGTCTCTCGGAGAGGTGAAGGATGGGTGATACAGCATTTGGATTGCTTGGAATCAGATGAAACCCATTCAAAGCTTAGCCCATCTGCTGACCAGCTGCATAAATCTTGACAAATTGTGAAAGTGTCTAGAACCTCACTTTGTAAACCAGGAGCAATATTGCCAATCACAGAGGGCTTTTGTGATGATTAAGGGAGATATCGTGAGTCAAAGACGTAACACTTCATTATACAATGGAAATACAGTCTCATCTGTTACTGATGTGGATCATTTTGGTCCCTAAGGCTATTTCAATAGCATTTGACTCTAAAGGAACTTCAGATGTGCCTTTTGTGATGTAAGAACCATCACAAAAGACAAATGGCATTTGCAGTTTGGCTAAATTACAGTGAATAATTTTGCTTCAATCCCAGAAGGTAAGAACTTGTACCTATGAACTATCTTTTCTAGAAGGACATAGCTGTCCTCAAAAAGAATTCTAGCATCCTCTTAGGCCAGCACTTTTCAAAGTTTTTACACCACAACCCACAGTAACCCCAGACCACCCCATCTCTTTCCCCCTTCATTTTGTGTGTGTTAGTATAGTGGGTGGTGTCCCCAGGTCTCTGAGGCTCTGATAATATTTCTTCATTCTTTTATCTTTCTTCTCCTCAGACTTTCTCCTCCTCTTTCTTCTGCGTGTTCAAATGTGCTAGAGCCCCTTTAATGAATTTTTCATGTCATTTATTTTACTTTTTAATTCCAAAATTTCTATTTTGTTCTCTTTCACAATTTCCATCTCTTCATTGATACTCTCTTGGTGAGGCATCAGTCTTGTACTTTTATTTACACATAGTTTAAGAAAACTTTAGTTATTTGAAGGTATTTAAAATAGTTGATTAAGGGCTTCCCTGGTGGCCAGTGGTTGAGAATCCACCTGCCAAGGCAGGGGGCACAGGTTCAATCCTGCCCCAGGAAGATCCCACATGCCACAGAGCAATTAAGCCCATGCACCACAATTACTGAGCCTGCGCTCTAGGAGCCCTCGAACCACAACTACTGAGCCCACGTGCCGCAACTACTGAAGCCTGCACACCTAAAGCCCGTGCTCCACAACAAGAGAAGCTACTGCAGTAAGAAGCCCATGCATCGCAATAAAGAGTAACCCCCACTCGCCGCAACTACAGAAAGCCTTCGTGAAGCAATGAAGACACAACGCAGTCAATACATACATACATACATACATACATACATACATAAATAAATAAATAAACAAATAAAATAGTTGATTAAAACTTTGTGTAGCAGGTTAAATAATGCCATCCAAAGACTTTAGGTCCTAATAGCTGAAACCTGGAAATGTTACCTCATCTGGGGAAAAAAAAAAAGGACTTTGTAGACTGATTAAATTAGGGATCTTGAGATGCAGAGAGAGTCCACATGGACTATCCAGGTGGCCCTAAATGTAATCACAGGTGACCTGTTAAGAGAGAAAGGAGCAGAGGGAGATTCGACACCATGCAGAGGAGAAGGCAATGTCAAGACAAAGGCAGAGACTGCTAGCGGCTCAGTGGGAGAGTGGTCTTTCTTCCAAGTGATCATGGGTAAAAACTTGACCAAATTTTTATCAAATGAACCTAATAGAAATCTCCAGATATATAATCTGTTGTATCTTTTCCCTCACCACCCATCGCCTGACTGCTAAGGCAATGCCGTATCTTCTAGTTTGGGTTGTTTTTATTTTATTTTATTTTATTTTATTTTACTTTATTTATTTTGTCATTGCAACATCCACAATTAAGGAATGAACTTCCCTATTAGTTAAGATGCCAGCTGCTATAACAGAAAATAAAAACTTCCAATCCTTAATGCCTTAACAAACAAACATTTATTTTTCCTCCCTGAAACAGCCCAAAGAGGGTGCATCTAGTCACATGCTTCAGTGACCCAGGGTTCCAGGCTTAGTCCATTTTGTGGCTCTGCCATGCTCAGAATTCTCTGAGGAATCGCCACTTAGTCAACATGTGATTAAAAAGAGGGGATAATTCGTCAAAAGGTTGTTTTTGGCTCAGCCTGGAAGTGATACCCATCTCTTCTGCTGTATTTCATTGATTTCATCGGCAGAACCCGGTGACTTGGTTACAGAGGGCTGCAAGGGTGGAGGTGCCGACACGCGGTCTAATTGTGTATCCATTTAGAATACAAAATGAATTTTGGTGACCATGGTGGTTTAGACCAAGCAAACTATTTCTTTTTCACGAAATACCATTTTTTAAACAACTTAATTGAGGTATACTGTCATAAAATAAACCACCTATATTTAATTCATACAATTTTTTACAGTCTGAGATATGTGTATCCCTGTGAAACCATCAACACAGTCAAGAAAACGAGCATATCTATCACCTCAGCATATTCCTTGGGCCCCTTGGTAATCCAATTCTTCGCCATTCCCCATAACCAGGCTGACATTGGTCTGCTTTCTGTCAGTATAGATTAGTCTATGTTTGCTAGAATTTTGTATAAAGGGAATAATAGAATACACTGTCTTTTTGTCTGGCATTTTTTACGCAGCATAATTATTTTGAGATTCAGCCATGCTGTTGTATATTGATAGTTTGTTTCCTTTTATTGCTCAGTAATATTCCATTACGTACATATATCAGAATTTCATTATTCGTTCATTTATTGATGAATGCGTGGGATTTGTCTGTTCTTTGTTATTACAGATGAAGCTGCTATGAACATTTGCATGCAACTTTTTGGGTGGACATGTGCTCTAATTCTTTTGAGTAAATACCCAGGAACAGAATAGCTGGGTCATAAGGAAGGTGTCTGTTTAACTTTTAAAGAAACAGATACGCATTTCCTGCCCATTTTATATTCTCATCAGCAATGTATGAGAATTTAGTAGCTCTCGATGTGTCCTCATGAACGTTTGGTGTGGTCAGTCCTTTTAATTTGAGCCATTCTAAGTGGGTGTGTAGGGGTGTGTCGTGGGTTTAATTTACATTTATCTAATGAGTAATGATGCTCAGCATATTTTCATGGGCTATTTTGCCATCCATATATTTATGTTGATAAAATGTCTGTTCAATTTATTTGCCTTTTTTTTTAAACTAGGCTGTTTCCCTCTTCTTACTGAGGTATAAGGACATTTTTATATTCTAGCTGCAAGTCCTTTGACAGATTCATTCGGCAAAAATATTCTCCCATTATTATCTATGCATTTTTCTTACATGGACTCCTGAAGAGCAAACATATTTCATTTTGACAAAGTCCAATTTATTGATGCTTTACTTTTATAGTTTGTTCTTTTGATGTCCTATTTAATAAAGCTTTGACAAATTCAGGGTACCTAAGATTTATTCCTATGATTTCTTCTGGAAGTTTTATAATTTTAGCTCTTGTATTTAGGTCATTGTCTCATTTTGAGGAAACTGTAACATAGAGAAGTAAGGGTTGAGGTTTATTTATTTGCATGTGGCTTCCTAATTGTCCCAACATCATACTATTGAAAAGATCACCCTTTCCCCGTTAATTAATTTAAGCACATCCTTTGAAAGTCAATTAAACCATATATAAAGTGGGTCTAATCCTGGACTCTGTTTTGACCAATCTAGGTCCTTTTGCATGTCCACATAAGTTTTAAAAACAGCTTGCTAGTTTCCACACATACACATAAAGCCTGCTACAATTTTGATTGAGATTGTATTGAATCTATAAATCTATTTGGTAAGAATTGGCATTTTAATAATATCGAGTTTTCTAATCCATGACTATGATATAACTCTTCATTTATTTAGGCTTTCTTTAATTTCCCTTTCTAGTGTTTTGCAGTATTCCGAATAGAGGTCACACACGTCTTTTGTCAGATTTATTTCGAGTATTTCATATAACCTGATAACATTGTGTTTAATTTCACCTATGATTGTTTCCAGTGTGCAGAAATACAATTGACTTTTGTGTATCGACCTTCCATTCTAAAATCTTGCTAAGCTCATTTATTAGTACTAATAGTTTTTTGATGAAATCCTTAGGATTTTCCATGCAGATGATCATGTCATCTATGAGTAAAGACAGTTCTTACTTTCAGATCTTTTACTTGCCTTATTGAACTGTCTAGAACCCCAATACAGTGTTAAACAGAAGTAGAATAGATAGTTTTTGTTCTTTGTCTCTGTTCTAGCCTGTATTCTTTCACCATTTCATATGGTGTTACTGTGGGTCTTTTGTAGACATTCTTTTTCAGGAGGAGGAAATTTCCCTCAATTCCTACTTTGCTGAGATTTCTTGTCATGATTGCATGTTAGATTTTGTCAAATGCTTTTTTTACATTGATTGAAATTATTTTATCCGTTTTCTTTTCTAGCTTCTTAATATGGTGAGTTACTTGATAAATTTTTCAAATGTTGACCCAAACTTACATTAGTATATCTTTTTACTTTCAACTTACTTGTGTCATTATCTTAAAGAATATTACTTACAGGCAGTATATTGTTGGGTCCTGAGTTTCTGTCCAATCTGATAATCTCTACCTTTTAATTAGAAAGATTAGATGATTCACATTTAATGTGATTATTGGTATGGTTAATTTAAATATAACATTTGCTATTTGTTTTCTATTTTTCTCATCTGTTTTTTGGTCCCCTTTGCTTCTTTTTTACCTTCTTTTGGAATAATTCAGTGTTTTTTTTTAATGATCTCATTTTATCTCATTTGTTGGCTTACTAGGTAAGTTCTTTGCTTTGTTTTTATAATGGATGCTTTAGGGTTTATTGGATACAACTTTATCTTACCGCAGTCTATGTTCAAATAGCATGATACCACTCCCCGTATAGTATAAGAAACTCACAGCAGGTTTGTTTTTGTTTCTTTTCTCAACACGTTTGTGCTGTTGTTGATATACATTTCACTTTTCCATATGTTATATATCTCACAATGCATTACAGTTGACCCTTGAATAACACAAGTTTGAACTATGCAGATCCACTTCTACACAGATTTCTTTCAATAGTAAATACTTCAGCACTACACAATCCACTTTGGTTGAATCCATGGATGTGAAACCACAGATAGGAAGAACTGTGAATACTGAGGAACCATGGATATGAAAAGCTGATTATAATCTCTAAACAGATTTTTGACTCTGCAGAGGGTCAGCGCCCCTAACCCTTTAACTGTTCAAGGGGCAACTGTATTATCTTGTATTAAAACAATAAATTATCTTCTAGACAGGTTTATACAATTAAAAATAGTATTTTATATTTACCCAATGTTTTTATATAGTATTCTGGTTTCCCTCACCTTTGTGAAAATCCACATTTCCATCTGGTATCATTTTCTTCTCTCCCAAGGTCTTCGTTGAACATTTCTTGTATTTGAGGTCTACTGATAATAAATTCCTTCCGCCTTCATATTTTCTCAAAGATTTTTTATTTCATCTTCAGTTTTGAAAGATATTTTCACTGGGAATAGATCTCTAAGTTGAAAATTTTTTTCAGGTCTTTTAAGATGTTGCCTCACTATTGTCAGGCTTGCATTCTTTCCAATAAGAAGTCTGCAATCATTTTTTTCTTTATTTTTGTTTTTGATTTTTGTTTTGTCTTTCTGTTTTGAATATGTCTAGTCTCTCCATTTTTAAGATTTTCTCTTAATCAGTGATTTTAATTATTTTCTTTTGATGTGCCTTGGAGTAGTTTTATTGTGGTTGGGGTTCATTGAGATTCTTATATCTGTGGGTTTATAGCTTTCATCAAATTTGGAAAAAAGTTGGTCATTATTTCTTTAAATATTGATATTTTTCTAACACTCCCACTTCAGGGATTTCAATTACATATATATTCAGTATCTTGAAGTGGTCCCACAGCTCACATTGGTTTATTATTTCTTTTAGTTAGCTTTTGCCCTTTCATTTTGGATAGTTTCAATTGCTATGTATTCATTAACTTTTTCCTACTTTGTTTATCTACCATTGACCCTATTCTTCATTATAGACATTTTACTTTTCATCTTGAGAAGTTTACATTGGGTTTTTTTTTGAATACCTTCCATGTCTTGTTTAACATTCTCATGTTTTATTTTACCTCTATTGAGTATCTGCAGTGTTGTTATAACAGATGCTTTGATGTTGTTGTCTACTATTTTTAGCATCTGTTTCATGAGTCCATTTTTTTTTTTTTTTTTTTGCTAATCAGTATAATTTTTTTTTAATTTATTATTTTTTGGGGGTACACCAAGTTCAATCATCTGTTTTTATACACATATTCCTGTATTCCCTCCCTCCTTCGACTCCCCCCCCACCCTCCCTCGAGTCCCCCCCACCCTCCCCATCCCAGTGCTCTAAGGCATCTTCCATCCTCAAGTTGAACTCCCTTTGTTATATAACAACTTCCCACTGGCTATCTATTTTACAGTTGGTAGTATATATATGTCTCTGCTACTCTCTTGCTTCGTATCAGCTTCCCCTTCACCCCCCGCCCCCCCAAACCTCGAGTTCTCCAGTCTGTTCTCTGCATCTGCGTCCTTGTTCTTGTCTTGTCACTGAGTTCATCAGTACCATATTTAGATTCCATATATGTGAGTTAGCATACAATATTTGTCTTTCTCTTTCTGACTTACTTCACTCTGTATGACAGACTCTAGGTCAATCCATTTCATGACGTATAGCTCCATCTCATCCCTTTTTATAGCTGAGTAATATTCCATTGTATATATGTGCCACATCTTCTTTATCCATTCACCTGTTGATGGGCATTTAGGTTGCTTCCATGTCCTGGCTATTGTAAATAGTGCTGCAATAAATATTATGGTACATGTTTCTTTTGGGATTATGGTTTTCTTTGGGTATATGCCCAGGAGTGGAATTACTGGATCATATGGTAGTTCTATTTGTAGTTTTTTAAGGAACCTCCATATTGTTTTCCATAGTGGCTGTACCAACTTACATTCCCACCAACAGTACAGGAGACTTCCCTTTTCTCCACACCCTCTCCAGCATTTGTTGTTTCCAGATTTTGTGATGATGGCCATTCTGATTGGTGTGAGGTGATACCTCATTGTGGCTTTGACTTGCATTTCTCTGATGAGTAGTGATGTTGAGCATCTTTTCATGTGTGTGTTGGCCATCTGTATGTCTTCTTTGGAGAAATGTCTATTTAGGTCTTCTGCCCATTTGTGGATTGGGTTATTTGCTTTTTTGGTATTAAGCTGCATGAGCTGCTTGTATATTTTGGAGGTTAATCCTTTGTCCATTGTTTCGTAGGCAACTATTTTTTCCCATTCTGAGGGTTGCCTTCTAGTCTTGTTTATGGTTTCTTTTGCTCTGCAAAAGCTTTTAAGTTTCATGAAGTCCCATTTGTTTATTCTTGATTTTATGTCCATGATTCTAGGAGGTGGGTCAAAAAGGATCTTTCTTTGATGGATGTCATAGAGTGTTCTGCCTATGTTTTCCTCTAGGAGTTTTATAGTGTCTGGCCTTCCATGTAGGTCTTTAATCCATTTTGAGTTTATTTTTGTGTATGATGTTAGGAAGTGTTCTAATTTCATTCTTTTACATGTTGCTGTCCAGTTTTCCCAGCACCACTTATTGAAGAGGTTGTCTTTTTTCCTTTGTATATTCGTGCCTCCTTTGTGAAAGATAAGGTGCCCATATATATTTGGGCTTACTTCTGAGTTCTCTATTCTATTCCATTGATCTTCCTTTCTATTTTTGTGCCAGTACCATACTGTCTTGATCACTATAGCCTTGTAGTATAGTTTGAAGTCAGGAAGCCTGATTCCTCCAACTCCATTTTTCCTTCTCAAGATTGCTTTGGTTATTCAGGGTATTTGTGTTTCCATACAAATCGTAAGATTTCTTGCTCTAGTTCTGTGAAAAATACCATTGGTAATTTGATTGGGATTGCATTGAATCTGTAAATTGCTTTGGGTAGTACAGTCATTTTCACGATGTTGATTCTTCCAATCCAGGAACATGGTATATCCCTCCGTCTGTTTGTGTCGTCTTTGATTTCTTTCATCAGTGTCTTAAAGTTTTCTGCATACGGATCTTTTGCCTCCTTAAGCAGGTTTATTCCTAGGTATTTGATTCTTTGTGTTGCAATGGTAAATGGGAGAGTTTCCTTAATTTCTCTTTCTGCTCGTCCATTGTTAGTGTATAGGAATGCAAGAGATTTCTGTGCATTAATTTTGTATCCTGCTACTTTACTAAACTCATCAATGAGTGCTAGCAGTTTTCTGGTAGAGTCTTTAGGGTTTTCTATATATAATATCATGTCATCTGCAAAGAGTGACAGTTTTACTTCTTCTTTTCCAATTTGTATTCCTTTTATTTCTTTTTCTTCTCTGATTGCTGTGGCTAAAACTTCCAAAACTATGTTGAATAATAGTGGTGAGAGTGGACACCCTTGTCTTGTTCCTGTTCTTAGAGGGAATTCTTCCAGTTTTTCCCCATTGAGAACGATGTTGGCTTTTGGTTTTTCATATATGGCTTTTATGATGTTGAGGTAATTTCCTTCTATGCCCATTTTCTGGAGAGCTTTTATCATAAATGGATGTTGAACTTTGTCAAAAGCTTTTCCTGCATCTATTGAGGTTATCATATGGTTTTTATCCTTCAATGTGTTGATATGATGTATCACGTTGATTGATTTGCGTATATTGAAGAATCCTTGCATCCCAGGGATAAACCCCACTTGATCATGGTGTATGACTTTTTTAATGTGCTGTTGGATTCTGTTAGCTAGTATTTTGTTGAGCATTTTTGTATCTATATTCATCAGTGATATTGGTCTGTAATTTTCTTTTTTTGTGACATCTTTGCCTGGTTTTGGTATCAGGGTGATGGTAGCCTCGTAGAATGAGTTTGGGAGCATTCCGCCTTCTGCAATATTTTGGAAGAGTTTGAGAAGCATAGGTGTTAGCTCTTCTTTATGTTTGATGGAATTCACCCGTGAATCCGTCTGGTCCTGGGCTTTTGTGTGTTGGGAGATTTTTAATCACTGCCTCAATTTCCGTACTTGTGATTGGTCTGTTCATATTTTCTGTTTCTTCCTGGTTCCGTCTTGGAAGATTGTATTTTTCTAAGAAGTTATCCATTTCTTCCAGGTTATCCAATTTATTGGCATATAGTTGCTTGTAGTAGTCTCTCATGATCTTTTGTATTTCTGCGGTGTCTGTTGTTACTTCTCCTTTTTCATTTCTAATTCTGTTGATTTGCATCTTCTCCCTTTTTTTCTTGATGAGTCTGGCTAATGGTTTATCAATTTTGTTAATCTTCTCAAAGAACCAGCTTTTAGTTTTATTTATTTTTGCTATGGTTTCCTTCCTTTCTTTTTCATTTATTTCTGCTCTGATCTTTATGATTTCTTTCCTTCTGCTCACTTTGGGGTTTCTTTGTTCTTCTTTTTCTAATTGTTTGAGGTGTAAGGTTAGGTTGTTTATTTGATAATTTTCTTGTTTCTTAAGGTAGGACTGTATTGCTATAAACTTCCCTCTTAGAACTGCTTTTGCTGCGTCCCATAGGTTTTGGGTTGTTGTGTTTTCATTGTCGTTTGTTTATAGATATTTTTTGATTTCCTCTTTGATTTCTTTAGTGATTTCTTGGTTGTTTAAGAGTGAATTGTTTAGCCTCCATGTGTTTGTATTTTTTGCAGTTTTTTTTCCTGTAATTGATATCTAGTCTCATGGTGTTGTGGTCTGAGAAGATGCTTGATATGACTTCAATTTTCTTGAATTTGCTGAGGTTTGATTTGTGACCCAAGATGTGATCTATCCTGGAAAATGTTCTGTGTGCACTTGAGAAGAAAGTGTATTCTGTTGTTTTTGGATGGAATATCCTATAAATATCAATGAAGTCGAGATGGTCTAATGTGTCATTTAAAGCTTCTGTGTCTTTATTTGTTTTCTATCTGGATGATCTGTCCATTGATGGAAGTGGGGTGTTCAAGTCTCCCACTATTATTGTGTTCCTGTCGATGTCCCCTTTTATAGCTGTTAGCATTTGCCTTATGTATTGAGGTGCTCCTATGTTGGGGGCATAGATATTTACCATTGTGATATGTTCTTCTTGAATGGATCCCTTGATCATTAGGTAGTGTCCTTCCTTGTCTCTTTTAATAGTCTTTACTTTCAAGTCTGATTTGTCTGATATGAGTATTGCTACTCCAGCTTTCTTTTGACTTCCATTTGCATCGAATATCTTTTTCCATCCCTTTCCTTTCAGTCTATATGTATCCCTTGGTCTGAAGTGAGTTTCTTGTAGGCAGCATATAGAAGGGTCTTGTTTTTGTATGCATTCAGCCAGTCTGTGTCTTTTGGTTGGAGCATTTAATCCATTTACATTTAAGGTGATTATTGACATGTGTTCCAATTACCATTTTCTTAAATTGTTTTGGGTTTGTATTTGTAGGTGTTTTCCTTTTCTTGTGTTTTCTGCTTAGAGAAGTTCCTTTAGCACTTGTTGTAAGGCTGGTTTGGTGGTGCTAAATTCTCTTAACTTTTGCTTGTCTGGAAAGCTTTTGATTTCTCCCTCAAATCTGAATGAGATTCTTGCTGGGTAGAGTATTCTTGGCTGTAGGTTTCTCTCTTTCAGGCCTTTCAGTATATCCTGCCATTCCCTTCTGGCCTGCAGAGTTTCTGTAGAAAGGTCAGCTGTTATCCTTACGGGTTTTCCCTTATATGTTGTTTGTTGCTTTTCTCTTGCTGCTTTTAATATTTTTTCTTTGTGTTTAATTGTCATTAGTTTGATTAATATGTGCCTTGGTGTAGTTCTCCTTGGGTTTATTCTGTATGGGACTCTCTGTGCTTCTTGGACTTGGTTAATTATTTCCTTTCCCGTGTTGGGGAAGTCTTCCACTATAACCTCTTCAAATATTTTCTCAGACCCTTTCTTTCTTTCTTCTTCCAGAATGCCTATGATTTAAATGTTGGTGCTCTTATTGTTGTCACCAAGGTCTCTGAGCCTGTCTTCCATTCTTTTTATTCTTTTTTTTCTTTCCTGCTCTGTGGCAGTTATTTCCCCCATTCTATCTTCTAACTCACTTATTCGTTCTTCTGCCTCAGTCATTCTGCTGGTTATAGCATCTAGAGTATTTTTAATTTCAGTTATTTTGTTATCCATTGCTGTTTGTTTTTCTGAGTTCTTATGAACTGTTTCTTGTGCTTTCTCTATTTTGTTATCGAGATTTTGTATCATTTTTACTATCATTACTCTGAATTCTTTTCCAGGCATTTTTCCTATTTCCTCCTCATTTATTTGGTCTTGTGGGTTTTTTTCCTGCTCCTTTGCCTGCATGGTGTTCCATTGTTTCCTCATGGTTGTCCAAACTTTTGGGGTTGCTTGTCCTGGTGTTAGAGGTGTTTATAGAAGACTGTCCAAGCCTCAGACTAATGTTAATATTTCTGTTTCCTTGGAGTCTCAGCTGTAAGTGTCCTTCTCCTCGCCTTGGGTTTTTTTGCATTATTCTGTGACCAGCAGAGGTTCCTTTATTGTTCGTCTGTAAGCCTCGGTGTGTGGGGAGGGAGAGGGTACATTAGTGGCTCCTTCTCCTGGGAGTGAGTGAGCAGTGGCGCACTGTTGTTTCAGTCGGGCTTGGAGGTGCCTGTTGCAGAGGGACACCGGTGGCTCAGGTGTAAACAGAAAGTCTCAGAGTTGGGCCTCTCTCGGGTTTTTTTTTTTTTTTTCTCTGCAGCCTCCCCACTGCAGGTGTTCCAAGGGGTTTTAATCCAGCCCCACCCGAGTGCCTGAGGGTACTTGTTATCCCTGAGCACCGTAGGTGGCCCACGGGGCGTCTCTCCACTGCCTGTTGCAGAGGCACCGAAAGAGAGAGAGCGGCTCCTCCCCCCAGCCCGTGAGCCTGCAGCATCCAGCCGCCATCATGGCTGGGCAGCTCTCAGGGACGGGCACTCCTCGCCTCGGACCTCTTCCCTCCTGTCCTCTCGGTCCGTCACCTTACTGGCAACAATGTTTCTCACCCTGAACCAACTCTCCGGTTCCCACGCTCCCGCTCTCAGACCCTCTGTTCAGCTGTGAATCAATGTCTCAGTCCGGGAAAGTTGAGCTGCGGTGCGGACCCTCTGTATGTTTCTCACTCCCTCCCGTTTGCCACAGCTCCGCTGCTTCACCCTCTTTGAGCCGTCGTAGATGCCTCCCTACCGGTTATGTTGGGCTCCTTGCGGTCCTTTCTGGTGTCCGAGGTCGTCTGCTGGTGTTCAGTTGGTTCTCTGTGGGAATTATTGCGTCTTTTGGTGCATTCCCAATGCATCTGTGGAGAGGGATGCATTCCATGTCCCTCTACTTTGCTGCCATCTTTTTCTCCGTGAGTCCATTTTTATTGATGGATTTTTCACCTCATGATGGGTCATATTTTCTTGCTTCTTTGCTTGCCCAGTAATTTTTTTATTGGATTCCAAACATTGCAGATTTTACCTTGTTGGTTGCTGCATTTAAATATTCTGGACTTCTTTGTTCTGGGGCACAATTAAGTTACTCGGGAACAGATTGTTCCTCTCAAGTTTCAAATGTAAGGTGACATCAGATCAACCTTTAGTCAAGGGCTGATTGTACTTCAGTATGGAGGTAACACTCTTCAGAGTATTCTACTTGGTGGTTGTTGTGCCTGTAAATTTGAGCCATCTTGGGCTGCCCAGATCTTCAAATCTGTCCTGTCACCTCAAGGAGACTTCTGGGCACTCTGTATTCCCAACCTGAAAACTTTCCCCAGACACTGAGATGGGAAATTATAAGGATCATCTCTTTTGTTTCTCTATTCTCATCAGTCACTCTCCTGCACTGCCTGTTGTCCCGTGTTTGAAAACTGGTTATTTCATATATTTTGTCCATTCAGTACTTTAAGGTAACAGAGTAAATCCTCTCCCTCATACTCAATAATGGCCAGGTATAAAATTCCTTAAATACTTCATGGATATTAATAATTTGAGGAACATGACAGCCTGGAAGTAGCTCTCTAGAGAATGTCCCATACAGTGGTACTGCATGTGACAATCCTACCTTATCCCTGCTACCCATGTGCAAGTTGAAGTACATACTCAGAAGCCAGCTTGTTCACTTCGATATCTACTCTCTCTGGGAGGTTCTTTTCTATTTGAACTCTCAGTACATGCTATAAGGGCTTGCTTTTTTGTTCACATTTTGCAGCATGAAATCAACCCTTGCTCAGCTTGAATTGGGCTGAATGCCAACCTATTGCTTGGATCATTGCCTACTTCGATTTAGCTGTAAATATAAGTAAACTACTGGTTTCACACCTCGTTATTTTGGCCATTATAATATAAGCAGATACAATCTGCTCCTGGCTAACTATTCTGATGGCCACTATTCACTGTGAAATGTCACTGTGGTCATGCTTTATAGAGATGACCTTAGTGTGCATAATTGAATTTTTCTGGCATTGTGGAACTGGAACACATCTGCAAATCAAAGCTGGCAATTTCTCTGGTTAATCTTGACGTGAGTACAGATGGACCAGAGAATGAACAACCAAAAATAAAAAAAATCAAAAACAAACAAAAAAACCCCAAAAGATAACCAGAACCAATAGTTGGTATAGAAATTCCAGTTTATTAACTCACTTATTTACCCAACATCTCCTTGAGTTAATATGCATAGAATAGTAGACTATGGTAGAATATATGAAAAAACCATCATGATGAATACACAAAGTAGTATTTAGCAATATAGTATCTTGCAATTCATGAAACAAGTACTTACGGTTGTGAAGGAAAGTAGTTTTGAAATATCAACTGATGTAGGTTAGTGGTTGTTTTTCTTGGAATTGCCTGTTGCCCTCTGACTCTCTAACAAACTTACGCCACAGTTAGGATTTTGCATACTCGGTGTTTCAAGGTAGTGATTATCCAGATCTAAGACAGAAAAGAAAAGTTTGTCTCAGCTTTTAAGCTTCAAAAGTCTAGGTCTCTTAGATGACTGAAAGGAAAATAGCAAAGCTCTTCAGGTCTCATAGATAAAGTTCCCCAGAGTTGAAGAAATGAGGAGAGTTAGAAAGAAAATATTTTGAGGAGCTATTTGGGCTCCTGAGAATTGGGACATTGCATCCTGCCATACTCCATGCTCAATCCAAGCAGAGGCCTCAAAGGCCTAGAGAATCTATATGCAGAGGGACCCATGCTCCCTTTTCTGTGAGAACCTGGAGAGACAATAAGAGCCTGGAGTGGAAATGTCCACCTGGGACTTCCAGACAGACATGTCCAAGACCAAGGCGTTGTATTCCTCTTCACCCCAGTGAGCTGCAGATGCTTTAGAACAATCCTTGAATGTCTATGAGCAGCTCCAAGCTTCCTTAAGTTGAGAATAATCATAGGCTTCCAAAAGGTTAGCCAAGAAGAAATCAGACCCAGGATCCTTGCTGACGTAGACCAAGACATTTCAGCAGAGACCTGCAGAGACTGACAACCAGGAACAATGAGGTCCAGATTGTCCCTCCCAACACTTTGGTCTTCCTCATCATGCTCTATGAAAAACCTCCAAAACTTAAATACAACCCTGGAGGGAGAAGAAACCCAGCACTGATCTAGAGATGTTTCTGCTACCCAGCAGAATAGGGGATTTGTAGTAAAAGTGATACAAAATAGATCTCATCATAGCAAAGCTACTTTTCTTGCACATCTGAGTTTGGAAATTAAGATTTCAAAACCAATTATACAGCAGAAGTTTTTGTGATACATTTAAGATTACTATTTTCCGAGCCTAATTTGTAATATCAGTATTGCAAAAGATAGTCATTCTGTAAGTCCTGGGCAGAGATGCAATTATACCTAGAAAGAGAATGTGAGATGATGTGTCTGTGAGATATTGCAACCTAAACTAATTGACCTCAAACTCAGTGGCTTCAAACAATCGTTATTCTCATATATCTTCATGTTGGATGGAGTTTGAATGCTCTGGGCTGAGCTTGGAGTGGTAGCTCTGCAGATGGGCTGAGACAGCCCTGCTCCATGTTTCTTTCATCTCCTTCCTAGACCAGTGGGACAGCCAGTGTGTTTTTCTGTGGGGAAGATGGAGGTGCAGAGGGCAAGTAGAAACATGTAAGGCCTCTTAAGGCTTAGTCTTCGAAGTCACTGTCACTTAGGACCACATTTATTGGTCAAGCAAGTCATGTGGTCAAGCCCAAAGCAAGGGATCGGAATGTGCACTCTTCCCAAGATGCAGTCGTGACAATGGTGTGGATTCAGGCAGGGTGAAGAATTGGAGCCAGTTATACAACTGGCCACAGATGGGAATGAACATTTCTTTTTTGAGTGCCAACTAGTAGCCAGACACTTTGCTAGGTGTTTTACATCTGTGCACCTAAGTCTATAAAACAATGTTATGTATACAGTTTGTGTTATTTTACCTTTTTTGTCAGCATGTAAGGAAACTGAGGCTTATAGAGGTCAAGTGACTTGCCTACTGTATACAGTTAACTTGAGACTGAACTGAGATTTCAACCTGTGTGTGTTCGAATGCAAATCTTGCAATTTGGAGGAAGCATGATGATGGCCAGGTCTCAGGTTTCTTGACATTCAGTCAAGTCCCTTTTTCCTGAATGACCTTGACTCTTGATGATTAGATAACTCTGAGATTCCTTCTTTTTATTCTTTCATGCGCAGTCCTGCTTCCTTTCCTTTTTGACTTGCTAATTAATTCAATTACTTTTCCTTGATTCCTATTAGTAGTAACACCATGATTGATACCATCTGGAAAACATTTATCCAAGTCTTGAGTGGAAAGTTTTACAGAACAGGAGACGTAAAAGGGGACCCTCAAGAGGAGGTCTGCCTGTGTAAGTGATAAATTAGCAGCCCTTGGATTATCTGCCAGGAGCTCTCCCTCCAGGTTTGGGAGCAACACCTTTCCTGCTGCAGTACCAGCTGTATTATTTACCACATATTCAGTAAAGCATGTGCCCTCAGAACAAAATGGGGAGGAAGGAGCCACTAAGCTTGCATAAATGAGCTTTCAACAGACTCTGTTTCCCTCCAATTGTCTCAAGTGCCTTCTCCCTGAATAATCATGCTTCATACTTTTAGAAGCCCAGATCCCAACAGCTGGAGGTAAAACTCCCAGTGTAATGGAAGAAAACATGTTGGTACTTTTAATTGGTCCCTGAAGTGAAACTGAAGGAACAATTTATTGGCTGATGGATTTGAGGCTTTCAACTTAGCAGAACTTGGGAGCATATGGTAAAGATAAATACATTAGAAATTTGTGGCTAATTATTAGAAAGTTAATTTTATTTCATTCAGGATGATAATCAAGTGAAAAAAATCACTTAAATTTATTGCTATTGAAGTTAATGATGCATCCACTTATACATAAGCATGACCACCTGCATCTTGGACCATGCTGAGACTTTCCACCAGTGTTGAATCCTCTGAGGGTCCTGAACTCATGGGTCGAAATAAGCAAAGCTTCTATTCTCAGCCATACAACTCCATTGCTCAAGTAGGAAAGATTTGGTGAGGCTGAGGATTTCTGAGAACACTGAGAAGCTGGCCATCAAAGATGCATGAGAACTTCAAATGCTACACACCTGTAGTATTAGTCAACAGTTGTTGCAGTAACACTGCATAAAGTGAAATCTCCAAATCTCAATGGTTTATAACAACAAACATAGCAAATTAGTATTTTCTTACTCATGAATATGTAAATCAGTCCTATAAATTTTTTGCTTATAGGAGTGCAGTTTTACTGAGCCCAGCTCCACTGCAGATTCATGTCAGTTCCTTGCACCTTTCCTTCCAGGATCCAGGATCATGGGACAGCAGCTACCTGGGTATGTTCTTCCCATGGCAAAATGCAGCAATACCCCAAGGCTGCAAGAAACTTGCTATGTTTTTTAAAGCCTCAGCTTGGAATAGGTACATCATCAGTTTTGTTCATATTCCTTTGGACAAAGCACATAACATGGCCTTGTATCAGTGGACCAGGAAAATATACTTCACTCCAAGGGAGGGGGAGAGCAAATATTTGCTAAAAAAAATTCAATAATGTATACCTTTATTCATTTTTATAGACTATGACCTTTGTTTTCCTCTTCTACACAATTTAGGGGAATTGAGTGTACACTAACTAGTACACACGAAGTAATTTAGGAAGAAATAAACAAAATAAGAAATGTGTAAAAATTGTGAAATGTCAGGACTGTACTTTTCTTTTTTTGTGGTGTCTTTGGTTTTGGTATCAGGGTAATGGTGGCCTCATAGAAAGAATTTTGGAATGTTCCCTCTTCAACTTTTTGGAATAGTTTGAGAAGGATAAGTGTTAACTCTTACTTACATGTTTGGTAGAATTCCCCTGTGAAGCTGTCCAGTCCTGGACTTTTGTCTGTGAATTTTTTGGTGACTAATTCACTTTCACTACTAGTGATTAGTCTGTTAAATTGTCTGTTTCTTCCTGAATCAGTCTCGGAGGATTGTGTTTCTAGAGATTTATCCATTTCTTTTAGATTGTCCAATTTGTTGAACATAGTATTTTCTTATGATTTTTGTATCTCTGGGGTTCACTTTTAATTTGTCCTCTTTCATTTCTTATTTTGTTTATTTTGGTCCTCTCTCTTTTTTTCTTAATGAGCCTGGTAAAGGCTTATCAATTCTGTTTATCTTTTTTTTTTTATTGGAGTATAGTTACTTTACAATGTTGTGTTAGTTTCTGCTGTACAACAAAACGAATCATCTATACATATACCTATATCCCCTCTTGTTTGGATTACCTTCCCATTTAGAGTACCACAGTGCATTAAGTAGAGTTCCCTGCACTATACAGTAGGTTCTCATTAGCTATCTATTTTATATATTGTAGTGTATACGTCAATCCCAATCTCCCAATTCATCCCACCTCCCTTCCCCACTTGGTATCCATACATTTGTTCTCCACATCTGTGTCTCTATTTCTGTTTTACAAATAAGTTCATCTGTACTGTTTTTCTAGATTCCACATATAAGCAATATTATAGGATATTCGTTTTTCTCTTTCTGCCTTCATTCTCTATGACAGTCTACTTAGGTCCATCCACATCTCTGAAAATGGCACAATTTCATTCCTTTTTATGGCTGAGTAATATTCCATTGTGTATATGTACCACATCTTCTTTATACATTCTTCTGTTCATGGACATTTAGGTTGCTTCCATGTCCTGGCTATTGTAAATAGTGCTACAGTGAACACTGGAATGTGTGTATCTTTTTAAATTACGGTTTTCTCTGGGTATATGCCTAGTAGTGGGATTGCTGGGTCATATGGTAGTTCTATTTTTAGTTTTTTAAGGAACCTGCATACTATTCTCTGTAGTGGCTGTACCAATTTACATTCCCACCAACAGTGTAGAAAGGTTCCCTTTTCTTCACACCCTCTCCAGCATTTATTGTTTGTAGATTTTTTGATAATGTCCATTCCACAGGTGTGAGGTCATTGTAGTTTTGATTTGCATTTCTCTAATAATTAGCAATGTTGAGCATCTTTTCATGTGCTTGTTGGCCATCTGTATTTCTTCTTTGGAGAAATGGCTATTTAGGTCTTCTGCCCATTTTTTGATTGGGTTGTTTGTTTTTTATATTGAGCTGCATGAGCTGTTTGTATATTTGGGAGATTAATTCCTTGCCAGTTGCTTCATTTGCAAATATTTTCTCCCATTCTGAGTGTTGTCTTTTCAACACTTGTTTATAGTTTCCTTTGCTGTGCAGAAGCTTTTACATTTAATTAGGTCCCCATTTGTTTATTTTTGTTTTTATTTTCATTACTCTAGGAGGTGGGTAAACAAAGATCTTGCTGAGATTTATGTCAAAGAATGTTTTGCCTGTGTTCTCCTCGAAGAGTTTCATAGTGTCTGGCCTTACATTTAGGTCTTTAATCCATTCTGAGTTTATTTTTGTGTGTGGTGTTAGTGTTCTAATTTCATTCCTTTACATGTAAGCTGTCCAGTTTTCCCAGTACCACTTATTGAAGAGACTGTCTTTTCTCCACTGTATATTCTTGCCTCCTTTGTCATAGATTAGGTGACCATAGGTGTGTGGGTTTATCTCTGGGCTTTCTATCTTGTTCCATTGATCTATATTTCTGTTTTTTGCCAGTACCACACTATCTTCATTACTGTAGCTTTGTAGTATAGTCTGAAGTCAGCAAGCCTGATTCCTCCAGATCTGTTTTTCTCTCTCAATATTGATTTGGCTATTCAGAGTCTTTTGTGTTACAAATTGTAAAATTTTTGGTTTTAATTCTGTGAAAAATGCCATTGGTAATTTGATAGGGATTGCACTGACTCTGTAGATTGCTTTAGGTATTATAGTTTTTTCACATTGTTGATTCTTCCAATCCAAGAACATGGTGTATCTCTCCATCTGTTTGTGTCATCTTTGATTTCTTTCATCAGTATCTTATAGTTTTCTGAGTACAGGTCTTTTGCCTCTTTAGGTAGTTTTATTCTTAGGTATTTTATTCTTTTTGTTGCAGTGGTAGTGGGATTGTTTCCTTAATTTCTCTATCTGCTCTTTTATTGTTAGTGTATAGGAATGCAAGAGATTTCTGTGTGTTAATTTTATATCCTGCAACTGGACCAAATTCATTGATTGGTAGTTTTCTGGTGGCATCTTTAGGATTTTCTATGTATAGTATCATGTCATCTGCAAACAGTGACACTTTTACTTCTTCTTTTCCAATTTGGATTTCTTTTATTTCCTTTTCTTCTCTGATTGCTGTGGCTATGACTTCCAAAAATATGTTGAAAAATGGTGGCGAGAGTGGACATCCTTGTCTTGTTCCTGATCTTAGAGGAAATGCTTTCAGTTTTTCACCATTGAAAATGATGTTTGCTGTGGGTTTGTCATATATGGCCTTTATTATGTTGAGGTAGGTTCCCTCTGTGCCCACTTTCTGCAGAATTTTTATCATAAGTGGGTGTTGAATTTTGTCAAAAGCTTTTTCTGCATCTATTGAGATGATCATATGGTTTTTATTTTTCAATTTGTTAATATGGTGTATCACATTGATTGATTAGCATATATTGAAGAATCCTTGCATCCCTGGGATAAATCCCACTTGATCATGGTGTATGATCCTTTTAATGTCTTATTGGATTCTATTTGCTAGCATTTTGTTTAGGATTTTTGCATCTATGTTCTTCAGTGATATTGGCCTATAATTTTCTTTTTTTGTAGTATCTTTGTCTGGTTTTGGTATTAGGGTGATTGCTGCCTCATAGAATGAGCTTGGGAGTGTTCCTCCCTCTACAGTTTTTTTGAATGAGTTCAGAAAGGACAGGTGTTAGCTCCTCTCTAAATGTTTGATAGAATTCACCTGTGAAGCCATCTGGTCCTGGACTTCTGTTTGTTGGAAAATTTTTAATCACAGTTTCAATTTCATTACTTCTAGTTGATCTGTTCATATTTTCTATTTCTTCCTGGTTCAGTCTTGGAAGGTTGTACCTTTCTAAGAATTTGTCCATTTCTCCCCGGTTGTCCATTTTATTGGCATATAGTTGCTTGTAGTAGTCTCTCATGATCCTTTTTGTATTTCTGTGGTGTCAGTTGTTACTTTTCCTTTTTCATTTCTAATTCTGTTGATTTGAGTCTTCTCCATTTTTTTCTTGATGAGTCTGTCTGAAGGTTTATCAAATTTGTTTATCTTCTCAAAGAACCAACTTTTAGTTTCATTGATCTTTGCTATTGTTTTCTTTGTTTCTCTTTCATTTATTTCTGCTCTGTTCTTTATTCCTTCTTTCTTTCTACTAACTTCGGATTTTGTTTGTTTTTCTTTCTCTAGTTTTTCTTGTTTTTTGAGGTAGGATTGTATTGCTATAAACTTCCCTCTTACACCTGCTTTTGCTGCATCCCATAGGTTTTGGGTCATTGTGTTTTCATTGTCATTTGTTTCTAGGAATTTTTTATTTCCTCTTTGATTTCTTCAGTGTTCCATTGGTTGTTTAGTAGCATATTGTTTACCCTCCATGTGTTTGTGTTTTTTACAGTTTTTTTTCCTATAATTGATTTCTAATCTCATAGCATTGTGTTCAGAAAAGATGCTTGATACAATTTCAATCTTCTTAAATTTACCGAGGCTTGATTTGTGACCCAAGATGTGATCTTCTTAAATTTACCGAGGCTTGATTTGTGACCCAAGATGTTCCATGTGCACTTGAGAAGAAAGTGTATTCTGCTGCTTTTGGATGGAGCTTCACCGTAAGCAAGGTCAGATGAGTGCTTGGCTCTAACTGGGGCATGTGCTGGGAGGTCATGACATTGGCCAGAATCCCTAGCAATTTCAATCTGCTTCCTCTGCCTTGTTTCAGAAGTAAGCAAGTGTGTGCACACTATTTACGAGCAGAGTCTGTGTTTCCTACAGCCCTTCTATTAGTCACACTGGTTTTCAAACCAGCTACAGAGACTTGCCTTTCTGGGGTCGGGTCCGAGACCTGGAGCACCTATTATAAGGCTTGAACTGCTATCTCCCCAGGGACGATCTCAGAGCCTGTGTAATTCCCCTCCTCTTCTGTGTTCCCTCCTGGGGGTGCGGGTCCGTACCTGATTGATTCTCTTCCCTTTCTACCTGACTACATTTGTATCTTTTTTTAACAGCCTTGGTTGTAGAAGAGTCTTTCTACTAGCCTCCAGTTAGTTTTCAGCCAGAATTGCTCCACATGTAGGTGTGTTGTTGATATGTTCCTGGAGGGAGGTGAGCCCCATGACTTCCTACTCTGCACCTTCAGCTCTTCTCCAACTTGCTTTTTTTTAAACTCAAATTTTCTATTCTTTTTTTGGAGGGAAAAAGGCTCTTCACTGTTTGCAAGTTTATTTCTGAGTTGCAAAATTTCCCTCTCCTTGTTTTTCCCTGTATTATCATAATTTCCCCCATCTTTCCCCATTCAATCTCGGCTGCCACAGTCAGACAGACAGAAAGCACAAGGACAAGCTTTTTTTCTTGCATCTTAGTAGAAACTTTAGGAGAAGACAGTGTCTGCTCCAGGTTTGTCGAATAGATACATTTTTATTGATTTTTGACTTTTCAGCATCCGTAACAGTGCCTGATCCATAGCAAGTACTTATAAATATTTGATAATGAACTTAAACACTTGGCTGCCTGGGAGGCTTTGGGGATATGAAAAAACAGAACGTATACATGTCTTGGAGTATCTTGAAATCTAGTCAGGAATAGTTACATAAATGAAAAGATTATAATAAAACATGAAAACATCCATAATAAAGGTATGCAAACTGGTAAATAAAAATATGCACTACGAAAATAAATAAAAGGAGATTAGGTGGACAGGAATCACAAGGATCAAGGAAGATTTCCTGAAGGGAAAGTCTCCTCCTAAAGGGTCCATTGCACTGGACCCTGAATGATGGATAGGATTTATATAAAGAAATATGAGCTCATTTGAATGTTTGGAGTTTTTTTTCCCCTGTTCTATGCATGTCATATGACTTGCCTCAGAACAGTCTATGTGATAGGATCTAGTTGCAAACTTTCGTGGTTATTTGTCAAGAAATAAGTTAATTTTCAATCCAAAAGATCAGTGCCTCTGGGGATCAGCAGCTCTGCAGCATTAGTGAGAGAGAAAGAGCAGCCTGGAAGGAGCCTATCGCCTTGAAACAAAAATTGTCAGTGTATTCCCAAAGGTGAAAACTGCATAGTGAGTAAAAACCTAAGTAAATAAATCTGAAAACAACTGGGAAGAAAATTAGAGCAGTCTTCAGAGGGTTCCTTTTTGCATGGGTAAGTGCAAAATAACTGTGGGAAACTATTATAGAAACCACAGGAACAGCCCATGCCTCAAGAATCCCAGGGCATCCTGTCAGTGGAACACAGACCTATACTGAAAAAAATCTACTTGGAACCAAATTCATGTTGCTTAAGGTGGGAACACTGTTGATCTCAGTGATAATGCAGATTCAAATACTTGTGAGACAGGGAGAGATCCAGAGGGCACAGACCAAAAAAGAACTGTAAAAGCAAATACAGGTGAGGATAACACTTTGGAAAGCGAAGCCCATAGAGCTTTAGAAAAGAAGATGATAGAAACAGGAAGCTTTGCTGAATCAGGCTTAGCTCAGAGAGGCAGAGAAGTAGATTAAAAAATTGTCATTTTTTCAAATACTCCCCTGTAACCAGAGAAGAGGGATCCCTTGAGCTATGAATCTGAGAATGCTTCCCTGGCCTACCTTCAACTGCTACAAAAGAATGTCCTCCTTAATAGTCTTATTTAAACAAGGGAAAAGAAAGAATGATGAAAAGATATTGTAAGATAAAAGATGAAAATGAACCACAAACCTGCATGGAAATAAAAACATTCAGAAAAAACACACATTTTTGTCCACAAAGAAGATTAAAATTGAAACCAGATATTTCAAATTTAACAAAAAGAAATTTAGAACATGACTGAAACAGTATAAGAATTACAGAAAGAAGACAAAGCATTTCAGAAATGAGGTAGTTGGACAGCACAAAGAGATTTTAAAAAAGAGAGATGGAATAAATTAAATGTGAACTCTTTCAGAAAAAAAAGACTGAATTAGAAGGACTATGAAAGCAAGTAGACATTATGGAAAGCTTAATGTGGGAAATATATGTTCAAGGGAAAACGACGGAAAATTATGAAGTAGAAATAGAGACAAAAACTATTCAAGAAAATGTGAAAAACAGGCAGAATTAGAGCCAACATATGTGCAATTGGAGATCCTAAATGAGCAAAAAAATAAAATAAAAAAATTATTGGTATAGAACATTTACAATAGTTTGTCAAAAAAAACAAAAACAAAAAAAACACCCAAAAAACCAAAACTGACTTTCATGAAATGAAATAAATCACAAATCTACTACTAAAAGAACACTTTACAAGTGATACAGACTTTGTAGTTTGACTCCAGGCAACTTAATTGTTTATTAAAACAAAACACCAAACTCCTCAGAAGCTCATACCAGAATTCGGAGTTGCTTTAAGATATTTCACAAAAGGTAGTTTTCAACTAAAATTAGTAAAAATATAAAGAAATAGGGAAGAATGACTCATACCTAAGAAAAAAGGCAGTCTGCAGAAATAGACTTTGACAGGACCTTGGTTGGATGTAGTGAAGATTAAAGCACCTGTTTAAAACATGTTTGAATAATTAAAAGAAAACAGGATCAAAGAATTAAATAAAAATAAAGTTTTGATTGAACAGGCAGGAAATTTCAACAGAGAACTAGAAACTACAAAAAGAACCAAATGGAAATTCTAGATCTGAAAAGAAATTTAGTAAAATGAAAAATTCGCTAGGTGGTCTCAAGAGTGATTTGGAAATAGCCAAGAAAGAGTCAATGAATTTGAAGATAAATCAGTAGAAATCATCCACTTTGAAAAACTGAGAAAAAGAAATAGAAGAAAAATAACACAGCTTCAGAAATCTGTGGGACAGTATCAAGTGTTCCAACATACATGTAACTGGATTCCAGCAAGAGTGGAGATAAGGAGGCAGAGAAATATTTGAAGAATTAATGACTCTAAACTTCTCCAAATTTTTCTAAATTTACATAGCCAATAAGCTCACCACAACACAAGCAATAAAAATACAAAGAAAATTATGCTTAATTACTTCATGGTCAAACTGCTAAAAGTAAAAGATAAAAAGAATAGCTTGGTAGCAATAAGAGAGAATTATGATTACCTACAGAGGAACAGCAATGTGATGAATAGATGACTTCTCATCAGAAACAAAGGAGGCCAGAAGACATGAGAATAACATATTCAGTGTTGAGAGACAAAAAAAGTGTCAATCAGAACTCTATATTCCAAACTATCCTTCAAAAATGAAAGAGAAATAGATATTTTCATATAAACAAAAACATGAGATTATTTATTGGCATAACATCTTCCCTAAAAGGAGTGCTAAAAGAAGTTTTTCAGGGTGTAAGGAAATGACACCAAATGGTAATGTAGATGTATATGAAGGGGAAAAAGCACCCTAAACAGTAAAGATGGGTGTGAAAATAAAAGGATGTGTATTTTTTTCATAATTACATTAAAAGATAAATGACTGATTAAAGCAAAAATTATAGGGGGTAAATAAAATTATTTTTTGCAAGTTTCTTTTATTGAATCAAATTAATTCACTGGGGACTGAAGGAGAAAGGAAAAGGAAACAAAGAATTTCTAGAAAATAAAATTAACAGAAACCAACCTATCAGTGTCTGTGGGATAGATACATCTGCAATAAGCAGTAAGAGAAAAATTCATAGCATCAAATACCAAAGTCAATGGAAAAGAAAATATATTAAACATACAGCTAAAAAGGCAGAAAATGAACCACAATTAAACAAAATAAGAGGTTACAGAAAAACCAGAATGAACTTTTTGGCCAACCCAATAGATGGAAGAAATATAAAATTATAAAGAAATTTAAAACAAAAGAGAAAAAAATATATTAGGTCTAATAATAAACACAAAGCTAATTGTTTAAAAAAATCAAGAAAATAAGTAATCCACTTGCATATGCTAATCTAAATGGAAAGGAAATCAGAGAGAGAGAAAAAAAGAAAGATAAACTCTTGTTTCCTATTAGAGGGACTGAGGGATGTCCATTAGGGAACACTCCTAGCTTCTCTGTCCTGTGGAGAGGAAAAACTTGCCTGATTGGTGACTTTGGAGAGAATCGGAACTCATTTGACACCACTGGTGTGCTAATTATTACTCTGAAATTTAATAATCAAAGGAAGAGCATTAAACAATTACCTTGCCTTTCTGGTTTGAGGTGTATTTCAGCCTTAATACATAGCCTTCATGGATAAAGGAAAGTTCTTCTACACAGAATAATTTCCCCAAATAAACACAAACCAAAAGATAAAATTAGAAAGTCACCATTTTACAAACCCAGTGAAATGAGTGATTCAGACAGTAGTGATCAATCTTTTCACAGGTGACATTCAAACTGTGCTCCCCTGTGAGTGTCACCTGAGAATTTCTCAGAAATGAAAAATGTTGGTCCTTAGTCCAAACCTAGTAATCAGAAACTCTGGGGGTGGGGCCCAGAAATCCTATTATAACAAGCTCTTCAGTTAATCCTGACAGACTGTAAGGTTGAGAATTGCTTTAATGCCATATTGGCTCACATGATTTCATTCTTCAGAGAAATCAAGGAGGATTCGGGCTAATCCAAGGACATCCAAGTTTCCTATCCAAACCCTTGATTTTATTGCTTTCTCATTTTGGCCAGGGTGCAAGTTCAGAGGTGATAGACACTTCTTTGTATTTTGGAGGCTGTATAACACTATTATGTCTCTTCTGTTGGCTGTGACCCTTCAGGTGAGATTGTGTCTCAAAAACAAGCGCAGAAAGGTCAGAAAGGTCTTTTCAATTCAAATTTACTACTTGGACTATTAAATAGTAATTTTGATTTCTGAAGCTTCCCTAAGGAACTGGGGCAAATTGAGTTAATCAAATTTTCTAGACTGCTTTGATTCCCCTACAGCCATAGACCTGGCTCCTGTCATTTTGAATTTCTGAGCTTTTATTTTTGTCAAGAAAATTGGATAATATATTCATGTGCTTAAAAGCAGCTTGCAATCCTCTTAGCAAAATGACCCCATAAATGTTGCACTGACAATCCGTGCTTTGCTTTGAGGTTTTTATTTGGCTGTTACAGTGTGTACAGGTATTCTGAATTTGTACACACTCCTGGAGGGCTGAGGCTAATTTTGTGGTGTTCCCTTTGTAGCAAGCCAAATGCTGTATGCCTTCATGTCTTAAATTAGTGCATTTTGATGATCAAGCTGCTATGAAGAATATATTTTTCCTCTTTTGAAATATATTTTGTTGAGATGTGTGTTTCACTAGTAGTCCTTTAGGTTGAATGTCCTTGAGTTAGTAAAATCTTCAAAGTAACTGCAACCTGAATTTCTCCATCCATATAAAATAAATCACTCTAATATAATACCTTTTCTTCGCAGCCCTCCCCACATGCTTGGCAGAAATTCCTGCACAAGACCCCAGTATTTCTCCCAGTTACTTCTGTGAGTCCCCAACTGGTATTTCACTTGGGAGTGATTGACCTTGGTCTCTTCTGTGCCCTGTGGGGTTTGCCATTGATTTGCCTCCCATGTCCTAGTCCGGCTTCCTGCGGTGACTTCTCCCAGGAGAGCGATCCCAGAGCAGCAGCTAAGTGAGTGGTGCCTGACTAGGAGAATGATGGAAGGTATCAAAATAGCTGTTGCGAATCTCTGCTGTCCACACCCTCGCTGTCAAGGAGCCGTGCTGACCATGTTGATGAGAATGGCGTTTCCCATTGCTGCCCCCAGTGCCCGATACTTGCACAGTATCGTGATTACTTTATCAAATTAGCTTTCTGTAGTTTTTACTGGCTCTTCCATTGTAACCCAGTTGTCCTTAGAAGTTGGCATGGGACTGGACTGGCAGATTATCAGGGTGACAAATTCAGTATTCATGGTTTTACCTCCCTTCTATTCGGACTAGTTGCCTTAGATCCAAACTCATATACTGCTTAGATCTCATGCTTTGGGTTGCAATTCTCAGACCCACTTCCCCAGTCCTCCAGACGTGTTCAGATGTGCCTGAATACTAGGATAAACCCAGCTTGAGGACAACATATTTTTATCCCTGCTTTAGATAAAATTGGAGGGTAATATGATGCATCTAAATTAAAGAACCATATTGGATCTGACTCCTTGGACTCCATCTGAGAAAACGCTAATAAATGAATAAATAAAAAGAAGACTCTAAATGCAAGGGAAGGGAGGAGCTGTGAAGTCCCCTAATCTCTAGAAACGTCTTCATTTATTTGTGCATTCAACAAGTATTTATTAAATACTTACAGTGTTCTAGACCAGGGATTGCAAATAGATTCCATCTTGTGTGCCAGCTCTGATCAATTGGCGGTTGCTGTCTGGAGTAGTCTGCATCTGCATGTGGGCTCAGCAGGAAAGTGTCATGAGTGATTAGCGATGTCAGCCAGGGAGGAAGGAATAGCAGTAGTGGCAGCAGACACACCAGGTATTTGCAGTCCCTTTCCCGTCCCTGGAGATAACAGCAATAAATAAGACACATGCATATTTTTAAGTAGCCAAAATGTCCTGGCAACTGGGATTCACAGGATTTTAATTTTATTTATTTATTTTTTTTTGCTTGCATTCCTTTTCCAAGAGATGTCCTCAGTCATTCAAGCCAGGTCTGCCCATCTTGGCATGTACCTGTGTTTGTCTCCTACTGATTCCACATTTTCATCTAGATCTATAGCTTCTGCAGCCTGTCATATAGCCTCACTCCTTGTGGTTAATGCACAAGACTAGTTCATGTCCTGCCCAGAGGAACTGGAAATATTACAGAGAAAAAGTGTCCCCCAACTCAAGAAAAGTCTGTCCTGGAGCAATCTCAGGAAGCTCAGCTCCCTGCAGTATGATACAATTTGACATCCTAATTAAAGTAACCACAAAGGAGAGTCAAAGAGGGAATGAAAGGAAGAGATTCATATTTCAAGCAGCAGAGGAAAATCTTTTCATTGACTTGCATGCAGATGAAAGAGACCTCAGCGCCCAAAGCTAATTACCTACAGCATTAATTCAGGATGTGAGAGACAAAGGATGCACCTTTTTAAAAATGCTCCAAGATAGTCAACTGAAGCTGATTAGCAAAAGCAAAGCTGGTGGGGAGGGCTGGGGAGTGTGTACAGGGAGTTGTGATTCACGGTGTCTTGTCTAGTTTCCCAAAAAAATTACCAGCATGTGAGTTCTATAAAAATCGATTAATCATTTGAAGCCAGATGCATCCTTTATTGAACCTGCCTCTTCCTTATTAAATATAGTGATTAGAACCAGAAATAAGGAAATAATACTCAGAATGATCCATCATTATCCCTATATACTTTCCTGCTAATGAGGCAAAACTACTTTTTTATTCAATAGGTATTGAGATAATCACATATGAAACCAAAGCGTCTCTTCAATTTCCTGATACAATTAATGGATAAATACAATGTTCATTTAAAAGCAAGACTCTCCTTCACCTCCACAATCAAAGTAATTAAAGCATCTGGGTTGCTTTCCTTTTAATTCTTAATAAGGGAAAAAAATTATCCTGGTTTTGCAGATGGCAGAGTTCCATATCATACTTGATCTGCTTTATAAGGGAAAAAAAAAGTCTTTGCTAATGAGTATGTGTTGCCTGTGTTATGTCACCACACTGTTTCTTCCATGAAAACTTACTGTTTTGTTTTTCTAGCTTCTCTTTCCTTTTTCCTGGGACAGCACCACCACTGTACCTTTTACTGGGTGCTGTCCTTTCTCCCCGCCCCCCGCCCACCGTTTCCAACCTTGTGATTTTCAGTAGGAATGCCCTATTCAGTCAGGATCTTGCCCCCCACATCCTCACTATAGCTCCAGGGGTGGCACCAGACCCAGGATGGGTCAGAGTTTCTTCCCTGATGTTTTAAATCTTGGAAACAGAGAGAAAGATGTCGGCTGTCTTTCCTTATTGGCAGGTATGTTTTCTGCCAGGTGACACGGAAAATCAGAGGCAGCTAATGTGCAGAAAGAGAAGAATGAGAAAGCTTGACATGAAAGGCAGACAGTCCTGACTGAGTCCCACTTTCTGTGGAAGCCTAGCAGTATCCATTCCTGTGGCTCAAATACCGGATACTTGTACAAGATGCTCCGACCCTTTCCCTGTTAATTCCTCATTTTGATTAAGTGAATTCAATTTAAATTTTAGTAGCAAAGAGTCCAAACTATTGAACTACCTACTAAGCATGCTAACAATTCACCTGGTATCAGTAATACTCAGTAGTTGAGACTATGTCATGTAAACAGTGAGTAGACTTTGGTCATTAGGAAGACTCTAAGGAATGGTGAGGCTTTGGGGACGTTCCCAGGGATAGCTGGGAATGGGCAGGGAAGGGAGGGCAGGTTTTTCTCCAAGCACAGCATGACCATTGGTACTCAGATGACCAAAGCCCAGGCTCTACCCATTTCAGGATTAGTAGGGAGCCCCTAGCCCAGGACTGACGCAGGCGAGAAGTCGGGTTATTCATCTCTTACCTCCTGTCCCTCCCCAGTC
Organism: Hippopotamus amphibius kiboko; assembly: GCF_030028045.1. NCBI lineage: Eukaryota > Metazoa > Chordata > Mammalia > Artiodactyla > Hippopotamidae > Hippopotamus > Hippopotamus amphibius. Next base: position 153,165,460 of record NC_080190.1, on the reverse strand, counting down.
ACTTGCACTCCATGCCTTTCTCTGAGTCTGGCATCACTTATCAGCTTGGACATCCAGATTCCTCCTCAACATCTCCTTTGACCAAACTGTACCTTTCCCTGACTTTCAGCTGCTGGGGTAAATTCCCCTCAGGTTTCATGCCCATGGCATTCATCCACAGCCAATGGACCTTTATCCCAGAACTGTAGTCATCAATATTGTGGCCATTAGCTACGTGGGACTATTTAAGTTTGTGTTTTTATTAACTAAAATTTTTTAAATTGAAAATAGATCTACTCAGCTAGATTTCAAGTACTCAATAGCCACATGTGCCTAGTAGCTATTGTATCAGATGTTTTCATCATGGCAGAAAATTCAGTTACACAGCCCTGTCCTATCTGGTAGCCCTTGTTTGACCAGACCAGCTTTGGTTGCTCTCTCAGCAGCTACCTAGAGAAGATGCAGGGTAGAATAAACAAACAGAACAGCCAAAAGTTCCCATGTCTCCTCTAGGGAGAGCAAATCCAGGTGCCTCCATGCCTCACCTGTCTGCAGACATCACTAGTTAATTACAGCATTATTTCCCACTGAACCAAGATTTGGCTTTTGCAATCTTTTTGAGCACTACACTCCTGAAAACTTCTAACAAAAATGATCCGGGTGGATATTTGAGACAAACCATTTGGAACCTGATTCTAGTCACTAGCTAGAACTAAAGAGGAAACCAAGGTCCAGTGAAACAAATGAGTAATAGAACCCAGACTAGAATTTAAATCTTCTGATTGAAAGCAGTGAAGCATGTGGTAGGCGAGTAAGTTCTAGAATTAAACTGCTGGGGTTCACATCTCTGTTCCATCTTTTGATTTCTGTGTGGTCTTGAACTTACTGTTTCTGAGCCCTAGTTTCCTCATTTATGAACTGGAAATTTTAGCAACAATGCTTTTCTCATACGGTTGTTTTGGGGAATTAATATGATAGTGTAAGTTGCCTGGCATAGGATAAGTACTGAATAAATGATCGCTATCATCATGACCTGTGTGGCATTTAGAGCCCTAGTTATTGTTGCCATGATAGAGATGAGGAAGCAGAGAATCGAAGAGATGAGACCACATGTCAAGGTCACACAGCTATCTTGCTGCAGAGTAGGGATTCTTACCTATTTTTATTCCAAGTCTAGCACTCTATTTACTAAAAGATGTTCTCAAAATAATTCCTGCTTCCTTAGATCCTCTAAATTTTTTTTTCACCCTTCCAGCTCAGGGTACTAAAAAATTCATGTATTTGTGTACTTACATAACCCTTTGACACAGCTAACAAATATCCCGACAGATAAATTAGTTGTGAACCTGTCTTGCTGAGACCTTCTTGCCTAAGTAAGCTTTTTCCACAGTTTGTCCATCCGCTGGTTAGAAATGGACATTAAGGTCAAGGTCACAGTCAAGTTTCTCCATTGCTTCCCTGGTCCATGCAAGTTGCAACTTACTAGGTAGAACTAATAAACTGCTGACATTGGATAGTTCCTGGCTTACAAAAGTTGCATTTTCTAACCTAATAATTATTATTTTTATTTTCTTGATACAAATAAGGAAAATAGGCTCTGAAATGTCAGTAATTTTCCCAAAGACAACCAGCTAATAAGCAGTGGAACTGGGAGTCAAATCTAAACTGGCCTGACTAGGTTAACCATGGTTAGCTTCTGTGTGTGACTGGCAGCTGGACACCCTATAAGTCTTAAGGGTGTCATGGGGGAGGGGTGGAGTGGCTGGTCTCAGCAGAAGAATATCATTAGTTCTTTGATGACCACCCCCTCACTGCAAAAGGAATTCAGACATCATGCCTGACAGCCTATTAGAAGACAATGTCATGTTAATAAAACTATATTTTAAGCCACTTGTTCATTACCTGCCATTGCAGAATTAACAGAGAAGCCTAAAGCTTTCCCAATTTGGAGCTTGTTACTTAGGCAGCATTTTGGTTCCTTTTGCACTTCCCAGAAAACCTTAATCCAATCTTTATATTCTTACTGGAATCTCCTTCTGACTTTCCTGCTTAGTGGCAAGTAGTACCTACTGCTTTTTAGGAGTAAGGCTGTTTGCCCCCTGAGATGAATGGTTGATTTATTTTTTAAAAAATGAAACTTTCCCTGAGGTGTTTTGTGAATATGAGTGCTTTTTAAAACTGAACATCTGCAATCATCTTCTTTTGTCCAGAAAGTTAAAGTAGATAATTTGTCCTGAGATCATATATCCTTACCTAGATGAATAACTTTCCTAGAGAAAGGAGGCATTCAGCTTGCTCCAGAAGAGTGGTTTTTACGTGAAATGAATCATCCCTCAGGCAGTGCCAGCCTAAAGGTAGTTCTTTATAACAGAGGCTGTGTCAACATGGTGACGCAGCTTACTTAAAATTTTTTTAAGGAGCAGGCGAATTGATTCTTTGATATGATATCAAACACCTGGATTAGCTGATTTCTTCCTCAGAAACATGTCTATTTTTTTAAACTCAATTTACCGATTCTTCCATCTTTCAGGCAGAGTCCACCCCTTTTGTATGTTTTACCTAAACAAACAGCAAACTTGTTTCAACACAGCGTAGAGGAGACAGGGATCTCCTGAAACGACCAGGTGGGGTTTGTGAATGTGAGTCTGCTGTTAGCAAGTTTCAGCTATAGGTCATGTTATGTATGCTATTGGAAGCTGTGATATACATACAATGAGGGCTTGGGAACAAAGAAAACAATTCCGAAGTCAGCTGCAGGATCTCTCATTACTTCATTTATCTTTCCTCTCATCACTGCTGTAGGCGTTGGTTTTTTGTTGAGACAGGATGTAAGTTTTATGTGTATGTAAAAATCTATTTTCTGCCTGAGAAGTTCTGTTTTTCTCCAGCTAGTGGTGAAGACCCTAGACCCTTCGGTGTGCTTCTAGCTGATTGCTGCTCTGTTGTCTTCAGAATCACTTTAGGACCGATTTTCTCTGGCATAGAGTGTGTGCAGATGAGACCTGTATCTCCCACGTGTTGATGTGCTTCTGTACAGCTGCATCTCTCCCAGTTTACTGCCCCAGAGCAAATGGGGACTATTAATATTTTAATGAATTACCTTAGGGGCACCATGAAGAAAAAAAAAAAACAGTAAGAGTGCCAGCTTCCCTCAGGGACGGAAACCAGGAGCATTCCATCCTTTGCCAGTCCTGCTCCCTGGAATGTGTTGCTTGCTAAATCTCAGCACTGTCATCTTTGGCTGTTTTGACATTTATGTACTGAAAGTAACAGAGACATTCTTGACTTTTTTTCTTTCAGTGTTAAAATTCTCTACTTCAACTGTTGGAAAAAAATGATTTCTAGGCAATGTTTGCAACACATTTAGAATCATTTGAGAGAAGCAAAAAGCATATTCAACCCATGATACACTAAAATCATTTCTCGTTTCCCAGTGAAATAAAAGCTAGTTCCAAATGTGATTGCAGTTTGACTTTGGTTTTGAAACAGCCTTCAACCTTGTATTCCATTGAACACCGGTCAAGATGATCTCGTCTCAAAAGATCACAAAAGGACTAAGGGCCAGAAATAACACTGTGGTTTTCTATTTAGATTTTGATAGTACATGGGCACTATTTTAAGTCTGCCTTCCTGGTTTGGTTTTGCCTTTGCTGGGTTTTCAGCACCTGAAATCCGTTTCTGCTAAGGGCACTTTGGAAAGTGTAAGGGAACCACTAGATGGCAGAAGTGTACCGCCTAAAATCGGAAGGGCCGTTGAAGCAGCAGCCCTCAGGATGCTGGTGGTGAGGGGGTGGGGAAGAAGGTGCACTGATTATTGATGCATTCACTGACCCCTGTCTCCTTCTCTTCTCCTCCAACTCTAACTGCAGGCCTGGGTGCTCTTCTCCTATAGCTTCTCGAGCACACAGCTGGGCTGGGTGGCTTTGGGGCTGTCCCCTGGACTCCAGCAAGCAGATCTGTAAGATGACAGTGCCGCTCTGGCTTAAGGTAGCCTGAATCTCTTTTTAACTTTCCCCAGCATCCCCAGCAGTGTGGTTTTGGCGACTGTTTGAAGAAGGTCCTAAAGATGTCAGGGATTAGGATTCTTAGCTTCTACTGGGAATAGGGCCGTAGGTCGATAAGGCTACTTCTAATAAATAATTCCTGTTCTCTGCCACACTTGTGGCTGTTCATTCATTTTTCTCTTAAATGTGTATTTAATTCCTTCCATGAGCTAGGCACTGAGGATACAACCGTAAATAAGACATATTCAGGCTATGTAAGAAGCCTATATAGTTCAGTTATGAGAGACACCTGGGCAGTTAATAGACAAGACAGGTGATGGTTGCTACAATAAGGGTGAATACAGGACACGTTAGCCTCACAGATGAGCTTTCTACTGGGAGTGAAGACTAAAGGGAGATCTCAAGGACGATTAGGAGTGAACAAGGCAGAGCCAGGCAGATCAGGGCAGAAAAATCCCTGGCTGGAGTCCAAACTAGAGATAAGAAGACACTAACCCAACTAAGGTGGGAGAGAGTGCTGTCACTTGGGGCCTTAAGAAGCTGTCGGGCTGAAATTTAGAGTGAGACGATGACAATGGAAGAGTAAGGTAAGCACGTACCAGATTAAGAAGGGTCTCGTATGCCATACCAAGGGGTTTACTTTAGCATCAGTGAGAAGCCATGAAAAGTTATATAAAAGGCAGTGTCTTGATCATATCTGCTCTTAGGCCATTCTGATGTCATTTATGTAACAGGGACAAGTCAAATGTGACTTACTTTAACCTTTCTTTTCTGCTGCTTTTGTTCACTAAAAGGATACTGTCTATATAGAATGCCCTGCCTGGGGAAACCCTGCCCCTCTGCCTGAATGTTAAACCAGAGTGCCTTTGTTCAGGGAAGCATCCTGACCCTGTCCACCTGTGGATGCTACAAGAAGGAAGAAGTTAACACATCCCCTCCCTGAGGTTGGCCATTCCAGGGGATATTTACAAAATCTATGGCCTTTTTACTTTGCTTCCTCATCTCCTTCCCATCTCTGTGCTGTAAAAGAAACTGGCATCCAAATCCCGATGAGACAGTTTTTTAAAGACACTAGTCTGCCCTCTTCTCGGTCTGCCAGCTTTCTGAATAAAGTTGTATTCCTTGCCTCAGCACCTCATCTCTGATTTATTGGCCTGTCGTGAGGTGAGCAGAGCAAGCTTGGACTCAGTAACATGTAGAGAATGGGTTGGAAGGAGGCAAAGGGGAGCAGGTTAAGGTGAGCATTTCTGATAGTCACAACCAGGTAGTGGCAAGGGACAGAGAGAAGCAAGTGAATGGTTAGCGCTATTAAGAGGGTAGAAAAGACTTGCAGATTTACTACATATGCGGGGTGAGAGAGAGCAGTGGACTGAAGAATACTCCCTTAGCCTTTCTCTAGGGTAATTTTAGAGACTGTGTTACCATTAATCAGTTGTAGTACTGGGCATAACATTCGTACATACTAAACCCTGACAATGTGCAAAGAACTAAACTGCAAAACTATAATTATTTAGTATTCATTGATCAATTCCTTTATTCAAACAACATTCACAGGTCATCTGGTTTACATAAGGCAATATGCCGGATCTTGTGTATAGCATCAGTATGGACACAAGTGATGTTTTTCAGTCTTCAAGAAGTTTAGAGAACGTTTTTCCTTCTCAATGTATTTTTCCTGTTTGTGTTTATTGCTTCTATTATACATTTTGGATTTTGGCTACGTATTGTCTTCTTTGTAAAATTGTTATAAGTCTTGTCACTTTACCTAGACTAAAAGCTGCTTGGAGGCAGGTCAGCAACCAAAACCTTGATGGTTTCACACAAACAAAAAAAGGTTTTTTTGAAAGTTTTTGTTGAATGCAATGAAATGTAGCTCTAATTCCAAAAGCTACTTTTGACAGACAGTTTGGAACACACCTACCATTAGTCATATTATCGCAAGAAATATATCATGAGGGTATTTGCTGAGCTCCTGTGTGTCAGCACTGGTGATACAAGGGTTAACAGAATAGGTACAGGCCTTCCTGGGATGCTTAAGGTCTCGTGAGGACAACAGACCTTAGGCAAGACAACACATGGGTAATGTAGTCCCGTAATAATATGAGCCTGTGTTAACTCACCAAGCTTTGTCTCCCTTGTGACAACACATTTGTGGAGGAAATGTGCAGTTACGCTTAGGAGACAGGGAAAATCTGACTGGGTTCTGAGGATCTGAATCTATTGCCTTGGTCACTATTACCGAGCAAGATTTCAGCTGAATTCATGGTCAAATGAAATCAGCATCTAATGAGAAGAGACAGGGAGTCTCCTAGGTCCTTAGAAAGAGCCTCTGCACCAGAGGTGGCAAACACACTAGGCTTCATCTCCTGTGTCAATTCAAACTGATTCGAAGTGGCTGCCTGGAGGGCCCTGCTGAGCAGGATTTATTGGGAAAGAGAGATTGTTTTCAAATGACTGATTCCTAAGAAAGGGAGGCTGGTGACACCTGGTACATATTGGTGCATCCTTCACTACACTATGGCTTAATCAATAATATTGATATATTTAGAGAAAGAAGGTATGGAGAACTTGAAATGTACCATCTAGAAACATGGGAATCAGAGAAGGAGCCTTGGGTAAGAACTGCTCATTTATGAATCTGGGAGACCCTGACAGACAGGTCTCTGGGCAGGTGAAGGCTGTCAAGGGTCAGTCGTGTTTGGTTAGTCTTCATCATGTCATTGAGACCCTAGAGAATCTTCTTTTCTTTGCTCAAATGCTGTGCTCAAGAGGGCCTTTGGATTCAACTGCCAGGCTCGCCAATACCAGGAAGGAAGATAGTCGATAAGAAGTTTGGGATCATTAGAAATAGCTAAAATCTGGTTTCTGGAATTGTAAGCCTGAAGATCAGGCCCCTGGTTATAGTAAGTTCATTCTAACGTTATGTTCTCTTAAGGTTTGTTGGCCAGTCCGCCCTGGCCACATGTGTTATCTGGAAAGTATCTTTCTTTTGACTTTACTGAAACCCGCATAAAGTTTTATCAGTTAGCCAAATCATCTAATTTGTAAAACTTATATAACCCATGCAGAAAACTGATAGCAACAATAAATTATTCAAGAAACTCGCAGTTCTATTTGGGACCAATATACTCTTTAAAAATAAACAAATGTGACAGTTACAATAAATACATATATAAACTTAATTTCAATGATTTTTGGCAAGAAAGTACTATTTACTTTTCTTTTCACTGGCATCTTCCCCCTATCTACTTGCAAGTTCTGCAGAAGTCTTTGTTTTTGAATGTGTTTAAATGCAAATTTTAAGTTTACCCACACATTCTGTTAATGATGTGAGAGTTCTAATGTATTTCATTTGTGGCTTGAAAGATGAAGGAAAATGCAAATTTGAAGAACATTGAAGGAATTTTCTTTCTGGCTTTTTAAATACCTGAAACAAGTGCCATTCTTTAGGTTGAAATACACACACAAAATGCCTCCTGGCCTTGACATTTGGCATTGTATTTCTTACAAATGAATATCTCAGGATTGAGTCAGAAACTATTTGCCACGTAAAAGTGCATGTATATTAACTTCCTCCAAGGGAAAGAAAGACTTAAAAACATTGTAGACTCAGTAAAACGCTGATGTTCAATGGTTCAGCAACCTGAGAAGTTCGTTTGGAAGTAGAGCTAGACTGGAAAAGAATAGGAAGAGGAACACAGTTGGAAGGAGAAAGGCAGCTAGAGGCAGAAAAGAAAAAGAGTCATAATTGGAACTTTAGCTGTAACATGGTGGTGATTGAGTTAGGCATTATGGAATGTGTGACAGATGAAGGTCTAAACTTTAAGCATTAGGCTAAGAGATTGAATCAAATGGTTAAGATTTTCAAAGCAAAAGCCAAGCTAGTCACATAGAACATATTATACCCCCTGTAACAGATTTGTTTAATAGCCACAATTTCCTCCTATCCCAATATATAAGCAGTGAGACTTTACCACTTTTCTCATCAAGAGGCAGAGTGAAATAGATGGCTAGTGGGAAGCTGCTGCATAGCCCATGGAGATCAGCTTGATGCTTTGTGAAAACCTAAAGAGGTGGGATAGGGAGGGTGGGAGCAAGGCTCAAGAGGGAGGGGATATGGGGATATATGTATACATACAGCTGATTCACTTTGTTGTACAGCAGAAACTAACACAATACTGTAAAGCAATTATACTCCAATAAAGATTAAAAAAGTTAAAAAAAAAAGAAGTGGAGTCAAAGTCCCTTTCACATTGATTCTAGGCTTGGCCATGTAACATGTTTTGGCAAATGGGACTTCACACAAGGAGAAGCTTGAGAAGTGTTTGCACAGTCACTGGCTCTCTGAAAACAGTACTTGAGACCTGGTGTAGCCTTTAGAGGATAAAAGGCTGTGTTAGTTTCCTGTTGCTGCTGTGACAGACTACCACAAACTCGGTGATCTAAAAAACCCAGAAATCTATTGTCTTATAATTCTCAAGGTCAGAAATCTAAAATGGGTCAGCAGGGTTGAATTCCTCCTAGAGGCTCGGGGTAGAATTCATCTTCCTGCCTTTTCCAATTTCCAGAAGCCACCTGCATTCCTTGGCTGGTTCCCCCCTCCTCACATCACTGTGACCCCTGCATCCGTTGTCACATCTCCTTCTCTGACTCTCCTGCCCCCTTCTTAAAATAACCCTTGTGATGGGATTGGACCCATGTGTATAATCCAGGATAATCATCCCATCTCAAGATCTTTAACTTAATCACATCTGCAAAATCCCCTTGGTCCTGTAAGCTAACATATCCCTATTCACAGGTTTTGAGGATTAGAACATAGATGTCTTTTGGGGACCATTATTCTGTCTACCGCAAAGGCCAAGTACAGGAGAACCAAGGAGCCCCATCCCACAGCCAGTACCAAGGCACCAGATGTGTGAGTGAGGCTGTCTTGGCTCTTCTAGTCCAGTCCAGAAAGCAACTATGTCAGTGAACTCAGCAAAAGAATTACAAGAAATGATATGCCATTGATTTTAAACTCAAGTTTTGAGGGGGGTGGGCTATGCAACCTTCAAAGCCTAAGTTAAAGAATTTATTTTCATAATAATTTAAATCAACCTCCTGGAATCTAGACATTTTACATCTTTATTGGCAAGGGTGAGGTTTTGAAGAGGGGAAATTGTTTCATGACTTCCACAAAGAGCTCCTCTCCTCATGGTATGAGAATTCGTATCTTTCTTATATTGGACTATACCCATTATATTTTCCAACCTACCTCTGAATATCATCCAATATCAGAAATGGAGAGGATTTTTTTTAAGCTCTTTATTGGCATATAGTTGCTTTACACTCTTGTACCAGCTTTTGAGGTACACCAACGTGAATCAGCTGTATTTATACATATATCCCCATATCCCTTCCCTCCCAGGACTCCCTCCCACCCTCACTGTCCTGGCCCTCTAAGGCATCACCCATCATCGAGTTGATTTCCCTTTGTTATACAGCAACTTCCCACTAGCTACCTATTTTACAGTTAGTGGTGTATATATGTCTATGCTACTCTCTCACTTCGTCCCAGCTTCCCCTTCGCCCCCACCCCCCTAACCCTGTGTCCTCCAGTCCATTCTCTGCATCTGCATCCTTATTCTTGCCCTGTCACTGGGTTCATCAGTACCTTTTTTTTTTTTTTTTTTTTTAGATTCCATATATATGAGTTAGCATACAGTATTTGTTTTTCTCTTTCTGGCTTACTTCACTCTGTGTGACAGACTCTAGGTCTATCCACCTCATTACATATAGCTCCAAGAAAGGGAAAGGATTTTTACATTCAGCATCCAGTTGATTTTCTAATACATATCTAATTGTTTTCTTCAATCTTTGCCTCTTTTCTTGATGTTTGAAATGCCAAAAAGTGTTTGTGGCCCTTATCAGTACCATTGGCAATTGTTCCAATTTTTCAATTTCTGAAACCACAAATGCTTGAAAATACTCCCTATTCATCTCAACTCTTGGAATCATAGAAGTCTATACTACAGGCTCCTTGGTGTTTTTATGGACTCTGTTCCAATTAAAACATCTATCTGAAATTTGTTAAGTACTAACTTCCGCATTGAGCTCTGTGGAGTGTCATACAAATCAAGTTGAAAAGACAAAGCCACCTCCCTCCAAGAAGTTAAATAAAATTTAATTCTGCAGGCTCATTGGGGGAATGATAAAAGGTCTCTTTGGTCTTTCATTAACTCAAATGTGAAACACTTGATTTACAACTCAAGTTCTTGACCTTGAACATTATTATTTTGCCTTCTAGGTCATCTCCTTTTTATCCTGAATGTCAATCCTGTTGTCTTGGAAACTAGGCGAAGCTGAATTAATCACTTTTAATTACATTTCCTATGGTAGGATGTTAGGATGATGAACAAATAGAGGAGTGCATGTTCTGTTTTCCAAAGTTGCTTTGATGGGTGTAGTGACTGATCAGTTCTTCTATCTTTATGTTGTATCTCCCAGCTTACCTGAAATTTCTCTCTGTATGATCATGTGGCAGTTTTAAAACATGTCTACAAATTATTTCAAACTATTCACACCGAGATGGGGGTTTCCTCTCCTCCCTTGTGCGTAAGCGGGCCTTAGTAACTCACTTGTGATTGAAGCAATAGAAGTGAGGGTGCGTAATTCTGAAAAGGCCTGGCACCTCCTGCCTGGATGACTCAGCAGCCTTGCTCTGGGGGCAGCCAGGAACCACGTGAGAGCATTTGAGACGCGCGTGAGCCAGCTGGAGAGGCCATGTGCAGATCCTTCAGCCAGCAACCCCAGCTGAGCCCCCGGCAGGCAGATCTCTGCACCAACTGCCACCCAGGTGAGTGAGCCCTCTTGGCGGATCTGCCCAGGAGACCTCCAGATGGCTGCAGCTCCAGCCTGCGTTTGACTGCAACTGCATGAGAGACTGCAAGTGCCGTCTACTCAGATAAGCCCTTCCCACATTCTTGGCTGCAACACTATGAGTGAAAGAAAATGATTTTTAAAAGATTTAAAAGAAAAGAAAATAAAAGAAAATGATTGTTGTCTTATGCCATTACTTTATAGGGCAATTTGTTGTGCAGCCGTGGTAACTATAATTGTCTTAAAAAGAAAAGCTTGAGTAGGTGTTCAGCTGTATCTAAATCAATTTCCTAATCAAAGATGGCCTTGTGACAAAACACTTAGCTCAAGTTTCAGGTTCGGGAACCTGTTCTCTGGGGAAGGCAGTTTATTGAGAAGAAGCACTGAAACTGGAAATTAGGAATTTAGGGTTTTAGACCAAGTATTGCCACTAACTGCTCTGTGAGCCTGGTTAGGTCACTTATCTCTCTAGGACCTACTTTCTGCATCTCTAAAATAAAAAATTGGGATTAAATAATATGTAGGGTTTCTTCTATACTTTAAAATTTTACACTTTTATGACTTCTGAGAACACAGAGATAGTCAAATCAATGAAGTGAATTGACTTGTAATATCTCCTAAAAGAATGCAGCCAGTTTCCCGGTGGAGTGGTTCACCTATAAACCTGCAGGAAGTTCTGTCCAAAAGCAATTGAAAAGCTTGATTTCAGATTTAGAAAATAGTGATGTTATCGTCAAGGTTTTTATTGAACTGAAAACAGTGAGATTTTCAAAGATGATGGTAATTAGAAAAATCTGTCCTAATTCCACTGTCATAAACTCAAGAAAGTTGCTATGTGTTATCTGAAATTACTTCAGTGTAACACTTGCTTAAATTGTTTGTCATAAGTACATCGTCATTTCTCTTCTTACTTGTAAAATAGTTAAGCCCTCCTTTTTTCCAGATTATTCCTATTTTCTTTGGAACATTATCTTCTATTTTTTTTAATTTATTTATTGGCTGTGTTGGGTCTTCATTACTGTGCACCGGCTTTCTCTAGTTGTGGCCAGCAGGGGCTACTCTTCATTGTGGTGGCTTCTCTTGTTGCGGAGCACTGGCTCTAGGTGCACGGGCTTCACCATTTGTGGCACATGGGCTCAATAGGTGTGGCTCACAGGCTCTAGAGCATTGGTTCAGTAGTTGTGGCGCATAGGCTTAGTTGCTCCGCGGTATGTGGGATCTTCCCAGGGCAGGGATAGAACCCGTGTCCTCTGCATTGGCAGGCAGATTCTTAACCACTGCACCACCGGGGAAAGCCCGGGACATTATCTTCTTGTTAGGGATTGAGATAACTTGGCGTGAGGAGTGATTCACCCTCCCACACTCTAAGAATGTAAGAGGAAATGGCCTTTTAAATTTTTTATGAAATGTTTCTGTAATATTTATAACTGTGTTAGAACAAGTAGGCATTGTTTTTGTAAGAACAACAATAAAGACTTCAGATATTCTTCAGATGAGGAGATAAAATAGAGATGCTTTTTCATGGTTTTTATTCACTCTCAGTACTGCTTGCCACTTCACATTTAATAGAGTTTTTTTGCTTTTTTTTCACCTAAGTATATTATTGCCTAACATTATGTTAATGTCTGTGAAGATTAAGCAAAGTCTGGTAGAAAATGGCTGTTTGATTTAAGAATATTGTACTCTGTGACAAGGGAAATCCTATATTGAGATGTCCACAAAATGCTAAGGGAACACAGAAGAGGAGATAATTAATTCTGAGTGGAGGAATCAGGTAAGGCTTCTGAGGGGGGTGACACATGGGTTGGGTTAGTCAGTGACAGAGCTAGGATTTTAACCCAGTTCTGTCCATCCCCCCTGCCATCCCCCCAAAAAACCCTCAAGATCTTAGCCCTGCCTTGTCCTGCCTCCACAGCCCACCCCCACCCCCCACCCCAGATCTACTGTCTGAGCCTATCTGTAGATCAAAACCAGCTTCCATGCTTGTTGCCTTTGTGACTGTGGCAGGTAGAATTAGACGAATACCAATGCTAATGTACCCAGCACTAATTAAGCACTTCCTAGATGTCAGATCCTTTATTTATAGGGAGAGCTAATAATTTATCACCAGCCAGAGACATCTTTTTTTTTTTTTAAACAACTCTGTTGGGATATTGTTGACATACAATGAATTACATATGCTTAAAGCATAGAATTTAATAAATTTTGACATACGTATTCACCCTTGAAGCAATTAACCACAATCAAAATAATGAACATTCTATTACCCCTGAAAGTTTCCTCATACTTTTTTATAATCCCTACCTACCACTCACCTCTGTCTCCAGGCAACCCCTCATCTGCTTTCTGTCACTATGGGCTAGTTTTCATTTTCTAGAATTTTATATAGATGGAATTATGCAGTGTGTATTCTTTTTTTGTCCGACTTTATTTATTCACTCAAAGTTGTTGTGGGTACCAATAGTTTCTTCCTTCGTGTTGCTGGGTAGTATTCCATTATACACATGTGCCGCAGTTAATTCATCCATTCACCTGTCGATGGTCATTTGAGTTGTCAGTTCTTCAATATTGACAATAATGTTACTATGAATATTCATGTAAAAAGTCTTGGATTTTTATAGGCAGAAAAGGCAAGAATCTTTTTATCCCCCTGCATCCATCATTTCCATCTTTCTCTGGGTCTTAGCAGATGCCATTATCCATGCCTAGAACCCTCTTCTCTAAATACCTCCCCACTTCCACTGTCATGTGACATTCACCATTTCACTTTTCATGTCTTTACCTAAACCTCACTTCTTTCTCGAATCTCTTTCCTATCTGTCATCAGTGAGTTGGGTACCACTACCAATGTCCTCCTGTAGATATATTTTATATCTTCCTCCATTATAGGACTTATCACCAGGTATTGTAACTGCTTCTTTACATATCGAAGTTTCTCTAGAATTTAAATTTTCTGGCTAAATGCATGTTAAATGATTGAATAAATGAATGAATGAAGAGGAAAGAGTAGGCTCAAGGATAAGCACAGAAGAGAACTAAGAATCTTCTATAATTAGATTGTGGTGATCTTTGCACAACTCTATGAATATACTGAAAATCATTGAATTGTACACAAGTAAGTGAATTATGGTATGTGAACTATATCTCAATAAAGTTTATGAAAAGGGAATTGACAAATAGTAAGCTATCATGATGGAAAATATAATACATTAAGGAGTGACCAAAAGTGAGGCTGGAAAGAATTCTTAACATTTCAGCATCAATTCTAAACTCAATTTACCATCAGGTTTTTATCCCAGTATTCTTTTCTTACTTGATTCATTTACTTATTTATTCATTTTTGCTGGCAAACTTCAAAGTATGTTAAGATTAGTTTTCTAACAGCTTTTGTGTAATTTTCCTGCTGTGAGTAGAATCTAATCTAGAATGGATAGCATAGTAAACTAGGAGCAAAGAGGAGTGCACTGCATACTTGGAACCATCCCTCTCCAGGAGAGCTGATGCAAATCAGAACCCCTATTTCCTGTGTCATGAAGGATAAGTGAGGATTTACCATGATAATAAAATTGAGAAGTGCATTTCAGGCAGAGTATAATCTGCCACAAAAAAAAAAAAGGCAGAAAGGCATTAATCATGAAGGTAATGATCGGAGGACCTGTCCTATGGTGTGAATCTACAAGGCGAGGGTGGATAGGGGCAGGAATATGAGACTAGAGAAATGGCTTGGTGTAAAATCTCTTTGTCCTGGAAAGAGTTTTGGATTTCATCATATGGTCAGGGCAGAACCAACATTTTGAAAAATTACATTTGTAAGAAGGAAGGAAGGACCAAATGGGTCATTGTGAGGATAAATTCAATAATAGCTATGAAAGAATTTTGCACCCCTGGGAAGAGAAAGCAGTATAAATCAAAATCTCTTTTACTCATCTAATTTGACCGTAGTGTTAAGTTAGCCTCTCATTTGGATTCAAGCTTTCTCATGCCCATCTCTGGTCTCTCTCCCTCCTTCCCCGAAAGTCTTTGGTTCCAAGCACAGTTTTGAATAATGCGTGCTCTGCTTAAGTGGTCTCAGGGGATCTTATTTTGTGTGTTCAGGATCAAGAAGGGATGTGTACTCTGGGTCTTCTTTTGAGGACGATCTTTTATCACCTCAGAAATTCCACACTGAATGGAAGTTTATCTAAAACAATCCGTCTTGGAGGGAACGATGTTTTGACCACCCTGATTTTTATCTATTTGAGACAGTTTGATTTTTATCCATAAGTATTTCTTGATTTCAACACTTTGTGAGAGATACATTTTACACCTGTCAGTAGGCTATGTGTGAGACAGAGTATGTGTGTGCATTTGTGTAAGTGTGTGTGTGTGTCTAGGGAGGCAGAGAATCGTATTCAGTTTTTATTGCTGCCTAACAAATGACCACAAACTTCAAAGAACACCCATTTATTAGCTCACAGTTGTGAAGGTCAGAAGTCCAGGCAGACTCAGCTGGGTCCTCTGCTTAGGATTTCATAAGATGGAGTTCAAAGAATTCAAACCGGTCAGGTTTTTATCTGAAGGCTCTGAGGAGGAATCCACTTCCAAATTCATTTAGGTTGTTGGCAGAATTCAGAGCAAGGACATTCTCTTACATAACCACAGTGTAATTCGCAAAACCAGGAAATTTAGTGTTGATCAAAGTAGTATTACCTCATCCACGGTAATATTCAAATGATTTCCTTGCCGCCAGTAGATCTATTATAGCTATTTTCTTCTCCTTCGGGACCCTACCCAGAATCAGCCATTGCATATAGTTGTTATGTCCCTTTAGTTTCCTTTAGTCTGTAATATTTCCTCACTCTTTCTCGACACTGACGTATTTTTAAAGACGAGTTATTTTTATAGAATGTTTCTCAATTTGGATTTTTCTGATGTCTTTTCTTGATTAAATTCAAGGTAAGTTTTTTTAGCAGGAGTAGCAGCCATGCAATGTGTTCTCCTCAATGCATCACATCAGAAGGCTGATGACGTCAGTTCATCCCAGTGTTGGTAATGTTCACTTTGATCACTTGGCAACGGTGGTGTCTTCCATGTTTCTGCAAAATGTCTTTGTTCCTCTTTGTAAGTAATTTGTGGGGAATTATTTTGATCTATGTAAATATCTGTTCCTTGTCACACAAATTTTAGCATCCAATGAGGATTTAACTCCTTCCTTTTCTATTTATTAGTTAGCATTCTCCTGTAAGAAAAAACTGATTTTTTAATTCATAACAGTTTGGACTCATAGATTCTTATTTACTCAAATAAATCATTTATAGCCTCATTTATATTGAGGCTCAGTTTGACCCAGATTTGGTCGGTGAAGTCCTTTCAAGCTCATTCCCATGTCCTATTGATACATTCTCATCATCTTGGATTACTTCCTTATTTTCAGGTATAGGAAAATGTTCCAGGCTTGTCTTGCACTTGAGCCCTGGAATGAACCTTTTCTCCAAGGACACCTGTGGCTTTTTAGAGACAAATGTAATTTAGAAACCAGTCACTAGGTATGCTTATTGCTTCTGAAGTGTTATTACTTTTGTGACTTCTCAGTAGAGAAAGAGCTAGGATATAATACACAAATATATGTATGTATTTCTTTGTTTCAACAAATATGAATATTAGTAGTTGTGCTTGTTTAATTCTAAGAAATGGATGGGTTTTTATTCCCACTTTACACATGGGAGAAATAATCAGAAGAATTGAAACACTATTTTTTTTTTATGTTGGGGGAGCTTTATTCAGCAATTGGTACTAAATCTATTTTTTGGGGGGGCTGCTTTGGGTCTTCATTGCTGCAAGCGGGCTTTCTCTAGTTGTGGCGAGTGGGGGCTACTCTTCACTGCAGTGAGAGGCCTTCACATTGCTGTGACTTCTTTTGTTGGGGAGCACGGGCTCTAGGCGTGCCACCTTCAGTAGTTGTGATGTGTGGGCTCAGTAGTTGTGGCTCTCAGGCTCTAGAGTGCAGGCACAGTAGTTGTGGCGCATGGGCTTCGTTGCTTCTCAACATGTGGGATCTTCCTGGCCCAGGGTTCGAATCTGTGTCCCCTGCATTGGCAGGCAGATTCTTAACTGCTGTGCCACCAGGGAAGCCCACTAAATGTATTTTTTAATAGACATTATTTTTTAGAACCATTTTAGGTTTACAGAAAAATTAAGATTTGAGAAGATAATACAGAGAGATCCCTTGTGTTCCATGCCTGTTTCCCCTACTATTAACATGTTACATTACTACAGTGGATGTTATAATTAAGGAACCAATGTGTAAACATCATTGCTAATTAAAATCCATGGTTATTCATGGTTTATTCAGCTTTCCTTAGCTTCACTTGATGTTTTTTTTAATGTTTTAGGGTCCCATCCAAAATACCATATTACATATAATTGTCACGTCTTTTCAGGCTCTTCTTGACTGTGATGATTTCTGAAGCTTTCCTTATCTTTTTATGATCTTGACAGTTTTGAAGACTGCTAGTCCAGTATTTCATAGGATCCTTCTCTATTAGCATGTGTCTGTTTATCTTATGAATAGACTGGGATTGCATGTGTTTTTAGAGAACGACCTCAGAAGTCCACATTCGTCTCATCATATCAAGGGTACATATTAGCAATATAGTTTTTCACTGTTGACGTTGACCTCGATCATCTTGCAGAAAACCTTTATCAGGTTTCTCCACAGTAAAGTTATCTCCCCCACCCCTTCTGTACTGTTCTCATTGAAAGGAAGTCACTACCCAAAGCCCACACTGCTTCCCTTCTTCACAGTGGAGTATCTACATAAATTATTTGGAACTGTTTCATGAGAGATGTGTCTCTTCTTCTTCAGTTATTTATATAAGTATGGCCTCATAGGTATTTATTTTGTACTTTGAATTATAATCTAATGGTACTATATTTTGTTGCTCAGATTGTTCTAGCCTTGTTCACTGCGTGCTCCGGCAGTTGGCTTCTCTGTCCCTTTGACATACCCCTATCAATGTGGTTTTTGTCCTTGAGCACCTCTTATTTTCTGGTACCATCAGATGCTCCAAGCTCATTTTGTGTATTTCCTGCCCCAGCAGGCTTGCTTTTCATAATGATATTTTCTAGTCATTTTGAAACTCTATTCTGTGTAGGTTTAAGCAAATGAGTAGTATTTGGTGGGGAATGGGAGCCAGGTTTCTCACTCTTGGGGAGGGAAGTTAGAAATTTGGAAAGGAGGAAGAAAGGAAGGTATCCTGTAGATTTGGATTGAAAGTTAACATTTCAGTATAAACTCATGGTTTTAAATTTACACATATTACTGGCAATACTCCTTGTCTCAGAGTCTGTTTTGTCTAATATTAAAATGGCCACTACAGCTTTCTGATGCTTACTGTTTGCCTAATACTTCTTTCTCTATCCTTTCATGTTTAAACCCTTTTTGTCTTTATATCCAAAGTAGATTTCTTGCAGATGGATATAGTTAGGTCGTTATCTTTTTAGTGGAAAATCTCTGCTTTTTAATTGCAGTATTTAGTCCATTTATATTTTGTATAATTACTGAATCCCCATGCAGTCTTTATCCTACCCCTACCCCTATTTCCTCACAGCTCTCTCATAAGTATCCTGTCCTACAGATTCCAGCCACTTCAGAAACTGGCAATTTCAATCTCTGCCTCCTTAGTTCAGTGAAATCCCTACCCCACATGGGCTGCTTCTCCTTGTTCTGCAGCAGGGAGACAGTCTGGGTGATTGTGGCATAATGATGATACCTATCTTATGTATTTCTCTTCTCATGAGGATTGCAATATTGTACTACTTGTTCAATTCCTAAAAAAAAAAAGAAGAAAAAAGCAGTGGTATCACATATTTTACCTATTTTTATTTGTTATTGACTTTAATTTCTTTATTTATAGCTATTTTTGTTGTGAGAGCAAGTCTAGTACAGCTACTGTATCATGCCTAGAAGGAGAGATACCCAAAGAATTCACTAAAGCACATCAATAAAAATAGCATAGACTATATAATATAGTCAGTTATTCTTTAGCTTGTGTTTCCTTTTTTTTTTTTTTAACTTTTTTTATTTTTTATTTTTGCTCCAGGTCTTAGTTGCAGCACATGGGCTCCTTAGTTGTGGTATGCATGTGGGATCCAGTTCCCTGACCAGGGATTGAACCTGGGTCCCCTGCATTGGGAGTGCAAAGTCTTAACCTCTGTGCCACCAAGGAAGTCCCTTGTGTTTTCTTTTTAAAATTTTTTTCCAGCTTTCTTGAGATATGCTTGACAAACATTGTATATGTTTAAGATGTACAATGTGATTTTTTAAATTAATTAATTAATTTGGCTGCATTGGGTCTTAGTTGCAGCATGCAGGATCTTTAGTTGCGGCATGTGAACTCCTAGTTGTGGCATGTGGGATCTAGTTCCCTGACCAGGAATCAAACCCAGGCCTCCTGCATTTACAGCAGGGAGTCTTATTCACTGGACCACCAGGGAAGTCCCCAATGTGATGTTTTGATATATATATGCATTGTGAAATGATTTCCCTAATCAAGTTAATTATATAGATTGTGTTTTGTAGATAAATTGCAAATAAATTTCCACTGATGAATTACCTGAATATCCTCAAATAAGGTTTCTAATCCTTTCAGAGAACTAAAATTCTGGCCAAAGACAGAAAAATAGAAAGATGTATGGTGAGGCAGGAAATAGAGATTATATAAGAACACAATGGCACTTTGTTCTTTCCAAGTTGTTTCACACAATTCCCTGTATGGACTCTATTGGTTACAAGTGACAGAAACCTAACTCTAAGTGAATTAAGCATAAAGGAGAATTTATTGGCTTGTATAACCGACATCCCAGGGTATCTGGCTTTGGTTATACTATTGGGAATCTGTCCCTCTCCATTTCTCAGCTCCCATTTCTCCTGTTGGCTTTTTGCCTGACAGTTTGACACTAGCAGCTCCTGGCTTATATCCTGCCAGCTTACCAAACCCAGCCAAAGAGAGCTCCTTCTTCAGTCAACAAATAGTTATTGAGAGCCTGCTACATATGGAATAGAGGATATGTACAATGGTGAGCTAGATAATTAGTGTTCTTGCCCTCAGAGAGCTTACATTCTGGTCATATGAGAGAATAAATAACTGAACAAATAAAATCATTTGGGCTCTGATCATTAAAATGAAAAAATAATACAGAGTAACGTAGTAGGACATAAATATGACGGCTATTTTTGTTTCATTATCCAGGGATTCCTATCAGCTTAAGGAGCATTTGACTTAAGACATGAATTATTATGAGAAAAAGGCAACCAGTTGATCTAGGGAAAGAATATTGCATGGAGAAAGAAAAGCAGATGCGCAGCTTCTAAAATGGAAATCAGTGTATCCTGTCCTAGGTAGAATGAAGTGAATATAAAGAAATAGCAGATGATAAGATACACGAAATAGGTAGGAGTTAGATCACAGGGGCTTTATGGGCCATGGTAGGAGTAGAGATGTAATCCTGGTTACAATGAAATGAGGACAGCTCAGAAATATAATGTGACCTTTTAGAATAATCATTCTGGAGGCTATATAGATTTACCAACAATGAATCAAGACTGAGAGTGTTAGTCTGGCCTGGATGCCATGCCCATACCTAAGTCAGTCGCTGTGACCAGGGTGATACAATGCTTTGATTGGTCCATCTCGGGATGTCCTAACTCCTGAGGCCAGGTGGCGAGGTCAACTCCATCTGAACTACATGAACTAAAAGTAGGGAGGGGGTGGCCCTCTCACAGTGATGTGTTATTTCCAGAAGAAGGGTAAATGGGTAGATACAAACAACAAAACACCTGTCCATTCCATTATCCAACTTAAGTGTGGTTGCCGTTATTGGAAAAGTCCTGGAGCCCTGCTGTGTTCTGGGAACTAGTACCCCCTAAGTCAAGAGAGTTTTCCTCACCAGCTTCAGGGGTAGTTTCTGAACACTGGGCAGGAGTCTGATCTCTGAACAAGGTCATTTAGGTCCTAAAATAACATGGGAATGTAAATTATACCATTAAAAAGGTAAAGATATGTTTTCTAATTCTTGTAAACTATGGCCAAAGATTCCAAGAGAGACCAGATTTTGGGGAAAAAAAATGTTTGGCACTATATTCTAACACTATGAGTAGAAGTTGAAATCTTTACTTTTCTATAACATAAATATTCTTTATGGGAAACTCCAGTGTGTCTTAGTCTCTAAGGATTCACTTCTTGAGTAACTTTGAAGAACTCAAATACAGTAAATCACTAGTATTCCGTGGTATTCATCTGAGAATTCTTAAAGGAAATAAGCTTTGAAATAGTGGCACTGCCAGTCAGGACACAATGTGTCCTCTATAAACAGCAGTTCTCAAAGACTGGATAAAATATTGCTAATGCTTCACCCATCAGGGGAGAAGGAGGGAAAATGAAAGGAGATTCCAGAAATATGAGATCATCGAATCTCATCTCATCATTTCAGTTCCCGGGAAAGTGACTGAGGGTTTAATTAAGTTTTGAGAGTTGAATAAGTATAACCAGAAAGAGTTTCACTCACAGAATTTCCATATCGCATTTGGATTTGTATAATAGAACCTGTCCTAAGGGAACACCTGCTTCCTGGCTGGAAACTTTTATACAATTAATCATAAAAATATATAAAATAATGTCTGGTTTCTTTTACGCGGTCTCTGCTGCTGAGGCTAAAGTCAGAGTGTGGATATTTCTCAACACTTTTTTTTTCTCAGTAAACAAAGTATTTGGGATGCCAGTGATTTGGGTTGTTACACTTGCTAAAAGCTCCTGTCTGTTATAAGCTTGCATTATCTAATGGCCGAAACAGGTAGTCATCAGTTATCCACACATATTTATTGAGTACAGATCCATGCAAAGCATTGTGTTAGATACAAAGGCACGAAGAAATCTGCTCCCCATCTTTAAGAAAGCTGGTGACAAAATCAGTGCATGTACAACATCCTGAGAGGAGAGAATAGCGTGGGTGCTGGCCATTATGTGGGTGTCATTGAGAAGCTGGGATATTATTTAGTCTTAAAGAAATTAATAACCCTTCGATCTAAAGATAGAAGAAGGGTAGGTGACTGGTACTGTGTCATCCTTGCTTTTTCTTCAGTCTCTACCTGCTCTTCCAGGATTACCTCTTTTATAGCTACAATTTCAAATACTCTTTATATGTTCTCACGATGCCCTACTTTATATTCCTAGCCCGGGCCTCTCTCTGCAGCAGATTCACATTCTGCTTCCTAGTGTACATTGCTACCATAAAAATTTTAACGGTACAGCCATTATGGAAAACAGTGTGGAGGTTCTTCAAAAAATTAAAATTAGAACCACTGCATGATCTAGCAATCCCTCTTTTGGGTATATATCCAAAGGAAATTAAATCAGTACTTCAAAGAGACATTGGTGCTCACATGTTCATTGCAGCATTATTCAAAATAGTCAAAATATGGAAAAAAACCTGTGTCCATTGATAGATAAATGGATAAAGAAATTGTGGTGAATATTTTAAAAAGGAGATTTTGCCCCTTGCAACAACGTAGATGAACCTGGAGGACATTATGCTAAGTGAAATAAGCCAGACAGAAAGAAGGAAAACTGTGTAATCTCATTTATATGTGGAATCATAGAAGCAAGGAGTAGAATGGTGGTTACCAGGGGAGAGGAGTTAGGGGAAATAGGGAGATGTTGGTCAAAGGGTACAAAGTTGCAGTTATATAGGATGAGGAAGTTCTAGAGATCTCATGTACAGCTTGGTGACTCTGGATAACAACATTGCATGCAATACTGGAAATTTGCCAAGAGAATAGATTTCAGGTGCTCTCACCACATGTGCACGCATGTGTCGCACACACAGAGTAACTATGTAAGGAGATATAATGTTAATTACCTTGACTGTAGTAACTTTCCCTATGTATATGTATATGAAAACATCATGTTGTATGCTTGAAATATATACGATTTTTATTTTAAAAGAGAAAAGAAAAAACATGACTCAATGTGTCTTTTCTCTTAAACTTGCTTTTCCATCTTTATTCCATATTTTGGTTGATGGCACCACCAGTCATTACCAATTTAAGCTACCAGCCTCATAACCTCATTCTAGGTTCTTTATTCTTTCTACACTTACTTAAGTCATCACCTTCCAAATTTAGCAATTTGACTCCCATTTGTTTCCAACTCCATCCTTCCTTTGCACTTGGTATTTACCTGTATTGACACACTAATCATGTGGTCTTGCACATATGCATTTACGTTTATGTGTGAACTCTGGGTAGCGTATGGCCTCCAAGTCTTTGATTCCATTCCCAGTGACTAATCCCTATACCAGTGCCGTACCCAGAGACACAACGCATGTGGGATGTATGCAAGAAATGTTTGTTGCAGGAATTGTGTGTTAGAAGTCTATTTTCTATTCAATCAATTATTTAATAATTCACCCAGCACACCTTTATGGGAGATGTGTTATATGATTGGGACTGTGCTTACTCGATACTGAGGAGACAACTGTGAAGGAGATACCACCCTTGTTCTCCGGTAGCTCACAGAGGACAAGGAAGAACAAGCACATAAATCATATTAAAAAATTAAAGTTAAGATAGAACCAGTAATCTTAACCATCCACAATTTTCAATCTCAACATGTGTATATGTGTGTGTCATCTTGTTATTTGATAGTGATGGTGCAGATTTTGCAGTGATATTCTCTCTCTCTCTCACACACATATTATTTCAATGCATAATCGTTAAAATGTAGTGAAATCTCAGGTTAAATGATCACTAACAAAGTACTTGGGAGACTAAAAACATTTCCTCTTAAAGAAGTGTGTTCCTAAGAAGAACATGATCCCTTGTAGGAAAACAAAAACTTCATGGAATCCTATAATTAAAGCCAGTCCTAATAGAAATAAAAATTCACCCCACAGCTACCCAGGCTTGAGCATAAATCAAGATGCAGTGAACTTAGGGACTGTAGCCATGAAGCAAGTGATAAAAATCTGAGAATATTGATTATTCCAGGTAGGCTGAAAAATTGACTTAAGAAAATTAATTAAACATCTCAGAAAGGCAAAAAAAAAAAAAAAAAGGCAAACCTTAGTTTTCCCCCAAAATCATCTTATCTCAACCACTTTCTTTTAAGTTGCTGGAGAAGAGGCTCTTTCAGGAAAGTGCTAATGTTTACCCCAAAAGTTTCACTTGTTGTCTGACTGCCTCCAGATCCACTTTGAAGATTTTCTTGAGGTCAAGTAAGGTTCTAGTAGCTCTTCTGAAGTACAAAAAAGGAAGAATGTTCTTCAGGTTGAACCAGCTTGCAGGTTATTATTATTACCACTGAAAAATTGAAAAGGTTCACGATGAGCTTTCAAAATGGAACTAGTCTGCACAACTACAAAAACCAAATGTTCTTTATGTTCAGAAAGGGAGAAATGCTATCCAGTTTTTTTCAAAGACAGGTTATAGCACAAAGTAGGCAAGGTACATTAGATCAGCAGTTAATACAGTATTTCATTTTAGCACACCATTAAAGTGATTAAAAATCTCCTTTCTCCAAGCCCTCCATACTCAGTCTCAGTAGACATAGACTCTTACTTCATCCTAAAAGTTGAAGCCATCAAGTTTAATCTACCTTAACTGTCCTAGGTCCCTCCCCAAAACTTATCAATATCCACTTCTGTCTTCTAATCCTTTTCTTTCATGTCAGAGGCTGTGGGAAGGAAGCACTACATTGGGCACTTCTTTGGCCGTTTGTGTAGAGTCCAAAAAAGCAATGGCTTAAACGAGTTAGGACATTCTTTCTGCTCACATCACTAAGATTAGGAAGAGGCATTCTGGGGCTGGTACAGAAGCTCTGTAGTGGCAACAATGGCTCAGGCTCCTTTGATCTTTCTGTTCTTCCTTGCTTAGCACTTGACTCCCTTCCAAAGAGCTGCCTCTTGATCAAAGAATGGTCACTGTAGCTCCAGCCATCATGTCCACATGCCTGGAAATAGGAAAGAAGAAAGGGGGAAAAATCAAAAGGACATCTTACACCTTAGATAGCTGTCTTTTGCAGGAGGTTTCCTAGCTCCAACAATTTATATTTCTATCTCATTGTTGACGATTCTTTCCAAGGGCAGTACTGTCTCCAAGGAGAGTCGAGATAATCTTCTAAAGCTTGGCACATTGCTTCCTCCAAAAAACAGGATTCTGTTATAAAGGGAAAAGATGACAATGGATTTGAATAAGCAACTCAGTCACTGCCGTGGTATCTTAAATCATTTCTTCTATCTTCAAATTTTCCCCTTGTTGAAGTGCTACAAAAAGGATAGTGAGGAAAAGGAGCTGAAGCTTGGGAATCAGACAGATGTTCAGATCCTCAGTTCATTGCTAATTAGCTCTTGGATCTTACTCAAGTTATTTAATATTCCCAAGCCTTAGTCTGTCTATAAAGTAGAGATAAAAGTACCTATTGTGAACACCTGTTTGAGGAGCTAAGTAAGTATAAAGAACAGCTATAGTGCCTGGAACACAGTAAGTGATCAAGCATTTGTAGATATATAGATACCATGAAACAATGCTTTGATTTTCTTTGAAAGAATTATGCCTTCTTATTGTCCTGGTAGGTACCCTGTTTTCCCCATCTATCAAGTAAGTTCTTGATAGATAGATTTTGTTCTTGGCTTCCTGACACCCCTCATTCTGTGTTTCTCACCCATTGTCTTGGTTTTAGTTGAACTCAAATGTTGATTATTCATTCTTAGCTTACTCGGACCCCTTTTTCATCTTCTGACTTGCCCCTGGATATTCTTTTTTTTTTTTTTTTCTTTTTTTTGGCACACGGGCTTAGTTGCTCTGCGGCATGTGGGATCTTCCTGGAGCTGGGATCAAACCCGTGACCTCTGCATTGGCAGGCAGATTCTTAACCGCTGAGCCACCTAGGAAGCCCCCGCCCCTGGATATTCTTAACGTATCTGTAATGGGTTGAATAGTGGTCCCCCAAAAGATATGCCCACCTGGAAACTCAGAAATGTGACCTTATTTGAAATAAGGGCCTTTCCAGATGCAATTAAGGTAAGAATCTTGAGATGAGATCATTCTGGATTAGGGTGGGTGCTAAATTCAATGATAAGTGTCCTTACAATAAACAGAAAAGACACACAGAGACATAGGAGAGAAAGCCATGTGAAGATGGAGGCACAGATTGGAGTTCTGTGTCTATAAGCCAAGAAACACCAAGAGTTATTGACAGCCACCAGAAGCTAGGAAAGAGACCTAGAACAAGTGGTCCCTGAGCGCCTCCCAAAAGAATTAACCCTGCCAACACCTTGATTTTGGATTTCCAGACTCCCAACTCTCAGAAAATACATTTCTCTTGCTTTAAGCCCTCCAATTTTTAGTTATTTGTTGTGGCAGCCCTAGGAAACTATTCCAGTGTCCCAAACTGAACTCACTGACCTCTCTGAGTGTTTCTCTGCCTGTATTTTCTAACTTAAGGCACCACTATTCATATAGACAGTCTAGCTTATCATCTTCAACTTTACCCCCAGCATCTCCCTCCTCATCCAACCAATTACCAAACCTCGTATCTGACCAATTCTAGTATCTGGCCTTCATTCTCCAAACTCATTTGCCACTTTTTTGGGTTTGAGTTCCTGTCATCTCTTATCTGGAGTTGTATAAGCCTCCCAGTGTGTCTTCCTGCTCCTCAGATTATCCCCCTGAAAGAGATCCAGCCAAAGTGCAGAGCTCATCATGAGTCTGAATTGCTCAAAACTCTGCGGTGGTGCCTGATTCCCTGCAGGTGAAGCCCAAGAACCAGGCTGGTGATGACGCCGCTCCTTCCCTCCTGCCTGTGTGCTTTTGTCCATGCCGTCCCCACTGCTGGTATATCCCTCTGCTCACCACCATGTACCTGCCTTGCCACCCAGTGCCATTTATTATCCACTGCCATTCAATGTGTGCACTGCTCTAAGAAGCCTTCTTGATCCCCGTCCTAAGTAGGTACCTTCCTCTGAGCTCCTGTAATACCCTGGATGTTTACCATAAGCTGTAAGTTTTGCACATTGTATAAAATTTAAGCAAATTCAGTATGGTGAGAATTAAAAGAAAGAGTCTAACTCCTCCACTAGTTTGATCTGCTTGAAGGCAAGGGCTACTCTCCTTCATCTCTCCAGAAACCTGCACAGTGCCTGGTAGACACATTTATCCTCAATAAATGGCTGTTGTTGAAGGACGGAAGAGCCTAAATAGTTCTCCTGGGAAACTACCAATTCCCTTTACATTGTTTTACCATCACTGGTAATCATGTTGCGTTAGTAACCTTGAAGTGATCTTAAATCCTTTTTCTTATTGGCCTCTACAGTCAATTCACCTAAGTTCCTCATTTCTTTTTTCTTTTTTTTATAAATTTATTTATTTATTTTATTGGCTGTGTTGGGTCTTTTTTGCTGTGTGCGGGCTTTCTTTTTAGTTGTGGTGAGTGGGGGCTACTCTTTGTTATGGTGCACAGGCTCCTCATTGCTGTGGCTTCTCTTGTTGCGGAGCACGGGCTCTAGGCACGTGGGCTTCAGTCGTTGCAGCACATGGGCTCAATAGTTGTGGCTCACAGGCTCTAAAGCGCAGGCTCAATAGTTGTGGTGCAGGGGCTTAGTTGCTCCTTGGCATGTGGGATCTTCCTGGAGCAGGGATCGAACCCGTGTCCCCTGCATTGGCAGGTGGATTCTTAACCACTGCGCCACCAGGGAAGCCCATAAGTTCCTCATTTCTTGCTTAATCACACAGGGTCTTTGCAGAGACCTAACGGGCCAGTGGTTAAATGTACAAGCTCCAGGGTCAGTGGGTTTGGGGTCAAATCCTAGCTTTTCTACTTTCTAATTGTGTGACCCTGACTGTGTAATTTCATGTCCCAGAGCTTCATCTGTGCATCTATAGAATGGGAATGATCAGAGCACCTGCATTATAGGGTCACTGCCCTTTACTGGTCACTAAGAAAAATGCATGAGATAAAGGTAGAAAATGTATCAGATGAACTGAGAATCACACCGCTCTCCTGGCTTCAGTTCTCTAAGTTCAGCAAGTCTGTCACATAGACCTGGGCTTTGAGCGAGATGTTAGATTTTACTGATGATTGTTTTCCAGTGGTTCATAGGTGACTGCTACACACAACATCTCTTCTTCTGTATGGTCTGCAAGCCTTGTTGATGTCAGAGGCTTTTTTCCCCAAAATGATTTCAGCTCTACAGTAGAAGGTGCTCTACTTCCCCCTGCTATGTTCCTGCCTCATCCTCAACAAGATTCCCATTCCAAAGTGTCATTTCGATCAGGATACCCCTCTTCATGGAAGTGAACAAAAGCTCCGGTTCTCCATCAAAGAAACCTCCGATGCTGCCTCATAGGTTTGAAGGTCCTCACCTTGAGGTGTTTTTCCTACCATACTCCTCTGACTGCTTTTCCCTCTTAGTTTCTAGCCAAGCAAAGTTACCTATGGTCCACATCAAACGGCATGCCTGATGGTGACCTCAAAGCCACTATACATTTTTAATCAGGATAATGTTTTGGAAAGATATTAATGTGCTTTTCTCCTTTGCAGTTTCAGGTTCACAGGCCTCTCCCTAGTGAGGCTAAGGCATCCACCCACCAAGAGGAAATCGCATGGTTATCATGGGAAGGAACTGAGAAGGAAAAGGTAATGCTGAACTTCCCACATTTAAGATAGTAATTATGAGGAGGGAGAGAGCTTCTGACCAGGTTTTCTGAGAAAGAACCAATTTTCAAAATTCCCCTAGTTCCTATTTATTAATAAGAGAAACAGAGCCTAAAGGCTATGTGAAGCGTCTTCTACAGTGGCCAGGCCGTGAGGTTTGCTGCTGTGGCTAGAAAGAACATATAACAGAAAGAGGGAAAAGCCCATCTTGTCTGGCTTTAGTGGCTCCTGGGAGATGAATGGAAGATGGGGCTAAAGCAATCCATTGAGGCTGTACGGTTTAGACATGTGTTGGAAAGATGGTATCTCATAAATTGAAGGATATACTACCCTGGTTCCTGGCTTTAGTTCTCTGAATCACTTTAGCGACTCCATCACATAGATAGACTTTTGGAGTTTTGTCTTTTCAATTTCATTCTCTTCCTTCTTGTAAAGCTGTAAGATCCTTCAGGGCAAAGAAAAAGCTTCCCATATCCCATAGTTCGGTTTCTGATTTACTGGTGCCAAAGAATGGGGAGTCCTTTCCAATAACCATGCAGATCATCATTGAACTACTAGGTAGAGGCTTGAGATGAAAATACATCAGTAAAACTCCAGAGAAAAAGATGCAAGGTTCTTATTTACAGCTTCAGGCTAACAAATGTTCATTGCCTTCCAAAGGATTGTGGTCATGATGGGGCATGTGAGGAAAGATCATAGATTGGTTTAAATCTTACTGCAAAGCTATTTCACATTTGCATTTAAGAGCCTCAAGACTGACCAAGAATCAAAAAAACTATTTAGGCTAAGAGTTGCTGAAATGATTATGGGGACTGTGGCCAGACAGATTCAGTAATAAATAATTTATGAAAAAGCAAGATGGGGAAAACATATTTAGAGTGAACTGATTAACTTTTTATTTGCTGAGTGTGAACTATACCCAGGAACTGTGCTCAGGGTAAACTCACAGAGATAAATGATGTTCAGTGCCTTCACATAGCTAATATTTACAGAACACTGTTCTAAATACTTCATGCAAATGAATTTGTTAATGTTAATACTAACAACAACTTTGTATGAACTGTTATTACTGCTTTTGACAGATGTTAAAGGTCATACAGTTGGTAATAAGTGAAGCCAGAATGTGAACCAAAGCTACTGGCTTTGGAGTTTGTGGTCTTTACCAATGTGGTTTACAGTCTGTAATACGGTTTTATGGCTAAATGCATAAGGTTGGCATCAGAGAGAACTGGGAAAACACCAGAAGAAAATTTAGGAGAATATTTTTTACATCTTGGAATGGAGAAAGATTTCCTTAGCAGGAACCAAACCCTGGAGCCATGAAAGAAAAGACTGGTATATTTGGCTTTATAACAAGTAAAAACATTTGTATATTCAAAGAAGCCGTATATAAACTTAATGTGTAAATATCTGCCTGGGGAAAAGTATTTGCTATATACTTAACATGCAAGAGGTTAATGATGTTTATAGGAATCCTATACATCAGTGAGAAAAGAAACCTCATCAACTAAAGAGGTAAGAAATAAGTTAAGAAAAGGCAAAAATCACAGAAGACAAAATACAGTGACCAGTAAGCAGTATTAAAAGATGCTTAACATCACCAATAATCAAAGCAGTGCAAATTAGCTTTGAGATACCTCCAGCAGTTTAATTGGAAGTGCCCAAAAGTTTATCCAGAAGTTTGATAGAAAGTAAAAGGCACATCCCTGTTTGAGTCAGAGATAGCAAAGGCCTCCATCAAAATGTCAGAGATTCGGCAGATTGCAGTGATTTTGAAATTCCAGGGATACTTATTGAAAAAACCATGTTACTTTTTCTCTTTCCTCCTCACCTAATTTATATTTCTTCACTGATAAAACTCACAATAAACCAAATCAGAGAGCTGAAACAAAATAGAAAAATTAAAATACACTCAGAACACTTACTGCAGAGTCTCCTGGGAACCCACTGGTTTCTGTCAGTCGTGG
This sequence comes from Hippopotamus amphibius kiboko, assembly GCF_030028045.1. Taxonomy (NCBI): domain Eukaryota; kingdom Metazoa; phylum Chordata; class Mammalia; order Artiodactyla; family Hippopotamidae; genus Hippopotamus; species Hippopotamus amphibius. The sequence goes on along the minus strand of NC_080190.1, from coordinate 153,134,965 downwards.
CATGCTTCCTCCAACTCGGCCCGCCTTCACAGAGAGAACGTTTGTAACCACAGGCTGTTTTCTCTTTTATTTTTATTTTTTGCTTTGTTTTATTTCTATACACAAGACATTTGCTATCGCAAAGACCTAAATTAATCAGAAGGTTCTGAAAACCTGATAAAGTGTTAGGAAAATGTGAGATTGGCACTTGTTCCTGTTATTCTGAATAACAAAATCTCTCATGTTTTTGGAAGGAAGATAAGAATGCACTTTAGGTAGGGGCCTTAGAACCATTTTCTCTAAGAAGCAGAGAAAGCCAGGGAAGAGAAAAAGTTGGGCACTGCAGAGAACTTTGAAAACTGCTCCAAACAGATAAGTAATCACTATGTGATAGACACTGTGCATTTCACAGAGCAGCTCTTTAACGAGATTCACTTTCTGCTGACTCATTTCGATATACCTAGTGGTGGAACTTCAAAAATAAAAAATGAAGAGCATGAAGGCATGATCCCATTATCCTCCCTGGAGAACTGCTGACTTCACTGGCATCAATCCTCTGAAGACTTATGTAAATTTTCAGTTGGGTAGCTAGAATTCTTTTTTTTTTTTTCCTGTAAGTATTTTACTGAGATTCTCCCTGGATAACTTCCATCTTCTAACATTTTCTGGATGAACACCCTCAAGAAGGATCAAATGGCTTTTATTCAGTTTGGCTTTCTTGAGAACTTAAAAAAAAATAACCCTTTGCAAGATACATTAACTCTTTCCCAGCACACAGGCATCGCTGGGCAATCACAATAACAGAAAAAGCCTCTTGAGTGTAGGGTTAGAAAGATGCTAGGCTGCAGGATGACAGATGGGGTATTTAAGACCAGTTCTGCCCATGAGTTGCTGAAATGCCATGGGAAACTCAGCTAGCTGCTGCAAACCTCATAGTTTTTTTTTTTTTTTTTTCAGTAAGATAAAGAGGTCATTCTTGATGACCTTTGGGTTCTCTTTATGCCTCAGGTTCTGAAGCCTGTGAGTAAATGAGTTCTAATTAAATATCTTAATACTCTGAAATACGAATCTCATAGCTTCAATTAGATGTGCTTTTAACTGTGTTTTTATACAGCACCAATGACTTATTCTATGAAACTGTTGACATTACCAAATTTTATCCAAAGTTTTTTCTCTGTTCAAGTTTTTTTTTTTTTTTTCTTGTCCTTGACATGATTGCTAATTAGTTTGAGCCTGGTTATAAAGTCAACAATTTTGTAGGCCAGAAGGATGATTTTCTGGCCCCCAATTTTTGTGTTACAAGGGGCAGGGTAAGCTTGGTTAACCCTGCAAAAACAAATTAACTTAATAAAATCGTAGCTTATTCCAGGTCTGGTGCAAGCCCTGTAACTTCAGGGCAGGTTTCTTCCCTGGGATGACTCAGTTTTCCTGGATGCTCCATTCTGTGGCTCTTTTTTCTCAACTTAGGTCCTCCAGTTATTGCCACAGGGCAAGAGACAGCGAGAAAGTCGCTCTGGCTCTTAAATGCTTTGGGCTGGAAGTCTCACACATCACTTCTGCTCATAGCTCTTTGGCAAAACTAGTTATACAACACTGCCCAACTGGAAAAGGGCTGAGAAATGTGGGTCTGAGAGAAGAGAGATAGGCAGTGAACAATACATCTTACATTTCTTCCATACCTTTCTTCTGTTTTATGCACCATCACCTCAAGCTTGCCATCCGTTACCCATCAATCCATTCCTTGCCTTGTATTTCTTAAACACAAATTATCTGCAGGGTTCTTACTGGATAACTTAGATATCACAAAGATGAATAAGATCCATTCCCTTCACTTAGACAAAGGAAGAAGAACTCTACCATACACTACACAGATACTATCTCATGTAACCTTTCCATGAGTGCTAGTAAGGCACTGATATTTTCTTAATCTTTACAGACAAGAAGCTGGGACCCAAAGAGATTAAGTAGCTTGCCCCAAATCACATGCTGAACATGTGGCTAGCTTGTAATTCCTACTCTGGTCTGTGTGACACCTGTAGCTTTGCTTTTTCCATCATAACCCCTGACTTGTCAGACTTTGGTTAATTAACAGGAAAGACTGGCTTGACTTGGGAGTTAGACAAATAGAATGCTCTGTGCTTCTCTCACAGAGGGACACAGTGGAGCGGGAGGCAGGGCACTGAAGTCATTAAAAGGGTGACCTCTGAAGTCAACATGCCCAGAGTTTAAACTTACCAGCTTTGTTTACTTGGGCAAGTTGCCTAACTTCTCTAGGTTTCATTTTCTTCATCTGTACGGTAGATTATTCAGATAATTAAATGGGAAAAGGAACCCTTTGTAAATGCTTGACACACACTGAGTGCTCAGGTGGTGTCATCATCAGCGTCACTTTATCACCACCTTTGCAATTACCACCATCATTGTAATTCATACTCTTGCCTAAGGTACAGGGCAAAGGGTCCTCTGCATGTGATTCTGTAAATCTCAGCTGTGACCCAGTTTCTCGTGGGCTTTTTTCTGGAACCAAGACTCAGCCTGTTATTGCACGGGGCATTATTCATTTATTTCAGGTCTTTAAGTTCAGGTAAAGGGTCCCTATTGGTCTTTAAAGACTTTTTAAAAATTAGGATTCATCTTCTGTTGCCTTATCTGGTACCTCACACTGGCTTTTATTTATTTTTTGTTAATTTTTAATTCACTCTTAAATCTTTATTCTTTTAAATAGGTAAACAAGAAATACTAAGATAAGAAAATCTTGACTCAAGCACGAGAGGGCTGGGGTCTTTTTACCCCAGTAGCTTCACAAAGACTCCGAGCAACTTGAAACTCTTTTAGGGACATACCTTGGACCTCGTCCTCACCAACTGCCCAGTCTCTGACCCACTTTCTGTCCACTTTCTCCTGTACTTCCAACACCTTTGTACCAAGACTCTAACTGCTAATTTCAGATCTCACTGAAACCTCTAATCACGGATGCCCCCACAGGTTCCTGTAACCCTCTCGTGTTTTCACACCTCCTTTCTAGCTTCCATTGTTCATTATTACCATCACATCCTTGCAAATACTTTAACTTCTTGGCAGCTCTTTCCTCTCTTCCTACATGTGCTCACTTGGCAAAGTCTCAAGTCTAATTAAATCAAACTATCTACCTAATTTTTCTTGCACTATGTAACATTTGCAGAGAAAAAAAACCCGAACTTGCTAACGACCGCTTTTATCTGAAAATCATGGTTTCCAATCACATGTGGGTAGTCAACACTTCTGTTCAGTTTTATATCACTTCCCGAGCTCTTCCAATTTCCAAAATGGCTATTTCATAGCTTCTTTTCTCACCTCAGATCCTTGCACCTCTTCTTTCCAACATCACACTCTTAGCTACTGACCTCACTTCATACATCATTGAAAAATAGAGGATCTTGCAGCAAGGAACACCATCTTTTCCCTACACCAGAAGCTACAGTGCCACTTACCATCTCTTTTCTTAACTCTGGGTGAAATGCCTTCACGCCCATCAAAGGTCAACCCCTCCACTTGTGCACCAGGTCCCATTTCCTATAGATTCTTCGAGGATGGTATGTCTGAAATTTTACACTTTCCTGTTGCATTCTCAATTTATTCCTGGCTCCCGTATCATTTCCATAAGCTTACAAACCTGTTGTGATATCACCTATATTTGCTTTTGGATGGCCTCCTGAGAATTACACATCTTGTTGGCAGTTTCCTTTGATTCCTCCATGTGTGGATTTTCCAAATGCTACACAGGACTCTCTGACTTTTGATCCCAAAGCCTTTCAAAGGTTTTGGAAACCTCTAATTCCCTGTATTAAACCCCTTCCTGCTTGAAATACCTAGAACGATTTTTGCTCTCTTGTCCAAATCTTGACTGTGATACCTATGTCAACACTTACTGCCTTACAACTTTACTCTCTTACCTTTCTCTTGAAATGTTTTGTTTTTTCCTTGATCTTTAAGTAGCTGGTTGCAAGTGGCAGAGAGTCATTTGGATTGCAGCTTAAGTAGTACTCCCTCGTCCAACCCATTCACTATCACATTATATTAATTTGTGATATACTATTTATGGCTATATATTTTTTCTTGTTTATTTATTTGCTCATTAGAAGATAAGTGATTTAGTTTATCTATGTATTCCCCATGTCTAGGACAGTGTTCAGCTCCCAGCAGGCACCTAATAAATATTTGTGAAATAAATGAATGAAAACTGACCATTATATAGCATTTTTCCTAGGAATATCAGTGATTGAAATTTTACGTTCCTCTGATAAATTTTAAGGGAAACCTATTAAGGGCAAAAGATTATTCGAGGTCCTGTGAGAGATACAAAGTTGAATTAGAGTTCAGTCCTGCCTTTGAGGAGCCAGCAGAGGACATAAGAAATATGATGTATCTGTGGCCATTGTGTAACATAGGACATGGTGCCATCACGCACATATTAAAGCTACGGGAGTTCAAAAAGGGATATGCTGCTTCCATTTGGGAAGACAAGGAAGGTTTTCTGAAGGAGATGATATTTGAATCGGGCCTTGAAGGATAATTAGGACTTATGCATGCAAAATAGGTGGGAAGAACATTCTAGAGCAAGCGTTATTAATGGCTCAAAGTGGAAGTAAAGCAAATTTAGAATATAGGGAATTGGGGATAGTTTCCCTTGGCTGGAAATTAGGGTGTGAAAAGTGGAGGAGTGTAAGATGAAGGACTATACTCAGAAAATAAAACATCTCACATAAATTCCCAGACAGGCAGAGGATCCACCGTTTTTCATTTAAAAACTACTTACTCAGAAACACATGCAGATTTTAAATTTATTTAAGGTGGCTATTAAGTTTGTAGTTAGAGAATAGCTCATTTATGCTAAAAGCCTTGAGGCTCTAGGAATTCTGTTTATTACATTAGAAGCCACGCCATGTTTTACATTCTAAATGCTCTGGTTCGGATTCCATGTTGTGAATCTCTGCTCCTTCTCTGAATGTAAAGTAGGCTGCATGCAAATACATTTGTTCATAATGAGCTTTTAGCAGCTCTCCCCCTCTCGGAGGGCGAAATCAGTGTACATTCTGCTTCTTAAGTCACGTCTGTAATCTTCCTAGAGATAGCAGAAGATGATTAAACTTACTCTAAATCATCATAAGCCCATTGAAAGACATTTCCTCTTGAAGTTCTGCTCTCCTCTAAAGCAATCCAGCAGTTGAATTGGAAAGTGTCTCAGGGTGAAGTTAAAAGAATATAAATCTTCCTTGATATTCTTTAACATCTAATAATAAAGTGATTGTTGTTGTATTGTGGCTTTATTAGCTTCTTAGACACTCTCTTAGTCACCACCAATAATCATTCTTCAAATGTGCATTCTCCTGCCTTTTGATGCTAAACAGACTGCCTTCAGCAGTTATATTACAGTGTTGTTCAGTTAAAAGAGTGGTTCCAACTTGGCTATTTGTTTGGAGTTATAGAGTTAGAATAGAGCAATGTATTTTGTTTCCTGTAGGTTCTTATGTCACTAGATATGAGTAATTATATGCATATAGACAAAATTCACAGCTAAGATTCAAAGGTTTTAAGTTAATCACCAAAGATCAAGTAGACATGTTAAAAAAAAAACACACACTTAAAATACAGTATCACAGGCTTCCTAGGTGGCGCAGTGGTTAAGAATCCACCTGCCCATGCAGGGGACATGGGTTTGATCCCTGAACCAGGAAGATCCCACATGTAGCAGAGCAACTAAGCCCATGTGCCACACTATTGAGCCTGCGCTTTAGAGCCTGTGAGCCACAACTATTGAGCCCATGTGCTGCGACTACTGAAGCCCATGCGCCTAGAGCCTGTGCTCTGCAACAAGAGAAGCCACAACAATGAGGAGCCCGCACACCACAACAAAGAGTAGCCCCCGAAAGCCTGCATGCAGCAATGAAGACCCAACACAGCCAATAAAAAAAAAAAAAAATAAATAAATAAATAAGTAAATAAATAAAAATACAGTATCACTGGGAGTGATAATATCAGTAAAAGAATACAGGTTCTGCCCTTTCTTTAGTGCAGAAAATAAGGCAATTAATTGTTTATTCAAATACATGTACATTTTCTCATATAGTCATACCATTCAGTGCAGGGGAAAAAGGGAAGACCGAAGCAAGTTGGCTATTTGCATATGTAATTCTGAGTTTCCGAAATCCAGGGAGGAATTCCAGGGAGTCATCAATACCACGGAATTGTAGTTTCCTCCTTGAAAGCAATAAAGCATGATTCATGGTCTTAAAATGACCTTTTAGAGATATTCCATTCATCACCCTTCCTCTTAAGCTCCAGCATAGATAGGCTATATCTTTGATGATCTCTACTGTTCAGAAATTATAAGAATTTTTGATTCTCACAAAACACCAGCAATAATAGGCAAGTTGAGCTCTGTGAAAGGGAATCTGTTGAAGTCATTTATTACAGACAAGGCCTATTTCAGATAAGTCCTAGAAGGAGGAAACTAAAAAGATCATCAAAAGTGGAGATCGCTGTTTGGACCACTTTTTTAAAAAATATGAATTAGTTGCCAATAAAATATCATGCCCAACTGGCCCCCTTGCCTCATTAGTGTTTGTCTGGTCCCTGCAGCTATTTCAGGTTTTAATCCTTACAATAATACTTTCTAGTTTTGTTGTTTAGAAACTAGATTCTCAGAGAATTCAGTTATTTTGTTCCAAGTCACACATCTGATTGATAGCTAAACAAGGAGTTTATTGAGATAGGAAAATTTCGCTATGTTTTACTGCATCATATTAAACCCCAAATTCATACATCTCTACCATTTGAATTATATAACTGCGAGTTCAAATATCTGTAAGTTAGCAATAGGTTAGAGTTAGGGAAAGTTGACAGCTTTTCCAGTAATTGTCACCTGACATTTTCTTTTCCCAAAGGAAAACAGAAAGCCAACTATCCTTTTCTAATTTACCATAGGTCACATTTAAAAAATATTTATTAGAGAAACATGATGGAAGATGTATGAAATGCCTAAACCACGTGGAAAGAGACAGGTCAGCACAGCAGAGATAAACACATATAACACAGAGTAAATACTTGCTTAGTTCAATCTCAATTATTTTGGCATTTAGGAAAACTGGGACAAGACTTGGCTTAAAAATGGAAAGCAACATCTTCAAAATTTCCACCAGCTGCTAGGCACTGTGAATATGTTATCTGATTCACACAACAATCTCTTAAGGGGGATATTTTATCATCATTACTACAGAAGAGGTATTTGAGGTTTCAGAGAAGTTAAGGAACATCTCAGATTTCACCCAACCAGCCAGGGGCAAAGTTGGAATTGGAACCAGGTGGGATTCCAAAGTATGTCTGATTTCCAGGACACAGTTTCCTTCTTCCCATACTATTTGCTTAGACACAAATTTTGTGCAGTGTAAATAAGCTGGTAAAAGGAGTATTTTTAAACGATAGTGAAACAAAGCATGAGTCGCATTGTTAAAGTATCCCCGAGAAAATATGTCCTATATTAGTTTGAAGTTAATCTAATTTTACACAATCCTTTTTTATCCCTGAAAGCAAATTCCCTTAGGACTTTCATTAGGCACAATTTTCTTAATCTGAATTAATTTTGTGCTGGGAAGTTACAAAAGGGCATTTCTTTGGTAATGAATAGTCCTTAATTCAAACTCTTCCAGAATATTCAGGGAGCCTTATTCAAATTTATACAAAATTATGATTCTCTTCTCCCTGAAATATTGAAGTGATGGTAACACACACCCACACAGAGACACACACACACACTTCTGAATTTTCCAAAACATCTCCAACTCACTCACAAAAACAAGTAAATGTGACCCATTTCTTTATAGACAATAATACATCTCCCTTCCAGGACTGCTGAAAATCTTTTCTTTGAAACTCTTTGACTGAGAGCTAAATCTCTCTAGACAGGCTGAGGAGGATTAGAGTGTATTCCTTTGGGTAGCAGCCTCGCAGGGTCAAAGGAAGTTAAAGGGATTTGCAAACAAGGTTCTGATGAAGAAGGCAGCCAGGATGAGTGGTTGAGGGACTTATAACACCTAACCTAGGAGACTTTCAACCCCAGTCAAACTCCAGAGGGGCTTCTTCTGCAGAGAGCTCCGTCCTTTCTCCGAGCCTGCCCAAGTGAATTCTGTGCCCCTTTCAGAGTAGATTTGAATGGTGAATTACCTTGTTTGGAGATGGAAAAAGAGTAGGGAAGCTTTTCTTTTCCCATGAGGCAGCATCCCTGTTTATAAACGGTAATGAAATTGACACAGGTAAACTCATTATGCTAAGTGTGCTGGGTACACAGGACCCCTGAATACTATTTCCTTTGCCTGCTCTTTTGGGTTTAGATAGAAACTTGTGATTCTGGGGCTCAGAAGCTCAAGTCCCAATCAGTGAATAATTTATTAACCTTTAATAAGTTGCTGATCTCTTTGTACCTTGGTCTGAATTATAAAGTAATAGCTTTCTTAGTAAACTGTTTTGAGATCTCTTGTTGAAAGGATAAATACGTAGTAATTATGAAGCCTTTTTAGCAACATTCTGACAAGGGATTGCAACCTAAACCCCAACGGATAGGAACTGTTTATTTTTATCAAGCTGGAAATACACTACTTTGAAATAATGAGGAACGAGGCATAGTTGGAGAGATATTTTCTAATGAAAGTGATATGGAATCATTGAAAGCAGAATGTACAAGAAAAGCAATCATAGTTAATGGGCACTGACCATAGGCTAGGATGATGCAGTTAAAGGTGGATAAGACACCATCCCTGACCTCAGGGAGCTCACAGTCGAGAAGGGCCAATAGGTACGCAAGCAAGTGGGTAAAACAGTGGGGCATATACACATCCTGCACCGACATAGAGGATACAGTCACTAATTGGTAGAGCATGCTGGCCAGGTTTTCATGTCCAAATCCAAGAATTTTAGAGCTGGCAGGGATCCTACAAGTATTTAGTCCAATCCTTTCATTATCTGAAGGAGGAGCACGAGACCTTGAAAAATTAAGGGACATGAAAAAACAGAGACACTCACATCTTCAGATTTCCAGTCTAGTTCTTTCTTTGTTATACACATTGAAACCAAGTCAATTAGTCAAGTCCTCAAAAAAAAAATATGGTGTACATATTGAAATATATTGATATTTATATATCACAAATATATATAATGAATATATATTTTAAAGGTCTCTGTAAAGTACATTTATATCAAATTATTTATTACATATATTCTATGCCTTACATATTATGTGATATGTAATGGATATTAGTTTTATTTTCAATATATGCATTGTACTATATATTACATATAAATGTTATCATTAAAAGGAATAAATATGCAACACAAATGTTGCTTGGCAACCCAGGGAAAAGTTACTAGACGGCAGGCTGGATTCCTGTTTTTTTTCTCATTATTTTGACCTGAGAAAACACCCGCTCTTTCTGTTTAAATCAGGTACTTCCTTCTAACTCCCAGCATAGATGACAGCTCTTCACGTAACCTCTCTCGATGACCTTAAATCACTTCTGGCTGTTGGCAGTCTGTCCTCATCCCACACCACTAGACGGTGAACGCCTAACGAGCCCCTTAACTGAGAAGCAGTCCACGTGATCCTGGAGAATATGACCTTTAGAACAGGCAGGTGCATAGGTGGGCGCCCACTCTGTCATATTCTAGATACCAGAGTTAAGAGCAGTTTCCCTCATGTCTCTAAACCTGTTCATTTCCTCATCTATAAAGTGATAAGAATGGCACCTACTACATTGTGTCTTTGCAGGATTCAAGTATGCATGGGAACCTAGCACTCAGTAAATAAATAGGCTTTTAGTCCTGCTTTATTTTCTTGCGCACTGTGACTGCTCAATAAATATTTGTTAGGCCAAATCAAATTTTATGTTTTCCTTCACATATTTTTTACAATTCTCCCTCGTCAATCATAGCTTTATTCCTTTAATTTTGTCACCCAGAAACAGACAGATAGATCATAAAAGCTATTTTAAATTATTTATATTCACCTTTGGGTCCTCCAAGAAAACAAACAGCCAGCTGCATCAGATTTTGCCCACAGCATCCTCTTTCTTGTCAACACAGAGCAACAAAGGCAGCTCTAGAAGTTTGTAAAAGCAGTTTTTTGGTTTTTATTTCTGGTGACTCATCAGCAGAGATGAGAGAGAAGTAAACATTCAATGGTAACATGAACAATCTAAATAAGAAACAAACTGTGGAGTTTCTGAGTCTTTCTCAGCACAGAAGCACATCGAGTGAAGGGATGATTAGCTGCAAGAATGCCAAAATGAATTTCCTTGGAAATTTCCAAATAGCAATTGAAAGACAAAAACATAAACAAAACAGTTGAGGGCTGCCTTAACCTGAATTCTCTAATGTTACCATGGCCCTCATTCCCCTCTTGGTTCTGCCCTAGAGCCTGCCTTCCCTCTCAGCTCCATTTTTCACCTCTCTGCATTATTTTGAGGCTAATTCCTATCACCTCCACCCTCAACTGTATCACAGTTCCACCCACCGTCTCCGCTTCTTCATCTCATAGAATTATTGTCTGAGCAAATGAGCATGTGCTTCTAGCTATGCCTCTCCAGACATCCCCAAGTCACCCGACTCGCGCCACGTGAAGGCAAACCGCTACCATCTCCGACCTGCTGCAGGAGCCTCCTGCTGCAGGAGCCTCCTGCTGCAGGAGCCACCTGCCTCTGCTCTTGCCTGTTACCGTCTGTTCTCCATTCAGCAGCCCATGCAGTGACGTTTAAAATAGAGAGAGAGGCTCCCGTTACTTTAAAAATAGCAGCAAACTCGTTACCGTGGTCTCCAAGGCCCTACGTGATCAGATCCCTCTCTGTTTGACCTCATCTCTTGTTGCTTTTTTCCCCCTATTGTTTCCAGAAGTTTCTCAAATGCACCAAGATCTGAGCTAAGGGCTTTTGGCCTCCCTGGCTTTTTGCATGACGCACATCTTTGATAATTCAATTGGGGTGTAAGGAGGGGCTTTAGTTAGGGTGTTTAGGGGAACAGCCTAAACTAAATGCCCTTTTCTGTACCCTCATTCCCCTTACCTGAGTTTATTTCCTCATTATTGTTTATTTTCTGGAATGAATTAATGAGTTACATATTGATATTGTCTGTGTCTGCACTGGCCCATAAGCTCTCTGAAATGTTAGCCTAGAACAATGCCTGGCACGTGGTAGGTATGGAAAAAATATTTTTTGAGTGAATGAAGAAGATAAAATATTTGTCAAGTTTTGTAAAGTAAAATTTGTAAAGCTACAGATATTGAAATATTCGTGAAGTGCTTAGTAGAGTGTTGAAAATATGCAGAGAAATCGTTCTTTAAAAATTAGGCAATTTGAAATATAATGTAAGATCAGAGAGAAATCCTGCCACGGTAGGATGACCTCAAATATCAGGCTAGAAAAAATCTCCAGATGCCAGTAAGTAGAAAAAAAACACTGATAATTTCTCTGTTTATATTCATTCCTACGTGAACTGGATTCCACACAGGCCGTACTAAACTCCACCAAATACCTTTGTATCTTAGATGTTGACTGAGGGTTAAATCTGATAATAGAGTTTGCTCAACTGCGTCTGGCATGTATTGAGACAGCTCCTGGGCTAGACCTGACTCTGATGCTGGTGGTAGGAAACCAGATGCTCAGATCATCTTCAAGGCCAAAGAAAGTTCGATCCCGGCACCGAGATCTTCTTGTTTTATGTAGACACTTCAGAGATTTAACATCGAAGGCATTTGGGGGCAATGCACAAAGGCTCAGAAAATCAATTTCTGTCGCCGAAGATGGAAGAGTACATTTTTACCAATTGTGAGCCTGGGAACATTTCCTCTCCTACCACCATGTTTTAAAGCTTGTTTGCCCTGACATGCAGGAAGAGACTATTATTTCGATTTGCATTTCCAGAAGACAGCCCTGACCTAGATTTCCTTCTGTATAGAGTCCACGTGAGGATGTGATTGTGGTGGCTGCTCCCTTAAGCTCCTGTAGGTAATTAGCTACTTCTCAGCCTGAGATAGAGAAAAAGAACAGGTAGGGGGAGAAAAAAAAGAAACTTGGCCTTGCCTCATGCTAACTCTGGAAATGAAATGTATTTGTTTCTTTGAAAAAAAAGGTCTCCCAAGTCCTTGGCAGAGTGCACCAAGTAGACTTTTATGTACGTACTGGAAGTTGTCTTTAGTCCAAAACCCAAGGACTGCAGTTCAGCGTGTGCAAGATCAAACACAGGTGCAGGCGAGATGCTGTGCAGTTCAGCCAGTAACCCTGCGGGGAGAGCCAGGCAGAAGACTGGGGGGGGCAGGAAGCTTTTCGTATTTTAAAAGATATTGAAGTACTACTGCCTGGAGAGTTGAAGTATTTAAGGGACCTCTTGGAAAATGTCTTTTCATAAAACGTTGGGGATAAGATGCAGAATAAGAATCATTCCTTCAGAAAAGTTCTGTTTTCACCTCCACTACAACCCTTGAGGACTCTGAGATAAAAATAAACCCAACTAAAATGTGAGATCCCACAGCGTTGTAAGGAGAGCTGGAAACTTCGTTCCAGCAATATAATTGCTTTGGTTCCATGTACTTTTGTTCATTAAGTATTTATTCACTGCCTGCTATGTGCCCATATGTGGTAGGAAGCAAAAATTGAATTTCCCTCATGGAGTCTATAGTCTAATTTCAAAATGCTGAATGTGCCTTTGCCTTCTTCCCCCAGCTGTGCAGAATGACTTGATGAAATGTGGTAGGAATCCTCTCCTGCCATGTTAGTGTCCAGTTACATATAAAGGAGTGAAATCTTAGTTCTGTTTCTCCCTGCTTCTGTTATCATTTCTCTGTACCAACTTCTTCCCTGGCACTTGCAGATGTTAAATTCAAATACTTCCTTCAGGAACCTTCCCTCCTTGCTCAGTATACTCCCAGAGCCGCTGGACGTATCTCAAGACACGGTGGAAAGACCGTGGACGCTGGCATTAGACAGAGTCAGGTCCAGATCTTGGAAGTTTTCAGAGGCTTCCACTTACATGCTATGGAACTATGAATAATTTGGATTTGAATTGTTGCACCATGCTTCCAGTGTATAAATTCTGGCTGCATTTGAATCTTGTTCCATGTATACCGGAATTATTTTTTTTAACAGACTTTCATTGGGTCCCTACTCTACCTAGGTGCTGGAAATACAAAGCTAAATAAGACACATCTGGCCTTGAGAGAGGTCGTTATGGTCCAGTGTGGTTAGTGGAATCAATGCGGATAGGAATTCACAATTTGTAGTGTGGCATGTAGGGGAGGATAACTGATTCTGTCATTATGAGGGGACAGTGGGAAGGGCTAGGGCTGGGGAGAAGCGAGATCAGGGCAGACTGTGTACGAGTTTATCTTATGGACAAAGTGGAGACGGACATTTAAGGCAGAAGGAACAAGATGGACCGAGATGTTGGAGGTTTAGCAGCCTTACATATTTGGAAAACAGCAATATTTGAGGTTGGATACAGTGTTTACATTCATCCTCTGTTTCACTGGATTTCACCCTAGTCACTACATTTATAATCATACCTATACCTACAGGTCTGCAGTTGTTAACTCCTTTATTTATTCAGCAGATATCTTTGAGTATCTGCTCTGTGTTAGGCAATGAAGCAAGTTTGGACCTATTGGTATACTCAGACCTCATAATTATCGTCCAATAGTTAAATGAATAATAATTGTAAAAATAATTTTTCGTAGTTTTCCATGATGTTTCTGCCTATGTGATTCTATTCTAGAGGTCAAAATCATCCTAGCACTTTCCAGGACACATTCATTCTAGTACAATAAATGTACTTTGAACATGAGCCTGTATGCATTGAGCAAAGAGTGAACTTAATAGGGCCCTTCTCCAGAGGGTTTCACAGAAGACCAATAAAATAATTATCAAGCATTTTTTATAAAAGATAGAATGCTCAGTAACAGCAAAAATCTCATCTTCTTACGAGTAACAAAGCCCCTTCTGAAGTGAAGATTTCTAATGAGATTGTGGCATCTTTTCAAACAAGACCCTTCAAGGCCATAAGCCACACGTGTGCTTTCCAGTCTCCCAGTGTGGTGCAGAGATTCTGCAAACAAGGACCCAAGATATTGTTCTTGGGTCTCACTTAGAAATAAACAGCCAAAGTATCACTCTCCTGGACCTGCAATTTTGAGACGTTAATTTAATAACTCCTCAGAGTGTGTCAACCTGACATTGTGGAGATGACTAATGATAAATTATGTGTGTGCTAGAGAGACAGAAATGGCTTGTCACCACGGCAATGGTTATCATGACCTGACTTTGTAATTCACAGTGGTGAGTTGCAGCCATCCCTATCCCCACCTTTCCTTACTGCCTACCCCAACACCATACACAAGATATATACCCAGTTCCTGCTGTGAGCATCTCTGTAGAACCATATTACTAGCTGGCTCTTTATGCCTCATGAGAATCTATTTGGAAGACTCTTTATTGATGGATATTTCTATTGATGGATGTTTCTTTGTAGTTATCCGGGAGTACAGAGCAAAATATCCCTGCCTTCTAGACCTCAAGTATTAGAGAAGTGAGTTGATGTGAGTGTTATTTAACAAACACTGAATGGAGCTAGGAGGTAGCCCTGAGCCTCAGCTATGGCCCAGTCCCCGGAAATGAATTTTGTCTTTGTATTTAAACAGCCTCTGTTATCTCTCTTGCACCCAAGCAGTCATGAGATTAGTTGTAAAGAAGGGAGAGTCAAAGACACGCACTGTGTAACCCCACAATACCAGCCAATTCTCATTAGCAAATAAAGTCTTGGTAGAGTCATCAAGAGTGCTCCATATATAGCTATTTTCCCTTCATTTATTCACTTAATTATTCATCCTTGACACATTTATTTATTACTCACTATGTGTTAAGCAGCATGCTAGTCTCTGAAGATGCAGTGATGGACTCTCTGCATTTAAAGAGATCAAATTTTAGTGTGAAAGGAAGTTATGTAAATGTACATCTGTAATACAAGAAGACAAATGTTTGTTTCAGCAAACATCAATTTGAGCATCTACTATGTGCTGAACATGTGTTAGACAGTGTGGATAAACTCAAAGAGCTTAGTAGAAAATATATAAGGAAAGAAAGATATAATAGAGTATTACAAGAAAACCAATGAAAGTACATGAAATGAAAGTACATAAAATAGTCTCAATGAGTAGTGAGTATCTTTATTTAGAGAAGACTAGAGAAGACTTACTAAGAGAAGCAACACCTGTTTCTTTTAAGAGATGCCTGGGGATTCACTCTTGCACTGTTGGGAGAGGGGTCCAGCATGTGAACAGCATAGACAGAGGAAATCTGCATCTTTCACTCCAGTGGAGAAAGTGAAGGGAAACACCAAACCTTGCTCATGAAGGACAAAACATCCTGAATTCTTTTCTGCAGATGAAGGAGAAGGTAAGGTCTTAAAGATAAGGAGAGACATAATTGTAATTATATTTTAGAATAATTTCTCCAGTAGAAGGATAAGAGTTGGACTGCAGAGACTATCCCTCTCTCTGGCCGCAGTGATTGGTCCAAAGGTCAAAGTGGGCAGTGAATCCAATTAAGAACAATAAGAAACATTTCTGAGATGATTTTATTCTAAAGCTAAGGGAAGATATCTTCTCTATCCTCTTGCCTTGTTGTGTTAACAGAGCTGGGTTCCACAATGTCTTCTGCTATATAGAACAAGCCTGGCTGCAGTAAAAGAAAGTACAACCAAGAGAATGTCAGGGATGAGAGAAAGCGAGGTGGAGAGAAAGAGAGAGAGAAAGCTAGCTGACATCATTCTAGTCTGTGGATCCTAGTCAGTCTCAAGACAGCTCCATATCTGTCCATAAGTTTCTTTTTGTTTAAATGATTCAAGTTATGTGTCTACCACTTGCAAATAAGGATCCTGACTCATATAGAAACGTTCAACTTGATTGATGAGTAGAAATGTAGCAGCCAACTGAGAATGTGAAAGGCATTCCAGGTAAAAGGGCCAGCATTTGTAAAAGGACAGTGTGTGTGATTTTATATGGACACAAATGACCCTGTAAATCATACAGAGAGCTGGGATTTTATCCTGTCAATCAGCACTTCTCAAACTTTTTTGGCCAAAGGCCGTTTATTATTTTTTTTAATTTTTATTCCATCACAGGCTAATCAAATATGTTTGTAAAACAGAGTAGAATGAATAATTAGAAAAAAGAAATGCACAAAATACTAGCCAAATCTTTAATTATGAGATTAAACTGACATAAAACCACTCTTTCTACTAACTATACTTATTCTCAATTTCTGTACTGACCTTGATGCAGGCCAATAGTAAACACTTTGCAGTCCAACCCAGATTCATAGACCACACTTTAGTTACACGACAATTGAAGAGTTTCAAGCAGAAGTGTTGAAATGCAAGTTGAGCTTTCTACAATGACTGTACCCAGTGTATGGGTTAACAAAGATGTCTTTAGAGATGCATTACCAGCTCTGCTCTGAATCATATCCCATCCAAGATTTTTCTCAAGACCTTGTATGAACACACAGAAGGCATCTTGATAAAAGACTGATGACAGAGTTGTTAGATCTTGCTAAGATTTTGAATGACAGAGTTAGGATTTTTATCTTTTTAACAGTTAGAGCTACCCAAGCTCTAATGGAATGAGCTGACTTGTGAAATTGCTACTTTATTCTTGACACTGGCAGTAGAAAGAGAAGAAAGAAGTGTGTGTGCAGGCACATGTTTGCTCGTGTGAGAGGATGGAGTCCTAGTGAAAACAAATGCGGTCTCTTCTCGGGTCTGCTTTTGGTCAGCCTGACTAGGAAGCCATTTAGTGAAGCGTGATGGGGAGGAAGAAGGCTGCTCCGCTGTGTAAGTCTTCCAGCCCTGATCTATGTGTCCTCCTCTTGGGGCTGAGAAACACCAGCAGTTGGTCTGCATCCCTAGTACCTGGTTATTTGAAATAGATCCTTCCTTATACCACCACCAATGCCTCAAAACGGCCACTCAGCAGTACAGTTTCATAAAAGTTATTGTTTATTCTGTGGTATGTATTCTATGTTAAAAAAATATGCCTGAAAGGCAGAGAAATACCCCAAACCCCGGAGACTGAAACACAAATCTTCTTGGAGTGAATTTTGAAGAGATATTTTCAAAACTCAGCAGGTAAGGGGAAGAATTCTCCATGTGAGGTTATCACATAACATCCCCCTTGTGAAGGACTCACAATTCAGAGAACATCCCCCTCTACCTGACTCCTCCTGCTCCCAAATGCTGACTGATTTCCTCAGCCAGGAGCTGTCAGATATATTTTTGGAGTCATCTTTGCGGATGATCTTGATTGAGTTAATCAATCGATTTCCCACAGTGCTGATATTCCGACTTCCCACTAAAGGCTTTAGCAGGAAGGCACATAACTAAACTCCCCGCACACAGGTAAGCTGCATTATTGCACTAGAATACACAATCTGCTTCTCAAAATTTTCCAGTTAGTAGAGTGTCTGGAAAGATTTTCAGATCATTTATAGTAAATATACAAAATATTAGTAATAATCACAATCTCCTTTTTATGGAGTGTTTCCTATGAGCTGCACAATATGCTAAATATCTGAATGTTAGGTATATTATCTGATGAAATTCAAACAATAACTCTGTTAATGAATATTTTACTATCAACTCCTTTCTACAGATAGGGAAATTCACATATACAGAAAGATTAGGCAACTTGCCCAAGGTGAAAACACTAAAATCTAAAGAGAAATGCATTATAAATTATGAAACTGCCAAGCCATTAGAGGAGGGAAATAAGCAAATAAGGAAAATGGGACATTCTAACACAAGGCAGAAAAAAAAGAAAAAAAGTTTTTAAAAAAAAGCCCAAAATGTGATGCGAGAAATATTGATCTGTAGCAATTATGAAAGTATGTAAAGAGCTATGTAGTCTTTTAAAGACACAGTTAAATATAATGACCCCCAAATATTGAAATAAACTATTTAAAAATGTATTTTAAAAATACTAACATAAAGCTGATGTGACTCTATTATCAGAATATAACGTTAAGGCAAAAAGCAGTGTTAGGGAGAAAGAGAATTATTATGTAATAGTGAAAGGAATAGTCCAGCATGAATATATATCAATGTTGAACCTGTGTATGCCTAACAACATAGACTAAAAATGTATAAAGAGTAAATTGTGAGAATTATAAGAATATATGCATAAATCCATAACTATAATGAGAGAATTTTTAATACCCTTCTTTTTGTGATATAAAAAAAAAACTAGTGAAGATATAGAATTGAACAACTAAATAAATAAGATATGGATTTGAATTAGAAAAAAATTGAACAAGAAAATGAGTTAGATTGACTGACATCCAACAATTAGACAATATATATTATAATTGATTCTATAGGGATCATTTTTTTAAATTGACCAAAACTTACTCATTGTAGTTCTCAGCAAATGTTCAAGGAATTCATATCATACATATCACATTCTTTTTTTTTTTTTAAAGAACTTTTATTGAGATACAGTTGACAGACAATAAACTGCATATATTTAGAGCATACAATTTGGTATCCCAATCTCTCAATTCATTCCCGCCAGCCCTCCCCGCTTTCCCCACTTGGTGTCCATATGTTTGTTCTCTGCATCTGTGTCTCTATATCTGCCCTGCAAACTAGTTGATTTGTACCATTTTTCTATATTCCGCATATATGTGTTAATATACAATATTTGTTTTTCTTATTCTGACTCACTTCACTCTGTATGACAGTTCTCTAGGACGATCCACGTCTCTACAAATGTCCCAGTTTCATTGCTTTTTACAGCTGAGTAATAGTCCACTGTGTATATGTACTACATCTTCTTTATCCATTCATCTGTTGATGGACATTTAGGTTGCTTCCATGTCCTGGCTATTGTAAATAGTGCTGCAGTGAGCATTGGAGGGCATGTGTCTTTTTGAATTATGGTGTTCTCTGGGTATATGCCCAGCAGTGGGATTGCTGGGTCATATGGTAACTCTATTTTTAGTTTTGCAAGGAACCTCCATACTGTTCTCCATAGTAGCTGTATCAATTTACATTTCCACGAACAGTGTAAGAGTGTTCCCTTTTCTCCACACCCTCTCCAGCATTTACTGTTTGTCGATTTTCTGATGATGCCCATTCTAACCGGTGTGAGGTGATATCTCATTGTAGTTCAGATTTGCATTTCTCTAAGAATTAGTGATGTTGAGCAGCTTTTCATGTGCCTCTTGGCCATCCATATGTCTTCTATGGAGAAATGCCTATTTAGGTCTTCTGCCCATTTTTTCATTGGGTTGTTTCTTTTTTTGATATTGAGCTGGATGAACTGTTCATATGTTTTGGAGATTAATCCTTTGTCTGTTGATTTGTTTGCAAATATTTTCTCCCATTCTGAGGGTTGTCTTTTCGTCTTGCTTATAGTTTCCTGTGCTGTGCAGAAGCTTTGAAGTTTCATTAGGTCCCACTTATTTATTTTTTTTATTCCCATTACTCTAGGGGGTGGATCAAAAAAGATCTTGCTGTTATTTACGTCGAAGAGTGTTCTTCCTATGTTTTCCTCTAGCAGTTTTATAGTGTCTGGCCTTACATTTAGGTCTTTAATTCATTTTGAGTTTATTTTTGTGTATGGTGTTAGGGAGTATTCTAATTTCATTCTTTTACATGTAGCTGTCCAGTTTTCCCAGCACCACTTATTGAAAAGGCTGCCTTTTTTCCATTGTATATCCTTGCCTCCTTTGTCATAGATTAGTTGACCATAGTTTATCTCTGGGCTTTCTATCCTGTTGTATATTTCTGTGTTTGTGCCAGTACCATACGATATTGATCACTGTAGCCTTGTAGTATAGCCTGAAGTCAGGAAGCCTGATTCCACCAACTCCATCTTTTCTTCTCAAGATTGCTTTGGCTATTCGAAGTCTTTTGCGTTTCCATACAAATCGTAAAATTTCCTGTTCTAGTTCTGTGAAAAATGCCATTGGTAATTTGATCGGGATTGCATTGAATCTGTAAATTGCTTTTGGTGATATAGTCATTTTCAGAATGTTGATTCTTCCAATCCAAGAACATGGTATGTCCCTCCATCTGTTTGTGTCATCTTTGATTTCTTTCATTGGTGCCTTATAGTTTTCTGAGTACAGGTCTTTTACCTCCTTGGTTAGGTTTATTCCTAGGTATTTTATTCTTTTGGTTGCAATGGTGAATGGGATTGTTGCCTTAATTTCTCTTTCTGAACTTTCATTGTTAGTGTGTAGAAATGCAAGAGATTCCTGTGTGTTAATTTTGTATCCTGCAACTTTACAGAATTCATTGATTAGCTCAAGTAGTTTTCTGGTGGCATCTTTAGGATTTTCTATGTATAATATCATATCATCTGCGAACAGTGACAGTTTTACTTCTTCTTTTCCAATTTGGATTCCTTTTATTTCTTTTTCTTCTCTGATTGCTGTGGCAAGGCCTTCCAAAACTATGTTGAATAGTAGTGGTGAGAGTGGACATCCTTGTCTTGTTCCTGATCTTAGAGGGAATGCTTTCAGTTTTTCACCATTGAGAATGATGTTTGCTGTGGGTTTGTCGTATATGGCCTTTATTATGTTGGGGTAGGTTCCCTCTATGCCCACCTTCTGGAAAGTTTTTATCATAAATTGGTGTTGAATTTTCTCAGAAGCTTTTTCTGCATCTATTGAGATGATCATGTGGTTTTTATCCTTCAGTTCCTTAATATGGTGTATCACATTGATTGATTTGTGTATATTGAAGAATCCTTGCATTCCAGGGATAAACCCCACTTGATCATGGTGTATCATCCTTGTAATGTGTTGTTGGATTCTGTTGGCTAGTATTTTGTTGAGGATTTTTGCATCTAAATTCATCAGTGATATTGGTCTGTAATTTTTTTTTTGTAGTATCAGTGTTTCTCTGATTTTGATATTAGGGTGATGGTGGCCTCATAAAATGAGTTTGGGAGTGTTCCTTCCTCTGAAATTTTTTTGGAAGAGCTTGAGAAGGATAGGTGTTAGCTCTTCTCTAAATGTTTGATAAAATTCACCCATGAATCCATCTGGCCCTGGACTTTTGTTTGTTGGGAGATTTTTAATCACATTTTCAATTTCATTACTTGTGATTTGTCTGTTCATATTTTCTATTTCTTCCTGATTCAGTCTTGGAAGGTTATACCTTTCTAAGAATCTGTCCATTTCATCCAGGTTGTCCATTTTATTGGTATACAGTTGCTTGTAGTAGTCTCTTATGTTGCTTTTTATTTTTGCAGTGTCTGTTGTAACTTCTCCTGTTTCATTTCTAATTTTATTGATTTGAGTCTTCTCCCTCTTTTTCTTGATGAGTCTTGCTAGAGGTTTATCAATTTTATTTATCTTCTCAAAGAACCAGCTTTTAGTTTTATTGATTTTCGCTATCATTTTCTGTGTTTCTATTTCATTTTTTTCTGCTCTGATCTTTATGATTTCTCTTCATCTACTAACTTTAGGTTTTGTTTGCTCTTCTTTCTCTTGTTTCTTTAGGTGTAAAGTTAGATTGTTTATCTGGGATTTGTCTTGTTTCTTGAGGTAGGATTGTATTGCTATAAACTTCCCTCTTAGAACTGCTTTTGCTGCATCCCATAGGTTTTGGATTGTTGTGTTTTCATTGTCATTTGTCTGTAGGTATTTTTTGATTTCCTCTTTGATTTCTTCAGTGATCTGTTGGTTATTTAGTAGCATATTGTTTAGCCTCCATGTGTTTGTGTTTTTTTGCAGTTTTTTTCCTGTAATTGATTTCTAATCTCATAGCATTGTGGTAGGAAAGGATGCTTGATATGATTTCAATTTTCTTGAATTTACCAATGCTTGATTTATGACCCCAAATGCGATCTATCGTGGAGAATGTTCCATGAGCACTTGAGAAGAATGTGTAATCTGCTGTTTTTGGATGTAATGTCCTATAGATATCTATTAAATCAAGTTGATTTATTGTGTCATTTAAAGCTTTTTTTCCTTCTTAATTTTCTGTGTGGATGATCTGTCCATTGGTGTAAGTGGGGTGTTGAAGTCCCCCATTATTATTGTGTTACTGTCGATTTCCTCTTTCATAGTTGTTAGCATTTGCCTTATGTATCGAGGTGCCCCTATATTGGGTGCATATATATTTATAATTGTTATATCCTCCTCTTGGATTGATCCCTTGATCTTTATGTAGTGTCCTTTCTTGTCCCTTGTAACATTTTTTGTTTTAAAGTCTATTTTATCTGATATGAGTATCGCTACTCCAGCTTTCTTTTGATTTCCTTTTGCATGGAATATCTTTTTCCATCCCCTTACTTTCAGTCTGTATGTGTCCCTAAGTCTGAAGTGGGTCTCTTGCAGACAGCATATATATGGGTCTTGTTTTTGTATCCATTCTGTGTCTTTTGGTTGGTGCATTTAGTCCATTTACATTCAAGGTAATTATCAAAATGTATGTTCCTATTACCATGTTCTTAATTGTTTTGTTTTTGTTTCTGTAGGTCCTTTTCTTCTCTTATGTTTCCTGCTTGGAGAAGCTCCTTCAGCATTTGTTGTAGGGCTGGTTTGGTGGTGCTGAATTCTCTTAGCTGTTGCTTGTCTGTAAAGCTTTTGATTTCTCCATCGAATCTGAATGAGATCCTTGCTGGGTACAGTATTCTTGGTTGTAGGTTCTTCCCTTTCATCACTTGAAATATATCTTGGCATTCACTTCTGGCTTGCAGAGTTTCTGCTGAGAAATCAGCTGTTAACCTGATGGGAGTTCCCTTGTATGTTATTTGTTGTTTTTCCCTTGTTGCTTTTAATAACTTTTCTCTGTCTTTAATTTTTGTCCATTTGACTACTATATGTCTTGGCATGTTTCTCCTTGGGTTTATCCTGCCTGGGACTCTCTGTGCTTCCTGGACTTGGGTAGCTATTTCCTTTCCCATGTTAGGGAAATTTTCAACTATAATCTCTTCCAGTATTTTTTCAGGTCCTTTCTCTCTCGTCTCCTTCTGGGACCCCTATAATGCGAATGTTGGTGTGTTTAACATTGTCCCAGAGGTCTCTTAGGCTGTCTTCAGTTCTTTTCATTCTTTTTTCTTTATTCTTTTCCACATCAGTGATGTTCACCATTCTGTCTTCCAGGTCACTTATTTGCCCTTCTGCCTCAGTTAATCTGCTATTGGTTCCTTCTAGTGTATTTTTCATTTCATTTATTGTGTTGCATATCTGTGTCTGTTTGCTCTTTAATTCTTCTAGGTCTTTGGTAAACTTTTCAATCTTTTCATCCAGTCTTTTTTCAAAGTCTTGGATCATCTTTACCATCATTATTCTGAATTCTTTTTCTGGAAGGGTGCCTATCTCGTCTTCATTTAGTTTTTTTTGTGGGGTTTTATCTTGCCCCTTCATCTGCTACAAAGTCTTCTGCCTTTTCATTTTCTCTGCCTTTCTCTGGCTGTGGTTTTCAATTCCATAAGGCGAAATACTGCTGATAAATGCTTGATACTGGTGTCTGCCCTCTTGTGGAAGAAGCTATCTAGGAGGCTCATGGATGCTTCCTAATGGGAGGGACTGATGGTGGGTTGGGCTGGATAGGCAGAGCTCAGTAACACTTTAATCCGATTTGGTGGGCAGAGCTCAGTGAAACTTTAATCTGCTTGTCTGCCAGTGGGTGGAGCTGTGTTCCCACCTTGTTGGTTGTTTGGCCTCAGGCTACCAGCACTGGAGCTTACAGGCTCTTTGGTGGGGCTAATGGAGGACTCTGGGAGGGCTCATGCCAATGAGCACTTCTAGAACCCCTGCCGCCAGTGCCCCTGTCTCCTCGGTGAGCCACAGCTGCCCCCCACCTCTGCAGGCAACCCTCCAACACCAGCAGGTAGGTCTGGTTCAGTCTCCTATGGGGTCACTGCTCCTTCCCCCTGGGTCCTGGGGAGCACACTATTTTTTGTGTGCCCTGCAAGGGTGGAGGCTCTGTTTCCCCCTGTCCTGTGGAGGTCCTGCAATCAAATCCTGCTGGCTTTCAAAGTCTGAATCTCTGGGGATTCCTCCTCCCATTGTTGAAACCCCAGGTTGGGAAGCCTGATGTGGGGCTCAGAACCTTCACTTTAGTGGGTGGACTTCTGCAGTATTACTGTTCTCCATTTTGTGAGTTACCCACCCAGCACTTATGGGATTTGATTTTAACGCGATTGAGCCCCTCCTACTGTCTCATTGCGGCTTATCCTTCGTCTCTCGATGTGTGGTATCTTTTCTGGTGAGTTCCAGTGTCTTTCTGTCAATGATTGTTCAGCAGTTAGTTGTAATTCTGGTGCTTTTGCAAGAGGAAGGGAGCGCACGTCCTCCTACTCTGTCATCTTGAACTCTATCCCATACATATCACATTCTTTAACAACAATGCAATAAAGTTAGAAATTGGTTATAAAATGTATTTGGAAAATGTAAAATATACTTCTAAATAACTCATGAGTTGTAGAAAATGTTGTAATATTAAAAATGAAAAATAATCAAACCACTGCATATCAAAACTTCCCAAATGCAGCTAAATTGATATTTAGAGGGAAATTTATAGCCTTAAATACCTATATTAGAAACTGCAAAAGGTTGAAAATTAATGAACTAAGAGTATAACTCAAGATGTTAAAAATGAAGGAACCTAAATAACCCAAGATAGTAGAAAGAAAAATAATAGCAATGAGAGTAAAAATTTATAAAATTTCACACAGATACAATAGAGTATTAACAAAGTCAAATTTATTTTATTTTCTGGAGTAATAACTCTTAGATATTATTTATTTAGAAATTATAAGAAATTTTTGTAAGTAGCATTTGGCCTGAAAAGGAGAAAATAACTGGAGCTGTAGTAGCAATGAAAAAATCCGTAACTAAATATTCTAAATGTTATTATACCCATACTTTTCAAAGCTTAGAGAAACTGAACCATTCCCTAGGAAAACAAAATTGGACAAAACTGAATCAAGAAGAGAAAAAAAACTTAATTAGAATTATAAACATTAAAGGAATTGAATAACTGATTTAAAATTTGTTATAATTTTATAATTCAAAATCTGTGGGGGGTTTTACTGTAATTCTTATGGAATAATTAATCTCCTATTTTATAAAATTTATCCCAGAATATAAAACAAGAAATAAATCTCCTTGTAACGGGTTGAATAGTAGCCCCCCAAAAGATATGTGCATGTCCAATCCCAGGCACCTGTGAATGTTGCCTGATATGGGAAAAGAGTGATTATTGCCTTATTTGCATGGCAAAAGATGTGCTTACTTTAAGGATTTTGAGAGGAGGAGTTTATCCTGGATTGTCTGGATATATATCCTTATAAAATAGGCAGAGGGAACTTTCAAGCAAAAGAGAAAGTGGCAATGTAACCAAAGGCATCAATTAGAGTGGTGTGACCAAAAATCAAGGAATGCCTGTAGCCACCAGAACCTGGAAGAGGCAAGAAACACATTCTCCTGTAGATGCTTTAGAGGGAGTGAGTCCCTGCTGGCAACTTGAGTCCATACTTCTGGTCTCCATCAGTGTAAGAGAATCAATTTCTGTTCTTTTAGGTCACCAAATTTGTCATTATTTGTCATGACAGTCACAGGAAACTACTATACCTCATCCCATTTTAAAAGGCTAGTAAAATTTGATTTCTAAATTAGAAAAGGCTAGTGTGAAAAAGGAAAACTTTAGGCAAAAATCCACTGTTGAATAAAATGCAAAAACCCTAAAGAAAATATTGTGCTACTGAATTCAACTAAATATATATGTATTTGTGTATAGTATATACATGTACGTACAAGTGCTGTTGCTTTATTGATTTTCATCTTTCATCTTTTCTAACACGTATATTTGGGAAGTTTTGATTTGTAGCATTTTCAGTATACATATGTGTGTATATGTATAAATATAACATAGGTGAAAATGTATGAGGTGCACCAAAAGAGAACATTGAAACACAGGAGGGGAAATAATTAAAATAATAAAGAAAATTTCCACAACTGAAATATATCAATTTTTAGTTAAAAGGTGTCATCAAGTGTCTGTCACAATGGACAAAAATAGACCCACACCAACATACATTACAGAGAAATTTCAGAACACTGGGGACAAAGAGAATATCCTATAAATTTCCAGAAGAAAATAAAAGGTCCAAGAGATTTTATCAAAAGAAAGGCTGGTAATTAGAAAGTGATGGACACAAAATTTAAAAGTTAAAATTTGACACTGAGCCAAATTATCAATTAAACATCAGGATAGAATAAAAATATTTTAAGACATACAGAGTGTCAATAGACTTATTTCCCATGCAATGTTGCTCTGAAAACTACTGGAGAATATGTTTCAAAAAAACTGTAGAGAAAATCTGGGGCAAAGAACACACCACATATAGAAAGCAGAAGATCAAGCATGGGGAGAGAGAGATGAAGGGGGAATGTCCAGTTTGGTAGTTTAGGTAGAATCTGCATGACAGCCCTACACAGAAGGGAACAGATCAAATAGGCTCTTAAGTAAACTTCAGGAAAGTAAAATAATAGAGTTCCTGATGTATCTGAATATCATAGGATGAGATTTTAAAACATGGAAAAGGATTTGGGGTCAAATTATTTCAAGTAAATAAAAAATTAAGCAAATGAAACCAAACTCGTTATTTGCTGTAGGGAAAACAAAAAGTGTCATACATGGATGAACTGTGAATAGCATTTACTTAATCATAATATATAAACGGCAAATATTAATGCTAACAAAAAGATGATATAATAAGAGCATGGGAGAATGTGTAGGGTTCACGAAGGGTTGAATATCACCTTAATCAAGGTGAGCTTTACTGGTCTTAAAGTAGGAATGTGGGCTAATGGGGAAAAAATAAGGGCACGGTAGGGGCAGGAGTGGCCTTGGCCCGGGTGAGTTGCTTAAAAGGTAAATTGGTAGAGTGAAAAAAGGGAGTTTGTATTTATTACTATCAAAAGATGTGGTTGGGGGAATTCCCTGGCAATCCAGTGGTTAGGACTTCAAGCTCTCATTGCCAGGGGCCCAGGTTCGATCCCTGGTCGGGGAACTAAGATCCCATGAGCGCTAGATGGAGAATCAAAGACCTGATTTTCAACCCCAGGTTTCACACAATGAGCTGAGAAAGCTTGGAAAACTAATGAGGCTTTGTAAACCTATATTATGGAATCCACTGAAAAAAAAGTGAAGATAATAACACCTCTCTTGCCCCCCTCACAGTATTGTTGTCAGGATCAAATAAAATCATGTAAAGAGCTATAAAAATGCAAGTAATTTCTTTATTTATAGCAACAGCCTTTGAAGCCTCATTTAGGCATTGTGCGGCTTCATGCTTACTATTGATATCAAATTCAGAAAAGATGGAAATAAATTAAGCTCATCTTCAGATGCTCAAGAAATGTCAATAACCTTTCAATTATGAACGATAAAAGGGAGACATGAGCAAAACCTCAGATTATTACCCCAGGCTCTGGCTTGATACATATTCTTCTGGTGGGAAAAAAATATAGTGATGGCTTTGCTTACAGATTTCTTCTTCCTCCTCTTCTCCTCCTTCTCCTTCTCCACCTTCTTTCCTCCTCCTCCTCCTTCTTTTCCTTCTCCATCTTCCCCTTTCTCTTCTTTTTCTTTCCTGTTCCTCCTCCTGCTGCTTCTCCTCTTCCTCCTCTCCCCTTCTCCTCCTCCATCTTAGTTTGTTGAGCATCACATGAAGCCAGAGTCTAGCTTAAGTACCTTATGTAATTTTTCACCTCTAATTACATAGTATTCTCTTTTCTGTGCTCTTTCTGTTTCATGAGCCAGGCTGTTATGCTATTCACTTCAAAATGTAAATTTGTGTAATATAAACCTGCGGGAACAATATATTCAATGGGAAGAAAACAGCCTGTTTTAGACCATCCATCCATCTCTTCCCCTCACCAAAACACCACATGAACCCTATGGGTTTCTCCAGTCAATGGAATTTTCAGAGCCCATAACTGCCTCAGTCCGGTTCCGCAAGCCTGACATTCCACCCCCTCAGGGGGGTTTGGCCTGAGCTCTCAGACACCAGCCTGGCTGGCTTGGTCTGAGTTCCATCCTCCACAGCTGTCCTATGAGCCCTGTGGGCACTCCTGCTGCTGTGAGGTTATCTCATAAAGCCCTGGACACAACCCCCTCCATGTTATTTCTCTTCCTACCTTATTTAACCTTTCATGTTAGTGACAATAACAGTCTCTAGGATGTGGAGAGCCATCTGTGAGAGGCTAATTGATTTCCCTCTGTCATTCCATATTTATTTTCCTTCCCTTCGTCTCTAGAAGCATGCTCTGAACCAAAGGCCATGGCAGCAGCTCACGCTGGCAAAATCCTGCTTTTATTATTTCTTCCCTGGCAACAATTATTTATCCAGCTTGTCAAGTGACTGAGGACATCGTGACGACCATCTGTTTCCCTCCGCCTGAATCCTTTCATGCAGTTCGACTCCATTTTCAGGACCATCTCATGAGCACTGCTTGCATTTTTCTCCATTTGCCTGTACTGCCTTTGGCAGGATGTCTTCCCTGGGGTTGGCATTTTCACTTCACACTTGTTCATTTGATTAGCATCCTTCTCTTGTGTATTAACTGTTTAGCTTCCAGCAAGTGGTCTCTTGCTTAGCTTCCCCTTAATCCTTGAAAGGGTTGCTTTCATCTCATCTCTGCTGACACCATCTTTCTTCAGAACGGGGTGCTGTGAGTTTAACCTCCTAAGTAGCTCTCAGCTCCCCTCCTGCTCTCCTGCCATGGCCTCAGTTCAGGCTCTCATCTCTTCTTGGTTGGAGGACTGAAACAGCCTGTTCTCCATGCAGACACACCTGACCCCTTGCAAACCACCATTGCCAAGTGATTTTCCCAACACACAAAGCTGTATTCGTGGCACTGCTCTGTTTCAATCTCTCAAGGATTTTCCACTGAGCTCAGGCTAAGCCCATCCACTTTGGTTGCGACACATGCCTTTTGAAATCTCCCCTCTGCTTTTCTCTCTAGCAGCATCTTGTGTTATGTCCTCATAATTTTTTCTCTTCACTCAAAAAAATCCTGGCAGTGGTTCTGAAATGGTAAGGGGAGAACATTTGACAATATCTAGAAGCATCTTTGGTGGTCACAGCTGGGAGGCGGGATAGGGGATACCTTTAGTATCTACTGGATAGAGGCCAGGGTGCTGCTAGACATCCTACACTGCACGAAACAGCTACACACAGCACAGAATTAGCCAAAATGCCAATAGTGCTGAGGCTGAGAAGCCCTCTTCTAGCCAGACCAACCTACTTGGAGCTGCCTGCATGCCCTGTGCTCTCTTGTGCCTCCATATATTTGCTCAATGACCTTTCCTCTCCAGTGCATCCCTCTCTCTCATCTTCTGCCTGTTACTGTCTAATCATCCCTCAAGGCTCAGTGCAAGTGTCGCCTTGTTTTGGTGCACAATGGCTGGTGCCCCTCTGAGATTTTAGTCATCCAAAATTTCAGGCAATATGTATTTAAAGAACATCTACTAAGGACCAGCACTGTGTTAGGTTTTAGAATTAAAACAGTGAGCAAAATTAGCATGGTCACCACACTGATAAAATCAGCGATCTGGTGGGGAGACAGAAAGTCATCAAATAAACACACAAATAAATGCGGTGTCCTCCTCCCTGTGCTTATCTCCTCTGTGTATGGAAGGATCCCTGGCCTTTATTTTATTCTTGAATTTTGTTCCGGGGTCTCCCCTGGGCCTGCCTGATGTTGGCAAAGTTGTTGTTTGCTTGGTTTTTGATCCTGTGTTATCTCTTCTTATAAACCTCTCTTGAACACATGTCCAGAATCCGAATTCTCCACTATTGTGTCCCAGGCCACTGCCAATGGACCCGTCCATTTCCATCACCCCTGCCCACCCTCCACACCCACAGTCCTATCAGGTCACAGCCACACCTGTATGGTTCTGAATGTTTTCCCCTCCCTTTCATTCTTTAGCTGTTTTCCTTCTTCCATTAAGACCCAGCTCATGTGTTACCTCCTATCCACAGGTTCTGAAAACACAATCAGTTCCTCTATTTGTGGATTCTCTTAGCATATGGTACATATTTGTATCTCAGCACTCAGTAAAAAAAAAATGGTAAAAAGCATAGTTTCTGGAGTCTGACAGATCTGAAGTTAATCTTTTTAATCCTTAACTTCTTCACCTAGACAATAAATAAAAGAGTAGTGCCTACCATATAAGTTTCTCAAACTATTAAATAAAACAATCCATGTAAAATGCCCAGCATTGTATTAAGGACTCAATAAATGTTAATGGTTATTACTATCTCTAACCACATTGTAGGCTATATAACTGATTCTATAGCTCTCCCTTGGACTAACTGCTTTCTCTCTGAGGATAGGAACTGTATTTTATCCATCATTGTAGCTCAGAGACAAGAAAAGCCTGGAATAGTAGATGCTTATTGCATATTTGAATCAAGGATGGGGACCCAATTACAGTGGTCCCTCCTGTAGCAGTTAAATACTTAACATTAACTGAGCATGCACTACATACAGCAGCGGGTGGGTAAACACAGAGATTGCCTCTCATAATCACCCTATGAGATTGGTACCCTATTATTACCTCCCATTTTATAGAAAACTGGGGCACAGGGAGATAAAGAGCCTGCCCAAGTTTACACAGTTAGCTAGTGGCAGAGTCCAAATTTAAACACAGGGAGTTTACATCATTAGATCTTTACTAAAAAGTTAAAGTTAATATTTATTTTAAGAATTTATTGATGGTGTAGTACAGTGGACACAGGGAAGTTTTTGTCTAGATGCAAATGATACAAAACACCTACTTCTTTCCCAGAGCCACCAAAATTATTTCAAGCTTTCAGAGCCCCTCCCAGTAAATCAGTCGGGTGTAGGGTGGTGGGATGAGGGGTGGGAGGTACTTATCTTCTAATCCAAACCAGACACTCTCAAACAAGGCAACTATTCGTGTTTGCCTTCTCCATTTCCCAAGATCTTCTATAATAAATAATGTGAGAAATATGTAAATGAGAGGAAGAGAGAATTAGAGGGATGAGTGCGTCATATCAGGAAAATTAAGAGAAATGGTTTATTTGCAGATGAATGAAGATACATCTCGGTGGAGTCCCTAAAGAGGGATGACACTGTCCCCTAAGAATATAGGCCACCTAGTTGCCGGGTTTTTGCTGGGAGGTGGGGGGGAGAAGTATTAATAAAGTGTATTAAAGAAGCAGTCTCTACAGCATTTCAGTCACAGGTAGTTCCTCCACCAGGAGCTTGTAGAGCATAACTCAGCTGTAAAGAGGACCCGGGGAGCTCTTAAGCTACCTGGGCTCCTAAGGCACCTATTTAAATTCTTAATTTTAGCCAAATGAGAATTATCCCTGCAGCAAAGTAAGGTGAGCCTCTGAGTTTCACAATTTGCTCTTAGAGAGAACTGTAATTAATCCTCCAAAAAATCACTGGGACGTAAAACTTGCAGGGTAGAGAGCAAATGTTATTCAAGCGTCAAGATTTTCCCATGGATTAATGATGCTGCCACCTCCTCCTAAGACAGTTCTGGGGTGCAGGCTGCGGGCTTGGGTTACAGGTGACACTGGTATAATGAGGTCCTTCAGGCTAGCCTGGTGGCTGAATCTCCCAGCTCAGGGAGAAGAGAGAGCTCAAGTATATCCCCAAACCTATCAAAAAACTGCAGAAGAGAGGAGCCTCAGGGATACACCTGTTTAACAGGCTGAAGTGTGTCATGCCGTTATCAGTTGCCTTTGTTCTTTACTTTTCTGATGGGGGAGAGAAAAGGGCATAGAGACTGCAGTAAACTAAACACAGTTCTGTTTGGAAATAATGAGCTCTCAGGAAAAGAGGGGTGAGGTGGGCAGAGATGAAAAGAAACTACTTGGGTTATGAACTTGAGAAGAACATTGCCTCAGTGGCCTCGATGTAATTGATTTGTGGGGAAGAAGGAATGTATTGGCGAGGAGACAAAAGGGAACCACCTGAGCTGCAAACAATCCAAAAGGAAAACTAAGTAAATTATTCATGGAGGCTATTTGACGAAATACATATCATTTAAATATATATTATTTCACTGTTTGCAGTGGGGAGGGGTAGTTCCCCAATGATAAATTGGGGCACAATTCACAATGAGGAAGAAGATGCACTGGGCAGACAAAAGCAGCAGATATATCATACCTTGTACAGATTATAATGTATTAAGTCATATATATCATTCAATATATAGCCTTCAAGAACCAAGAATGAAAAACTAAATCTGATCCTGTACATACATACAAATCTTTAAATAA
Source organism: Hippopotamus amphibius kiboko (assembly GCF_030028045.1). NCBI lineage: Eukaryota > Metazoa > Chordata > Mammalia > Artiodactyla > Hippopotamidae > Hippopotamus > Hippopotamus amphibius. The sequence continues at coordinate 153,102,630 of NC_080190.1, read as the reverse complement.
TTAAAATACAATAAAATATTTTTAACATGGAAACTAACTGAACACAATTTGATATTCCAGGTTTTATTGTGCATACAGAAGTTTCTTAAATCTTTGGTGAATGATGAATGAATTTCTTAGATTATTAGAGATGCGCTTTTTAGTTTAACTGAAACAAGTTCCTTATTATGACTATATGTATTATATATTACTTATTACATATTCAATTTTACTAGCAAAGCACCAATAGTTTTATTTTATACATGCAATAGATATAGCATATGATATATATAATTATATGATCTAGCATGTCCATACTATATATCATATAATTACACATACATTACATATAATATATATCAAATTATACTAGCAAAGCACCAACAATAGAGATTTCTGGCTAATAGAATTCTCTAGTTGACACAATTTTGGTAAGAAAGCTTATATTTTTATCATTGGCCAATGAAATATATGATGGACAACTAAGCACCTTGAATGACCAGGGAATCTGGGAAGGTGAATTTTACTCCAAGGTTTATTTATTGATCTCAGTTATACCTGAGAGCATAACTCCTTCAGTATCCATAGACTCACTTTTCCCTGGAAGCAGCACACTTCAGCTCTGAACCCAGTTATCTTCCGTAGTTCAGCCTTTACTTTGGTTTCAGAGCTCATCCAGACAAGGGCTTTCCCTGGAATACATTTCTTGTTAAGTATGAACAAAACGAATCGGCAATGAGAAAGATAGCCAGGGTATGGTTAGCCAGCGTGTACTGGATAAACAGTGTTTTAGTTCTCCACATGTTGACAAAATTTACAATATTGCAAATTACAAAATTCAGTCTGGGTTATTCAGAGGAAATTAAAATTAAATACTGAGCATCATGACTTTACTGCCCTCCTGGCCAGACTTGAGCATCCAGATGGCATTGATTCATCTGGTAGTACATCATCGTGGGTCTCGCAGAGCCCTTTACTGGAGATTATGGCCCTCATACTATCAACATCAGTAGCACCTGGCTCCCATATTTATTCCAGCAGTGTCCCTGTTGTGACCATAAGAACCTGATGTGCGATGATGATATTGCCACAAGCATTAGTATGGCGTTTCAGCCCCTGTTTAAAATCTTCAAACAAGGCAAAGACCGAGGGAACTCACTGGATACAGCTGTTTGGAACAGAACCAAGCATGCGATCAAGTGGGCTATTCCGTCGGTAAGGAGGCAGGAGTGGGAGAGAGGAGAGATGAAAGAGAGGAGAGAGGAGGCTTGCAAGGCAAGCAAGGGGATGAAAAGGTAGGAAGAAATTATAAAAAGGAGAGGGGACTGAGAAAAACCTTTTCCATAAGGCAGAGGAGAAAAGGCCAAGACTAAGACTGTGAGACAGAGTGATGCTATTGGAGAGGGAGGCCAGAGGAACAAGACAGCCTTGACCCAGCCCGCCGCGTAGGGAGGAGCTCGGGTTGCTCATCTGCGCACACGTGTTTCTGTGCGCATGTGCGCGGGCACCAGCTTGCTAACTGGGCAGGCGATGGGGCTAGGACTGGGGGCTGGGCCCCGGTTGGTGGTGACGTTACTAGGAATCAGCAAGTGAGAGCATAGTGGAAACAACAACAGTAAAGCAAAAGCAAAGCGGAGACAGATTGTGTGTGTTTCCGTGTAGAGAAACGTAAGAGCTTGGAAGAGGAGTGAGAAGGCGTCATCTTAATTTTGCCATTAATGATAAAGACAGTAATGGCAGCGTTTATTGGGGACTGCTGTTTTCCAGGCGTGGTGCTGAAGGTTTCGCACGTACCCTCTTGTTTTATCCTTGCACCAGTTCCCTGCAGCAGGCCCTGCTCTCTTACCTTGTGGGCACAGGAGGACCCTGGGGGGCACTCAGCTGCTCGTCCAAGGTCACACAGTGATGTGGTGAGGGGAAAGGGGAGTAAGGGAAAAGCTGGGACAGGGGCCAGAACCATCCACACTTTCAACCCACTTCATCATTAGAATCTGGGCGAAGGTTTTTGTCTGACAAGATGCTTAGCAGTTACAAACATTTTGAGATCACTAACCAGACACCTGCTGAGATTCTTTCTTGCTTTTTAAGTCAGTGCCACACATAAAGTCCTTTACTTCCAACTAAGGAATGAATGGTACCGAGATTGTAGGTGGCCCAGGGGTCCTTTTCTAAAGCCGTTCTCCTTCGAAACAACGTTCTATATCATGGGGAAGAGGGTGACATACACACAAGTAAACACCAGAACCTATAATCATAACTAATTTCCCTATTTATTTTATTCAGGAAGGCTGATGAGGAGAAAGCTCTGCTTTAGAACCATAAGTGGCCAAGTTGATACGCAAGCTATGATGGGCAGCCGATAAGGTTTATGGGCCTTTTGCCAGAGAGGAGAAAGAGAATTCCTGAGAGTGAATGAGGCAGTGAGTGTGGGTGTGGAGGGAAGTATGACACCCATGCCTGACAGCTTTGGATGCCCACTCTTTCCCGGATCTTATAAACAGTTTCCTTAGCATAGCAGCGAAGTCCTGCCTGCTGCCAGAAGTCTAAGCCGATGCAGCAGTGGTGGCCACAAGCAGGCACTCAACCATGAGTACCATGTCTCTAAAATAGACCCTCAATACAAATGTAACCCAAGACAATTCCTGTCTTCTGTGGGATCTTTTCTTATTGGTGTGGGCGGACAGGGCTGTTTAGTAGGCAAAAGTTGGATAAGGGCTGCAAAGGGAGACATGAGCGTGAGAAATAAACTCTCTCTTTACTGTAGGTTTTCTTGAAGAAAGGACTCAGCCAGTCACAGGAAAGCATCCTAAGATTTCATGTGCCCATCTTCCTGAAGTCTTCATGGGGGTTGCTCGCAAATCTCTTATTCCAGATTCTCTGGTCTGGGTCCACACTGTGCCCCCAGGATCCCTGGGTATCCCCTCCACTTCTCACTCACGCTCTGCTCCCTTGCAAAGCGCTGTCATTGGCAGCCACACTGCTGACCTGGGGCTGTTTCCAAGCGCTCAGGAAGTCTGGTCAGGTCTGATTGCTCAGCTCTGTCTGGAGGCAGCCCCCTGGAGTACTGGTGAATATAATTTTAAACCTCATTATAGAAAGAAAGGAAGAAGCTAAAAATAGTAACTGGTAACAACAGGACTTGAAATTCTGGGAGAATTAAGAAGTGAGAGAGACGAGGAGGCTTAGGATCAAAAGTGATGTGCAGATTAATGGGTGTTTTAATGAGTGGTTCATTAGGAAATTGGGATAAGGCAAAGAAGAGACAGGAAGAAAGACCAGTTAGGGTATCTTAAATATACAAGGAAGCAAAAAGAGCTAGAAAAACTAATGTCTTCTTATTTGTTTATCTTGAAAGAGATTAAATAAAATGACTAAAATTTTACATAATATAAAATATCAACTATAAATGTTATTCATAATATCCAATGGAGAAATATATTTTAGCCTAAGTGCCTTTAGTGAAATTGAAAAAGATGACCCCACAATTTGCTATCTTTTAAAAGAGATTTGTAAGAAACTAATAGAAGAATCTAAATAATACAGAGCCTACACTTCGCAGTGGGGTAGGGAAGGGGACCACATCTTCACTTATGTACTTCCTGTTTCCTCCCTCCCTCCCACCCTCCCATCCCTGCCAAATGGAGATCAGACACATGTGTCAGGGGGACTAGGTCACTTTGACTGCATATTAACTGTTACATTAAGATTTGCTGTGAAAAGACAGTCCATTAAAGAGTGGAAATAAATTATCAGCTGAAGGACATTTCAGAAGAGATCCTTTAGCATTTGTTATTACTATTTAAGGCTAATTGAAATCAATTGTTCCAGTGTCTCGACTCTACCCAGTTCAGTTTTGCCCTTGGGAAAGCTTTATTTCTTCCTACATCTGGGTCAACAAATAGTGTTCTGATTTGCTAGCTCTGTAAAAAGATCCAAGAGGCCTCAATGAGGTAATTCAGCTTTCAAAACAGACTGCTTTCACAAGAATGCAGAATTGGGGTGTACTCCTCTTGTCCTAAGAAGCGGGGGCAGACCAGAATGATGCCTTGAGCTAGGATGGAAGCAAGACACTCACTGAAAAGTAAAATTGGCCAGACTAATGGTGCACAAAGCTGAGGGCAGTTTCCTGAAGCAGCATCTAGATGATACCAAACAAGCCATTTGCAAGGGAGAAGTTATCATCCTATATCTTTCACAAGTCTACCCAGAAAAGTACAGCACAGCATCATCAGGTCTTTCTGTCTTTATACTGTCTGTACTCTAGAATTCATTTTCCTAGTCTGATGTACAGTTGGATTAGGAAATTTGAGAGCACTGGGAAAAGACTTACAATTGAAATATAACCTACATGACCCTTCCTTTGTGCCTGATTTGTTGTTAATTGAAGTAGAATTACATTATCATATTAATTATAGGAGAGACTAGGATGAAAAAGAGTGGGACACAGGATAGATCAGTTTTGATGGAAAATTAGGGGGTATGTGTTTCCAGAAGAGTGGATTAGTGGAAAGAGCATTGAACCAGGAATTAGGTCTGGGGTTTGAGTTTTCTCTTTGTTTCTTATTAATTACGTGACGTTGGACAATCCATTTGAAATTTTAGACTCTCAGTTTTCTCATTATAAAATTGGGATAATAGCATCCCACCTCACAACCTTACAGGGTTATTGAGATTATAAATCAGGGTGATCAAGGGAAGATCCAGGTTCTGTAGAATCTGAAGCTTACAGAACTTGGGGTACCCTGGTTAAAAAAACAGAATTGCAAAGTTATAAAAACAAAATTAAGTATAGTGTGGAAAGTTAGAATAAGAAATCACAATATGTTATGAAACCTGTAGTCCCACCTTAAGTTTATTTTAGCCAGATATCAAAAATATTTCAAAGAATGTGGCCAGGAAGAGACATTTAAGAGAGGAGTCGGAGTAAAGAGAGAGTGGTCATAACAAATTGCAGTTGAAATAGCCACTCTTGCAAATTTTACAAAAACACAGAGCATGTGAACATTTATTGCCAGGGTCTCAGAAGGAAGTTGTACCTGTGAGAGACCCAGTAGCCAAAGCTTTTTTAGCTTCATGGTAAATCAGTTTCTGAGATGGTGTTTGTTAAAGATCTTTTTGAACTGTAAAGCACAATATAGATGAAACACATTGTTTCCATTTTTCCATTTCCAGAGTTGTTGCCTGCTGGGAAGTCTACTTAACAGGCTACTATTATAATTCTGTTTTAGTAAACTTGATGCAAATTGGGGTTTAGATGATTTGTATCATAGCCACAACCTAAATTATTTGGTTCAAAGAGCATATTTATTTAAATTTCCTTTCTCAGAATATATACACCCAATTGCATTTATAAAGCAGGCTTTAGATTTTAATTGACTCTACTATAGTTTCTAAAACACTTTTTATTTGAGCCTTTTATTATCAATTGCTAGGTAACAAATCATCCCCAAACTTCATAGCTTAAAACAATAATCATGTATTATTTCTCATGCTTTCTGTGGGTCAGTTATTTGGGAGTGGTTTGAATAAGTGATTCTGGCTTGAGGTCTCTCATGTTGTTGCAGTAGGATTTTGGTTAGAGCTGCAGTCACCTGTAGGCTTAACTAAGACTAGAGGATTTATTCCAAGGTGCTCACATAGTTGGCAAGTTGGTGCTGGCTGTGGGCCACGAGCCTGGTTTTCTCCACATGCAATACTTTCCCAGGGTGCTTCAGTGTCCTCACAGTATGGTGGCTGGCTTCTCCCAGAGCAAACCATCCAAGAGAGAGAGAAAGAGAGAGCCAACAGAAGTCATCTTACCATTTATGACCTCTCCTAGGAAGTCATCAGTTCACTTCCCTTGCATTCTATTGGTTCAGGAAGTTAGAAGTCAGTCCAGATTCAAGTGAAAGGAACAGAGGCCTCATCTCTCAGTGAAGGGTTATCAACATCATGTGGTCAGAGGAGAGTGTAGAATGGGATATAAATTGGTGCAATCATCTTTGGAAAAGATGTGTGTACATGCCTCATACAAACTTGAGAAATGGGTAGCACAAACATTTTCATCTTTCTTCATCCAGAGGGAAGACTTCAAAGCACTTTGTCAGGAAGAAACATATGCCTGGCTCCAAATCCCACCCTCTATACTATAGCTTATTCTCTGAGTTATTCTGGAAGAAAGTTACTTAACCTCTCAGGATTTCTCTTGACGTGTTTGTTAACTCTAATATGACATGGTTCTCATAAGGCTTAAATGAGATAAAGTCTATGAGGGGGTCAACCCAGCACCTAGCACATAGTACATGTTCATTAAATGGTAGGTGCATTTTGGAGATGAGAAAACACCAACTAAAACATTAAGTAATTACTCATTGAATAATTTCTCAAGCTTATAAACTATAAAAAAATCAAGGTATCAAAGTAAAATCTTTTAACCTAAAATGCAATAATATCTTCAGCATAATACGGCACTTCACCAAGCAAATAAATGACTGATCATTTGTGTTTGTTTGTATTTAATTCATATATAATTTGTTCGTATAAATTGATTATAAATAGAAGCCCTTCTTTTAGTCTAACTTCAAATACCAACTGGAAAGTTAAAACTCTTCCCATTCCCGATGCCCTTTGTTTATTTTTGGATGATAAATGTGATCCACATTATTGATGATGGAAGCACTGAACTTGTGAATTACTTTTTAATTATTCAATTTGATAGGATATACAATATGTAAAGTTAATAGGAGCCTCAGTCAGGAGCAAATTTCCATATTTTTCCCTTAGCTAACAGACTTGGTATAAACAATAACATAGCTGAGTTTAGCACACAGGAAAATGTGACCATAGCTTTCAATTGTTATACATATTTACTAATTGTTTCCTCTTTTCTTGAATATTAAAGGTTATTAAAGGGCTTTGTTTACCTAGAGTTATTTGGGCCATATTTGTTGGGAGGTTGAGGGGAAGGATTAGCAGAAAGTGTTTAATGCACTAAGCCGAAGGTTTCCATAATTCATTAGCTCCAATTTTGCACACCTTCCTAGGCATTTACAGAGACTGCATACACTATACAGTGATGGATGGGATGCTGATTAAATAAAATTTGTTGCTCTTGCCCAGAATACATTTCTTTCACATTAATTTAAAAAATTCTAAATGGTGTCCTTAAAAATGACTGAATGTTTATACCAGAATTGAACACCAGATTTAACCAGAGTTATTAGGAATTTGACAAATGAAAAGTTTGCTTTCCCTTGACTTCTGATCACTCTTTCCCATTAAGACTAAGAAACAAAGCAAATGAAAGGATGAAGCCCTGTCTCAATCTTTCAGCAATTCTTGAGTTCTTCACAGTGTTCAAAATACTGTGCAAGGGTATCTTCCACCCCCAGGGAGGTTAATGACATTTGGAAAGCTTGCAGAGACCCTAATGAGTAACTCTCCTCAACTTCTGTGTCTCTTCTCATCAGTATTAGTATATTTTAAAATGACATAAGGCATATTCCCAGTAAGCTACAGTACTTAGAGTTTTCTTTCATTTTCCTTAAGGTGGCAAATACATTTCTGTCCTCAAAAACTGTGTGTTTATACATGCAGAAAATTGGAATGTCTTATTGAAAGTATTTCTCAGAATTTTAAGCAAAGAAAGTGCCGGGGGTACCTATCTCAGGTATTGACTGATGGTGAATAATTTGAGAAGACAGATTATTTCCAAACATTTATTGAGATTCTGCTATATATCAGAACCCATCGTAGGTTCTGGAATCCAGCCGTGAATAAGACAGACATTGTCCCTGCCCTCATGAAACAAATGCATTGAAGAGCTTTTGCTCTTGAAAAACTATGAACCCAACCTTGAAAGCTGAGAGAGAAAAGAAATATGAGTGGCCATTTGGAATTCTGGACATAAAATATATGCATCACCTATTTTATGCAGACATGCTAGTACGTGGTTGCATAAAACGGGGCCTTTTTTATTATTCTTTTATGGATTGGCCATAGACTATGCAATACAAGTGGAACATAAAAGAATAATGGAAGAGATGAGACCTGACTAAATAAATCCCTTGAAAGCTTTTTTTTTTAACACTCTGTCATGAGAATAAATTCCCCTTGCACTGTTTTTTTTTTTTTGCTTCTGTTCTTTTCTAGGTCACCAGAAATGAAAAAATATTAGAAGAATGGCACGTGCATTTAAAAACCTTTGCAGTATCTCCAAGTCAACACTAGACCTTTAAAAACCAGAAGGAAATACTCAAAATGAATACACTGGGGGGAAGGGCACTGAATAGCATTTGGAAAACCTGAAAATACCTACACATTTGTCTAGACTGGGGGTTGTTACTGTAAGAAGACACTGAAGCCAAACCAATGAGATCATTTTTCGTGACAGTTTTCAGACTGTAATCATGCACATTGAGAACACATACTACTGGTTAGATAATCCTTGCGATAGGGGGTTAGGGGAATATTCTGCAGAATAAATAAAATGAGGGGGTTAGAGTAAGGCGACCTTACTGTAAATTGGATTTATCTATATGAAACAGGCTGCAGATGTTTCATTTCCATAATATGCTATAAAATAACGCCTCATTGTTAGAAATTTCCAAGCCACAGTGAGTGATAGATGAATGATTGTGAGGTAGAATCAGAAAACTCTATGATAAAAATGAGGTATTGATTCTGTGAGATTTTAATTTAGATTAGTTCACTTAGAAAAAGTAATAAATTGATATGTACTCGACACGGCTCACATTCGAAATGACTTATCAGGATTCCAAAATGAAACCTTAAGCAAGCAATAATTTTAACTGTAGTTCTCCCCAAGTCACCCACACTAAATTACAGCATCTTTGCAAATAGTTTGGACAAGAACAAGATGAGTAGTATATCTCTGGATGACGAATGGGAGTTTGAGCTTCAATGCCAGAAAAGAAGATGGGAAAAGAACTGGAAGTAAGTGTCTGGCCATAATAAATTAGGAAGACAAACATCTGAACTATTAGAAAAGTGATTCGACGTCAGCCACACCGTATATTTGCTCGATGCCTAGTTCAGTTTGGTGGTTTCAGATGGTCGGATGAAAAGCATTATCTGTAGGCAAATATAGAATTGGACCTTTTGATTTATATGTAGATTTCCTGAGATTTTAATTTGTTGGTGTTCAGCTTCATTTTGAAAGAATTTTTCATTCAGTCTTTTGGGCCTTTATTGTATGCAGTTAAGTCAAATAGCACATATAAATCTGCTAACGCAAAGCTTGGTCTATAGGAGGATAATAATAGGAATCATGATAGCTGACAGTGTTTAAGCTCTTATTATAAGCTGGGAACTGAGTTGCATTCTTATTATTGCATTTATTGTGGAGTTCAGAAAGCATCATGTCCTCTTCTGTGCAATTATGTCTCACTTTTGCATTTAGTTTTACATTTTCTATACTGAAACCATGATCATAGAACTAGAAATTCTTTAAGGTTTTATTTGCATTCCGCTAATTGAAGGCTCTAGTGTCACTTCCTATGTACTTACTGTGTTCCGTTGCTTTTTCAGTCAATTCATGCCATTTCCGGGGTAGTTTGGTTACACGGCACACACATACACACACCTGCACACACAGATGTTCTTACAAGTCTCCCCAATTTAAGTGTTTTTCCTCCTGACCCTTTCTGAGGATCTGGTATTTTAGGAATCTTTTTTTTTTTTTTTTGGCCAGGGGACCATGATGAAGTGATTTTCCCAGGATACACAATTTGTAGTCTCTATCTCTGGAATTGTTGACTGCTCTTAGTAAAGAATGACTTAGTCTCTGTTCTGACTCTTTCATAACAGCTCAGCTTTCTAATCTCCACCTTAAAGAATTTCTCTTTTGTAGGTTCAATACTTACCTCTTAGAAGTGAAGTTCTTTGTTAAAGGTTTAGCTTCTGTAGCATCCTGGGATGTTTTGGGGGCCATTTAGCTTAATGAGTTAACAATTTTTTTTCCGAAGTGTATATGAGGTGTCTCCTGAAGATAACTTTAACAGGTCCTCCTGATTTATTACAAAGAAAGTCTCTTTCAACAAAAGCTTTTGGGCTGAACTTTCATTCTAGTCTAAGAGAAGCAAACTTTTGGTCTCCAGTGCTGCATAATACATCACATGCCGTGTCTGTATTCTTGGGCTATTATATAACCAAGCTATCAGTTACATCAAAGCTTGTCTCCCCACATAAAGATGCATTGACAATAGATAAATCCCCTTTCTCTCCAGTTGGATTTTTTTTCCCCAAAGAATTCCATTAAATGAACATCACTTTTTCCCCTTTGAAATGAGATTTTAAATTTCACACGTATTTATCAAGAAATAGTCAAAGCAGAATAGGTAATTTTTGTTATAAAGTTTTTTTTCTTTTCATGGAGCCTCTAAAAGGCAAACCCCATGGAACCATCAGAGGTCCTCTTCAGAAACAAGTCTTCAAAGCATTCCTTTAGTCCAGTGGTTCCCATCGCATAACAGAGACCCCTAAAGTCCCTCACATCCTGCCCACCCTATGTGAGGCTTCAAAGGGAACTCCTGATCCAGAGGAGGGCAGAAGCAAAGTCTGTGCGTGGAAAAGGCAGAGAGAGTCCCTGTCCAGCTGGTTGGAGATGACACCCATGTGAGGCAGCTCTGTGGGGTCACCGTCCTACCAACTATCACGGCAAAGGGAGTCCGTGCTTCCAGGGCCCTAAAGGACCCCACTGACCTTTGTTATCCCTTCACTCTGATTCAGGCTCTAATGTTTCTAAAAAGATGCGGCCCAGCATGACGCCTTCAGCCCAAAGTCACAAACTTTGTCTATCACCTGGGAAATAGCCAGCCAAGCATGGCACACAAGTTTCTGTAGCACCTTGAGCGAGTTTCTTATTCCCTCTGTGAACCCCATTTGTAAAATGGGGACCATTTATTCATTTTTTGAGTGTATATTATGTGTCAGAAAATGTTTTAGGTACTAAGAATACATCAGTGACCAAAAAAAAAAAAAAAAATAGACCAAAACCTCTGTCCTTAATTAGCTTACTTTCTACTAAGAGGCTTTGGATAATTTTTGTAAAAAATTAAATGAATTAAGTATTATGGAGAAGAGTAAAGCACAAACATGTAGGTAAGAGTTGCAGTTTTAAATAGGGGGACCTAGGAGCCTGTCTTTCTGAGACTGTGACATTTTAGTAAAGATTGGAAGGAGATGAGGGGGTGAATCATGGAAATTTCTGGGGAGATGGCAAGAAAGTAAAAGAGCCAGATGTGGGAGGATGTCTGAGTTCCAGGAAAAGCAAGGAGCCTGAGGTGGTGGGAGAAAGCGAGAAATTGGAGAGGAATAAGAGGTGAAGTTGAAGAGCTGATGCAGGGATAGATTTTATAGGGCTTGTCATCCTTTGTACTTTTGGACATTGAGTGAAATGGGGCTATTTCAAGGTTTTGAGCAAAGTAATATGATCTTAGAGTTTAGGAGGGTCACTCTGATGATTGGTTTGGGGGCAGAAGGGGACAAGCCAAGACAGAAGCAGGGAGATAGCTTAACAGGCGGCTGTACTTATCTAGACAAGAGGTGATGGTGGCTAGGGCCAGGAGGTCATGAGAAATGCTGAATGCTGGGCATAGTTTAGTGTAAAATCAGCAGGATTTACTGACAGTTAAGTGATGTGAGGAAAAGAGAGGAATGCAGAATGACTTTAACTTGAGCACCTGAACATATGAAGATGCTATTTACTGGGTCACAGAAATCTGCAGAAGCAGCAGGTGGGTGGGGGGAGGACAGGAGTTTGGTTTTGTACACGTTGTTTGAAAGGCCAGGTAGACTTTTCAATGGAAATATTGAGTTGACATTTAGATAATAGTAATGCTTATTATTTGTGATGGTTTTGAGGATTAAATGGGCTTTATCATCTAGCCCTGCCTACTTCTGCAATCATGTCTGCCACCACAACTTACCACCCACCCAGCAATCAGTCATGTCAAACTATTTTGCGCTTTTCCTATCTCCATATCTGTGCACATGTGGTTTCCATCCCAGGGTGATCTTCTCTCCCTGCTCACTCATTCCTTTCCTTCTACCCATTTCTGATTAGTCAATACTTACATTACTTCTTTCCAGTTCTTCCCTTCTCGTACAAGTCTGAGACAAACACACAATTGGTAATCTTTGTTTAAGACAGAGCAAATATTACCTCCTCCAGGCAGCCCTCCATGACCTCTCTGGGTAGAGATAAAAGATGTCCTCCTTTGAACACTCATAGGGCCTTTCTAAAGCTTTAATGACAACTTTTTTGTTTGTTTTTTTGTTTTAGAGAGATATTTTATTTTTTTATTGGAGTATAATTGCTTTACAATGTTGTGTTAGTTTCTGCTGTACAGTAAAGTGAATCAGCTATATGTACACATATATCCCTTCCCTCTTGGACATCCCCCCGCCATCCCAACCATCTAGGTCATCACAGAGCACCGAGTTGAGCTCCCTGTGCTGTATAACAGGTTCTTACTATCTGTCTGTTGTATACATGGTAGTGTACTTATGTCAAACCTAATCTCCCAATTCATCCCACCCTCCCCTTCCCCCAATGTCCACATGTCTGTTCTCTACATCTGTGTTTTTATTCCTGCCCTGCAAATAGGTTCATCTGTACGATTTCTCTAGATTCCACATATATGTGTTAATATTCGATATTCATTTTTCTCTTTCTGACTTACTTCACTCTGTATGACAGACTCTAGGTCCACCCACATCTCTACAAATGACCCAATTTTATTTCTTTTTATGGCTGAGTAATACTCCACTATGTATATGTACCATATCTTCTTTATCCATTCATCTGTAGTGACAACTTTTATCATATTTATTATTAACTAATAGCTTATTACTTATCACTGTACTTCGATTTACACGAGTCTCCCCTAATAGGCTATAAGCCCCACAGAAGATGAAATTGTCCCATTTCATAGTAAGCATTTAATATTTGTTGAATGAGTGAGTAAACGAATGTTTTATACGGCAGAAATAAAATGGAGAAATCATCATTTGAAAAGAATTTTTGTAATCAGAACATTTGTTATGAAGTTGGTTTAAGAAATGGCAAGTCTTGGGTGGTCATCACTACCCAAGCTTTCCCTGACCCCATCTGTTTAGCCCTGGCATCTGGCACAGTGCTGGCACTGAGGGGACACTTACTGGAGTTTGCTGAAGGAGGGATCGAATAAACTCTAGAAATGACTCACAAAGGAAGATTCTCTCCCTGCGGTCTGTGTAAGGGTGGAAGATTAGTCACCAGAATGAAATTCGGAACTTAAGTTTCAATCACTGTGATAAAAAGCACCCGTCAGAATTATTTCATGATAGTAAAGTTTCCTTCTAAAAAGAACTTATTCTTAAACATTTCTTTAAAGTGCCAGGCCTGAAAGCACCTGTCAACACTCGTTTGCCAACATCAGACAGTTAAGAAGCAAATGCCTCTATAAACAGCAGCCGCCAAACATTTCAGAAAGAGGGGCCCAGGTGTTCTGATGAAGGCTGAGCAGCAGCTACTCTCCTTCTTTAAATAGCCCATGTTTTTTCCCGTGGGCCACTCACCTATCTGGAATGCCCTCTTCCTCCATTTCACCTGGCTAACTTCTGCTCCTCCAGGCTTCATCCTAATGTCACTTCTGCTGAGAGTTCTTTCTTGATCCTCCAAAACACGTGTGGGGCCCTTCCTCCGTGTCCCCACAGCAATCCCACGCATTTCCCTATTGAAACAATGATCCCTCTTGATTACATCTTTTTGGTTCTTTGCCTGCATCTTCCCTTTCTTATAATTTCAGCACATTTATCGCAAATACTGGAATACTAGAAGTGCACGATAAAGAGTCATGAAATAAACCAGTAAGTTCTGATGGATGAGGATGATTGGGAAGCATTGGTGGATAAGGCTCTTTGGAAGGACTGACTTACATGGAGGGCCCGAGAAATGAAATATTTCAGGCATCAGAAATCATACTTCCCCTATCCTGCAATTCAGCCTGGGCCAAGGCCACTACTAATGCCCTGGTAAAGTCACGGTGGCTGAGTCATGCTGTTATGAAATTCCTTAGATCTCTTTTAAAAGGTATGAATTAGAGAATGTGAAGCCTTGAGCCACGTAGTCTCTCCTCTACAGCCCCTCAGGGTTTTCAAGAGTGAATAAGAATATCTTAAATTCAAAATTGACAATCTCATTGTCCCTCCTGAAAGACAATTTTATAATCGCTCCCACAAAGCTTCAGGCATTTCTGAGACTTTCAAACCACATTCATTCTAAGACTGGAGTGTCTCCCCTCTTTTTTGTTCCCCTTCATTACACAAAGGGTCATTTCAAATTATAATTTGGGGTGAAGTAGGAGAATCATAGTGGATTTACTCAGATTCCTTTTCCTAAATATCCATATAGCTTCCAGAAACGCACCTGAGCAAAACTTTTCTTTGTGTTTCTTTGCTTCTCTGCCAAGATCCTTTGTGTCCACAGCGAATAATGTATGAAGTCCTTGAAACTACTGAACTCACGTTAGTTGTCGAAGCAGTAGACTGAGTACAAATTGCAATTAGAGCACCGCCGGAAAAAGAAATCAGTTATAAAGCAACCCTAAATCCATTTAACACGCAGCTAGTATTCAGGGTTTAATATAAAATAGGCAAGGGCATTGCCATGTTGTACCAATCATCTGATGATTCATGCAGAAAATAAATGGGCTCAGCCAAATAATACCTTACAAAATGGGCTTTCACAAGAAAATTCCTAATAGACAAGCTAAAAATTCCCACATTTTGGCTATTGAAAAAAATTTAAATCAGATAATAAAAATTTATTTGCCAAATTTTATTTGGTTTTCAGAAATCTATTCTTTAAATAGTAATTGTTAAACACATAACACATGCGAACACACATACACACATATGCTGCATGTGCTAAAAATCACTAAAGCCTAATATGGAGTAAATAATCCAAAATTAAATTCTAATTCCTGCATTACGTAGATTACTACTCACCTCTAGATTTATAAAATTTTGTTTTCAAATTAGATTTGATATTTGTGTTTATTGCATCTCAAGAACAAGAGAAATGGTAGAATTAGAGCTAAGAATGACATTGTAAAATAGAGAACCATGTGTGAAATTATTGTCAGATCCCAACCTTGAAATATATGATCACAAAATTCACACCGTTTTTTGTAAATTAAAAATTTTATTATTTTATAACAGCAGTGACTTTTATGAAGTGGAAGACTATAGTTCAAAAGGAATAAATAATAGTTAACTTAACTGCTAAATGTGATGCTTTTCCCCCCGTTAAAATAGCCATGGGAGCTTTATCTCAGGTTTTTGAGGACTAACCTGCTGCTTATTTTGTCTGCCTACTGTTTTTCACTTGAGCTTTGTAATTTTGAATGGTGAGCACATCTTTAGAAGACTCATTTGTGAAAATCCTGGGAAGTCTAGATTTAGGATATGTCCCAAGAAATTGAAATGAATGTGTAAATAGCTGTTTTATAATAAAATTTTATTTACAAAAATTGATGGCTGGTTCATGGGCCAGAGCAGTCATAGCTCATGGCCTCTAATTTATATCATTATATTTGAAATGAGTTTCTAGCATATAACATATAGTTGAGTCTTTTTTTTTTGAAGGGGTTGAAACCAGAATTTCTAAAAACAGCTTTATTACAGTATAAACTGTGCGTAAAGTACAGACTTTGATAAGTTTTGACATATATGTGTATAGACCCATTACCTTCACCGTAATCAAGAAAATGAATGTCGTCATCCTTCAAAACTTTGTGCCTCCCACCTCTTCCCACCCACTCTCCACCTCCAGACATTTTGTTGTCACTCTACATTAGTTTGCATTTTATAGCATTTATATAAATTAAATCATATAATATGGATTTTTTTTGTCCGTCTTCTTTTACTCACACAATTATTTGGAAGTTTTTCTATATTGATGAATGTATCAATAGTCCATTCCATTTCATTCTTGAGGAGCATTACATTGTATGAATGTGCCACAGTTTGTTTCTTCACTCTCCTGTTAATGGACATTTGGGTATTTCTCCTTGGGGGCTATTACAGACAAAGTTTCTATGGTATTTGTGAACAAATCTTTATATAGATAGATGTTTTTATTTCTCTTGGGTAAATAGCTAGGAGTGAAATGGCTGGATCATGTGTGTGTATATTTAATTTTTTAGAAACTGCCAAACTGTATTCCAAAATGGTTGTACCATTTTACTTTCCCACCACCACATTTAATGTAAATATTGATAAGTTAAGTTCTCATCTATCATCTTGCTATACGTTTTTTCTATTGGCCTCATCTTTTTTTTTTTTTTCATTTTCCTTTCTGTCTGCCCCTTTTTGTGTTAGTTGATATTTTTATGCTTCCATTTTATCTTCTTTGTTGACTTTTTTAGCCTTAATTCTTCATTTTATTGTTTTAATAGTTTCCTAATAATGTATAGTATGCATCTTTAACGTATCACAGTCTACTTTCAAATGATATTAAATGATTTTGCATTATAGTATAAGATTGGCAAAATACTACACTTGCCTTTTTCCCTTCTGGATTATTGTGTTTTACTGTCATGCATTTTACTCTTATATATGTCATAAACTTCATGCTACATTATTACCATTTTGGTTTAAACTATTATTTATTAATAATTAGAAAAAAATGTATATCTTCACAGTGTCTTTACCATATCCACTGGTATTCATTCCTCTGTGTAGATCCATATTTCCATCTGTAGATCATTTTCCTTCAGTTAGAAGATTGTTCTTTAGCATTTCCATAGTATAGGTCTGCTGGTGATAAATCTTTTCAGCTTTGTATGTCTGAAAAGTCTTTATTTAACTTCCTTTTTGAAAGATATTATCACCAGGGATAAAATTCTAGTTTAAAAGTTTTCTTCTTTCGATACTTGTATATTTGCAAAAAATGAGTGTTCTCTAACTGTTGGGGACTGGATTCCATATATGTTCATTAGATCTAATTGTTAATTGATTCATTCAAATTATTTTATTGTATTTTTAAAATATTTTACCCTTACTGATTTTTCTCTACTTAACCCATCAATTCCTTAAAAGCATGTGTGAAAATCTCTTTCTGTGTAGTATATTTGACAATTTTTTTCTTTTAAATGTGCTAAATATTACTTTATATGAGGGCATGTTGTTGGGTGCATAAAAGTTTAGAATTGTCCTTTTATAGTTATGATAGAGGTTTCTAGTGCTCACCCGTACATGGTTCTTCTTGTCCTCTGGGTCCATTGGAAGATTATACTTTCCTGCCTCTTTGCAGTAAGGCAAGGCCAAGTGACCAATTTACACCAAGGGGCTGTGAGATGAAGCAAATGTCACTTGCAGGATGAAGCATCTAGTTCAAAGCACGTGACCCTCTGGTGCGCTTACCCTCCGTGACAAAAAAGGCTGTGTCTTTCTGAACTAGTTGCTACAAGATGAGGAAGACCATCAGTCTGGGTCCCTGAGTGATTATGTAGAATAGAATACACACCGACCTATTACAGACCTAAAATGCTAGCAAAACATGTTCAACAGCTGGGATTTGGGTTAATTTTTGCTGTAGCAAAACCTATCCTGTCTGATTAATATTTGTAATGACACTCTATCCCTAATGATAGTTTCATCTCTAAAATTTTTTTAAACTATATTTTGTGCTATTCATATATCTACATTAACTTCCTTTTTATTATCTTGGGGAATATTTTACTTGTCCTTCATCTTTATCCATTTTATAAATTTGTTTCATTTTAAATATCTCTTGTAAACAGAATATAGTAGGATTACAATCCAATTTTTAATTATTTCAATAAGCATTGAAGTAGTGCTTTAGCTCCTTTTAAATACTAGGCTCTATATCTGGACGCTGGAGATGAAGCAATGAACAAAGCAGATTTTTTTCTTTAATAAAGCTCTGAATACCTTTTATAGTAAGCTTGATCCACTAACACATTCCTATTGATGTTGTATTTTTATTTTTTATCTATTTTCTTATACTTTCAATTCAGTGTTTTTTTTTTTTAATTTGCTTCTTTTATTCTCCTTCCTGCCTACTAATGTACGATCCAGTTTTTTCTTTTTCTCCTTTATTCACTTAGATGTTATACATCTGATTTCTATTCTTCTGGGATTACCATTAAATGTTTAACACTCTCTCATGTTTTAAAAATACATAATTCTTTATTTTTTTCTGAACTTTATTCTTTTCTGAACTATGTATGATTCTCAGAACATTTGTAACTAAACTTCCTTTCTTCTAGTTTCATGTAATTGTTGTTTAGTACTTTAGTTAATGCTTGGTTTTATATAGTCCAGTTAGTCCTTATTTTTTGATTGCTTAATGAAGCCAGTGGTTGTGGAGATGTCAGCCTATCCATGTTAAATTATTTTTTTTTTCAACTGCTTTCTGCATTCTTCTCTGTCCTCTGACTTCCATTTTCCTTTTTCTGAACTGTAATCTCTCTGCAAGGATTTTGGGTGAAAAATTTTCAGTCTTTTTCTGAAAATGTCATAATTTTACCTTCACAATTGAATAAGAAGTTGTCTGACTAAAATCTATTATTTGGTTAAACTATGCTATTGCCATTTTGTAGGTGTAAGGCTTTAATATCTGCTATTTTATGTGGTTCAAGCTCATTACCCTATCAGTTTTTTTTTCCCTCAGCATCTAAGATCTTTTACCTGTGTTACTGGTATTGAAAAGTTTTACTTCAGTGTAACTGTTTTTGTCTAATAGAAGTAATTTATTTTTCTCTGATTAAAAAATATTTGTTATTCTTCACTTTTGCTCTACTTTTGAATTTGTGAATTCTTTCATTAATTTCGGAAAATTAGCAGCAATCATCTCTTATGACTATTATCATTCTCTTGTTTTCTCTAGTGTTTCCATTTGGAATTCCTGTTAGATGTATTTTGGACCTTCTCATTCCATCCCCTTTGGTTTTTTTGTTTTTGTTTTTGTTTTAAATTTTTCATCTTTATTGGAGTATAATTGGTTTACAGTACTGTGTTATTTTCTTCTGTATAACAAAGTGAATCAGCTGTATGTATACATATATCCCCATATCCCCTCCCTCTTGAGCTTCCCTCCCACCCTCTCTATTCCACCCCTTTAGGCCTCTGCAAAGCATTGAGCTGATCTCCCTGTACTCTGTAGAAAGTTCCCACTAGCCATCTATTTTACATTTGGTAGTGTATATATGTCAGTGCTACTCTCTCACTACATCCCAGCTTCACCTTATCCTCAAGTCCGTTCTCTACATCTGCATCTCTATTCCTGCCCTGCCACTAGGTTCATCAGTACCATTTTTCTAGATTCCGTATATATGTGTTAGCATACATTACTTTTCTCTTTCTGATTTACTTGACTCTGTATGACAGACTCTAGGTCTATCCACCTCACTACAAATAACTCAATTTTGTTCCTTTTTTATGGCTGAGTAATATTCCATTGTATATATGTGCCAATCTTCTTTATCCATTCATCTGTTGATGGACATTTAGGTTACTTCCATGTCCTGGTTATTGTAAGTAATGCTGCAATGAACATTGTGGTACATGTATCTTTTTGAATTATGGTTTTCTCCAGGTATATGCCCAGTAGTGGGATTGATGGATCATATGGTAGTTCTATTTTTAGTTTTTTAAGAAACTTCCATACTGTTCTCCATAGTGGATGTATCAATTTACATTCCTACCAACAGTGCAGGAGGGTTCCCTTTTCTCCATACCCTCTTCAGCTTTTATTGTTTCTAGATTTTTTGATGATGGCCCTTCTGACCTGTGTGAAGTTTTGACTGTGGTTTTGATTTGCATTTCTCTAATGATTAGTGATGCTGAGCATCTTTTCATGTGTTTGTTGGCCATCTATATGTCTTCCTTGGAGAAATTTCTTTTTAGGTCTTCTACCCATTTTTGGATTGAGTTGTTTTTTTTTTTTGATATTTGCTTCATGAGCTGCTTGTGTGTTTTAGAGATTAATCCTTTGTCAGTTTCTTCATTTACAAATATTTTCTCCCATTCTGAGAGTTGTCTTTTTGTCTTGTTTATGGTTTCCTTTGCTGTACAAAAGCTTTTAAGTTTCATTAGGTCCCACTTGTTTTGCTTTCCTATTTTCCATCTCTTATCATTCGTGATGCATTGTTGACTTTTTTCTCAAACACATATTTCTATTGATTAGTTCCATGTGTTTATCTGATGTTAAACACATCTATTAAATTTTTAGTTTCAGTAATTATATTCTTCTACTTCCTAAAAGTTTATTAATTTTTCCAAATATTCTTATTCTTTTCATGTAATATCTTGTATGTATTTGGAGATTTTGATTCCTTCATTTAACTCTTATTCATCTTCAATATAATGATTTTATTTTCACATTGACATTCTAACACCTCAAATTTGTATGACACCAATTCTGTTGTTATTTTGGGTACTGACTCTAACGCATTTGAACTGATTCTTCACATGCTTTCTTAAACAGGCTCATGTAACTGATTTTTTGTTGTTGTTGTTTTAACTGAGTGTATTGTGTGACCTAGATTCTGAAAGCATCTTTTAAGAGTTAGTTTGCATTTGTTTTGGGCAGGCACTTCCTGGAGCCGATTTTTATGTTAAATTTTTGGGTTGAGGTTCCCATACCGCATAGGTGGTGTAAGTTCAAAATACAACCCTGAAGGAGATATAAATCTGGAGTTTTAAATTATATTTTCCTACTGTAGACTAAGCCTAGACAAAAACCCTTTGTTTTCTCCCTGTTGCAATGAGTAGCTGTTGTCTAAGTCAGATCCTTCACAATGAGTCTAGTTCTTCAAGGTTCCCAGAATTATGCAACAGTCATAACTTCAGCTCACAGCCCTGCATATTATATATATCTGAGGCCTCATTACCTGTGACTACCAGGGCACTAAAACCACAAGTAATAGGTTGCTGATACTAATATCTCCCTCCTGCTACATTCCAGTCACAACTGCATCACGGTAGCTCTTACTTCTCCTTTGTTTCTGGAACCTGGAGATTTCATATCAGTGTGTATGTGTGTGTCTACGCATGTGTGTGTGAACTCATAAATGTATTTAAAGAATGTTGTATTTTATTCAACTTTCCAAGTGTTTGTAGTACCTGTTTTCAAGTCTAGACTTAGTACTTAAAAATAGTGTAGAAGAGAAAGGAAATGAAGAAGGGAAGGTAGAGAAGAGGGGAAGAGGGAAAAAAACTCATTATCTTATGGCAAGAAAATCGAGGAGTTGAACAGGCAATTAAATTTGGAACAAAGATCTGAGGAGATGAAATGCTGCCAATTCCTGATAGTACAGGATTAAAACAAAAGGAACAATCTTTGTAAAGTTGGTACAGGCAAAGTTCTCTTAGAGAGAACACAAAAGGCACAAATAATAAAAGAAAAAATTAATAAATTGGACTTCATTAAAATTAGAAACTTCTGCTCTTTGAAAGACAGCATTAGGAAAATAAAAATACAAACCACTGACTAGAGTAATATATCTGCAATGCATATATCTGACAAAGGACTGACGTCCAGAATCTATAAAGAACTCCTACATCTCAAGAATAAGACAAAAATGGGCAAGATTTGAACAGATTTCACAAAAGAAAATAAACAAGATAATGAAAAGATGCTCAATATCATTAGTCATCAATGAAATGCTACTTAAAAGCAAATTGAGGTACTACTTATATTGATTAAGTGGATACAATAAAAAAGATTTAAAATACCATGATTTGGTTGCGATATATAGCAACTCCAATTCCAAATATTGTTGATAGGAATGTAAAATGGTGTATTTACCTTGGAAAAATGTTATCAGTGTCTTACATAGTAAGATATACATATGACTTAATAATTCTACTCCTAGGTTTTTCCCAAATAGAAATGAACACATGTCCACACAAAAACTGGTATTCAAGTGTTCATGGCAGCTTTGTTCAAAATAGCCAAAAGATAGAAATCACTTAAATGCCTGTCAACAGGTAAATGGATAAAGAAAGTGTGGTGAAAGTATTCAGTGGCATACTGCTCAGCTGCGAAATGAACAAACTACGATAACATGGGTGAATCAGAAGAAACACAATGATAAACAAAAGAAACCAGAACAAAAGAATACATACTATATTCTTTCCATTTGTATGAAGTCCTAGAACAGGCAAAACTAATATATAGTAGTAGAAAGCAGATCAGTGATTGCCTAGGGCCACAAGTATAGAGCGTAGATTCCCTACAACTCTGTACCAGGGAACTTCAGGGAGTGATAAAGTGTTCTGTGTCTTGAGTATCGCAGTAGTTGTATGGTGTGCACATTTGCTCAGGTTCATCGAATTGCATAAGCCATTTGAGACCCAGAACAGCCAAGAGAACAAAGAAAAGCTCCTTGATAATGACAGATATTGGCTATCCCATCATGGCTCTGTGGGTGCTCAGAATCAGATTTATTTTGATTTTGGAAGACAAAGCAATGAGATGTTTCAAGTGCCTGAATATTTTGAAACAAATATCTGCTGCATATCATTGATTGATACCATCTTTCCTGAACCAGGAAAGGGCTAATCTGAAAGCAAGATATGTACCCCTCTACGATCCTATTATGTTCTCCAGACCATGCACTGTCTTGTAGCCAGGGCAGCTAACACCAAATAAACAAAACTCAGTGTTTTCTGTGGTTTTCCCCACTCTCTATTTCCTTCAGAATGAAAAGGGCTTTATAAATTTTAAATGGTATTATCACTATCATGATATGAAAGTGCCATCCAGCTTCTCATGATATTACAGTAAAGCAGCTTCAACCCTTTTCTTCTCAAAGGCATCTGTCAACCTACACTCTGGTAGATGCTTCTGTTTGGGGACCTTATTATTTTTCTAGCCATTACTGAAAATGTGCACCCCTCTGTCACAGCCTTCTCTGGTGTTTGGTAGATTCTGCCATGGAGACCACACTGGCAGCTTGAAGCCTGATGTGTGAAATAACATGTCAGCGTCCAACCTTGCTTGGCAATGAGAACTGGCATTTCTAGGATCTCAAATTCTCCAGAGTCAGAGCCTTTTGCTGAGAGTGGATAAATATATAGATGAAAAGAACCCTGATCACTCCTATTCCTTATCTATTTTATTGCATATTGTATTGTTTTGATTTACAACCCACTCTCAAATTCCTGGTTTGATAGTATCTATTATCTGTGGTTGTCACTTGCAAGAACTGAATTTTATTTTCTTTTGCTCTTACATACCTGGGGTGGATGAGAAATGGCCTTCTCTGTGCTTTCATTTTCAGACTATTCATAAAAATGTTGACAGGGAAGTCCCTCAAATGCACATATGTAGTGTATATAACTAAGGGGTTGGAAAGCCTGGAAGGAAAAATGATGAACAGACCTTGAGCCCTGAAATAAAGGGAAAGAAGGAAAATATGCTGCAGTGAAGTTTTTATAGTTAGAAGCAAAGAGAGGTTAAAGAACTCAAAATGGGGTGTCAGGCTACCTGGGCCCCCTGCTACTCTCTAAGTTAATTACATTTCAGAAATGAATATTTTTCATGTTTAAAGTAGTGATCATAATTCCTACCCACAATTTTGTTTTGAAGATGAAATCAGAAAATGCACAGTTCCTGGCACTTGGAAAGTACTATCTCAGCTTTACCCTGTTAGTAAACAGATAGCACATCAAACCGAGTCACTGAGGAATATCTGATCATCGGACACATCACAAAGGTGAGGGTAAAAAGTGTAGGGAGTTAGGAAGGGAGAGTATAGAGTCCCAGGGCTAGCAAGAGGGGGAGCCATTACCAGTCCCAGCCTCCAGCAGGTGAGGGGCGGTCACCAGTGCTGAGTGGAATAGAGGCTCCCCTAACTGGAGCTGGGGTGCAATAGAAAGATCCAGTCAACACGTGGCAACCTGATAAACTAGCCCGCCATAGTCCACCCTTTTTCATATTAACTTTTCTGAAAAGGGAAATCCTGTTTTATTTATCTTTAAAGCTAAAGAAACTTCTCCTAATCTATGCTTAGGGAAAAGAAGTTATGTCCTCCCCATCATTTAGTTTTTGATTTATAGCCCTGACTATATTTCCCCCTGCACTGCTCTATGACTGTCCAGTTCTAATCTTCTGGATTGTAAACGATAGGGACTGTGTCTTTCTCCTCCATGTATTCTTGTCAGTGTCTGACAAAATAGGTGCTCAATGAGTTGAATTGGAGACAAAACTTTGATTTACCCACTGGCCTTTAAATGATCTCATTGAGGGTCATGTCAGGACTGATGGAAAGATAAAGGCCACAGACAAAATAACTCGGGATAAAGTAGCAAAAATGAGGATTCATTCACCAGAGAGGATGCAAAAGAAGCAGTCTATTTTATTGAATACTATTTTTGTGTTAAGTATTCTTTTTCTAGTTTTCTGTGGAGCAAGACAAGTATATTGGCAATCCATTCATTTATTTATTATTTTCACTAATATTTATTCACACGAATAAGATAGGGAGCAGGAGAAAGAGTAGTGTCTGTGTGATCTGGGTAGTGGATCAAGTGGGATGTGGGTTTTATTTAACCTGATGAAGACCAGAGGTAAAGAAAGCATGCAATGAACTCACATAAGAGGAGCACCTGGCCCAGACTAGAAGGGCATAACAATTAAGGCTGAAAAACTAACACTTCTTGTGGAGAACAGCTCACACTGAGCATCCATGGTTAACAACAATTGAGGAAGAAAACCAACAGCATTTATCATGGAGACAAACCAACCACAACCCCTATTAACTTAACACGTGAAAAGGGCAAAAGCAGGAAGCTCCCAGTCGTAATTCAGGCAGAAGAAGAGAGAGAAGCATGGTGGCCGACAGAAAAACAAACAAACAAATTAACAAACAGCGACAAGAAAATCTTCCAGATGTGGAGTGAAGTTTCCTGAGCAGAAAAGGGAGCACGTTCAGGGCACTCAAGTGAGAATGTTCTAGTGCACAGGAGGCAGAAATTTTGAAGTGCCAAGGGAGTGAGACAGGCAGCTAATCCATTTCTAATGTCCGAGTCATTTTTAGAGACGAAAGACCCTGGTCAAGAGTTTCTTGGACAAAAATTATATCAAGAGAGGGTCACATAAACAAGATTTATATACAAATCAGATTTTGACTACAGTTTAGATATCATGCTTAGAAACAGCTAGCCTGAATCTAAAGGGGGTCCTCACTCTGAGGAGAAGAACTCCCTTATCTCTGGGGTGAAAACGCTTTGTTAATAAGTATTTTAAGGACTGGGGTTTCCCATTTACTGGTCAGCAGAAAGAAGTTAATTTCCCATCACTGGAGATCAGTTCACTCAAGGGGAACTACAGATATGCTGGCTCCAGGCCTTCTTGAGAGAATCAAACGGAAAGCTGGCTTTTGGGGGGAGTGCTAATGTCAGTTCCCCCCAGCTGCTATGGAAGTGACAAACACATCCATCAGCTTGGTGCAGAGCATGACCTCTGTGCCCTGAGATGGAGACTTCTGAGAACAGCTGACTGAGCCTCCTTCTGTGAGAAGCAGTGTTCCTGGAAAGAGGAATGGTCTTATAGCCGGGCAGACAGGGGTTTGAATTCTGACTCTGACACATTCAATGGTCCTATTGATATAACCACAGGAAATGACTGGCTCTCCTCTAGGGCTGCTGGGAATATCAAGCAAAGTAAAATAGTCATTTAGTCAACTTCCATTTCTTTAGTGGCTGCTACGTACCTGGTGTAGTTGGTGCTGGGGACACAGTGATGAACAAGAGGAAGGTTTTAAAACACCCCTATGGGGACTTCCCTGGTGGTCCAGTGGGTAAGATTCCACACTCCCAATGCAGGGGGCCCGGGTTCGATCTCTGGTCGGGGAACTAGATCCCACATGCATGCTGCAACTAAGAAGCCTGCATGCCACAACTAAGACCTGGTGCAGCCAAAAATAAAATAAATAAATATTTAAAATAAATAAGAATAAATAAACAAACACCCCTATGGAGATTTTATTTCAATTTCAATCAGATATCATGCAAGATAGTATTGATAAATAATTATGACAGTGCCTAGAGCCATGGACAGAAGATGTGCTCAACAGTAACAACTTAGGGGTGGGGGGAGGGCCACCACTTTACACAGTGTGAGCTTAGCCATGAAGAAGCAAATCGTGGAAAAGAGTGAGGGGAAGCATATTCCAAGCAAAAAAAAAAAAAAAAGCAGTACTTCCAAAGATGCTCTGAGGAGAAAAGGGCTGTCTACACTGAAGGAACCCAAAGGAAACCAGTGTGACTAGAACATGGGGAGTAAGGCAGAAAGTGGTGTAAGATGAGGTTATTGAAGCAGACACTAATTGTCTCCCGAAGCTGGAAGCATTACCTTTCCTGATTTCAAACTATATTATAAAGCTACAGTATTCAGAACAGTATGGTACTGGTATAAAAATGGACATATAGACCAATGAGACAGAATAGAGAGCCCAGAAATAAACCCACACATATATGGGCAACTGATCTTTGACAAACATGCCAAGAACACACAATGGAGAAAGGATAGTTTCTTAAACAAATCATGTTGGGAAAATAGGACCCAATCTTCACCATACACAAAAATTAACTCAAAACAGATTAAGGATTTAAACATAAGACATGAAAATGTGAAACTGCTACAAGAAAACATAGGGAAAAAGCTTCATGACGTTGGTCTTGGCAATGATTTCATGGCTACGACATCAAAAACACAGATAACAAAAGCAAATGTAGTCAAGTGGGGCTACATCAAGCTAAATAGCTTCTGCACAGCAAAGGCAACAATCAGTAAAGTGAAAAGGCACCCAATGGAATGAGAGAAAATATTTGCAAACCATATATCTCATAAGGAGTTAATTTCCAAAATATATAAAAAACTACAACTCAAATAAAAAAACAAAAAAACCCCCAAATGATCAAATGAAAAAGAATGGGCAAAAGACTTGAATAGACATTTTTCAAAAAGAAGACATACAAATGGCCAAGAGATATATGAAAAGTGTTCAACATCATTAATCGTCAGAGGAGTGCAAGTCAAAATCACAATGAAATATCACCTCTCACTGTTAGGATGACAGTTATCAAAATAAGAAAAGATCAACATTGGTGAGGGTGTGGAGAAAAGGAATCCCTTATACACTGTTGGGAGGATGGTAAGTTGGTACAGCCACTTTGGAAAAAAGTATAGAGGTCCTCAAAAAATTGAAAATAGAAGTACAAGTTGATCCAGCAATGCCACTCCTGGGTATGTATCCAAAAGAACTGAAATCAGGATCTTAAAAGAGTTATCTGTACTCTCATGTTCACTGCAGCATTATTCAGAATAGCCAAGACATGGAAACAACTTGTGTCCCTCAATAGATGAATGGATAAAGAAAATGTGGTGTATACATAGTGGGAATATTTTTAGCCTTAAAAAAGAAGGAAATCCTATCATTTGTGACAACATAGATGAACCTGGAAGACATCATGCTAAGTGAAATAAGCCAAATAAGCCGAACACAGAAAAGTGACTACTACATGATCCCACTTGTATGAGATATCTAAAATAGAAACTCATAGAAGCAGAGAATAGAATGGGGGTGGCAGGAGGTTAGAAATGGGGAGTTGTTAACAGTTATACAAGGTGGAAGAGTCAAGAAATCTGCTGTTCTATAACATAGTGTCCATAGATAACAATACAGTGTTACGTACCTGAAAACTTGTTGAAAGTAAATCTTATGGTAAGTGCTATTGTGTCTCACACACACACACACACACACACACACACAATCAAAAAAGCAAGAGGTCACAAGAAGTCTTTTGGAGGTGATATGTTTATTACCTTGATTTTGGTAATGTTATCATGGTGTATGCTTAATGCCGGAACTCATCAATATGTATACATTAAATATATGCAGTTTTTTGTATATTAAGTATATGCCGATAAAGCTGTTAAAAAAGAAAATAAAATTTTTAAAATTAAAAGTAAATAAAATAACCAATTACATTTCATAGCACATTTCAGGTTTTTAACGAAAGATTACTACTACTATTACATTGATAATATATGTATATTTAATTTCAGTTTAGAAAAAAACAAAATAAAACAGAGTAAAATAAAAAAGATTAGATTTGCATGCTACTACGAATATTTTTTTTTTCTTCAAACTGTTCTGCATTCTCCTTTCCAAAGCAAAATCTGAGAAAATTACCCGTAATGTACACTGGGTCAACACTAGTGTATCATGCTACATTAGGTGCCAGCGCATAAACTGACACCATCTGGACTGAAATACGTTGTCTTTGCTTGATGTCAAAAGAGCAAAGACAGCAGAAGTCATATCTAGTGTGCTGGAAACTTCTGAGTATCAATCCACAGAAGGCTTCTGAAGTTGGAAGGGCAGAATCCTATCAGTCACGAATAGCCTAGAGTCCTGGAATTGGCCAGGAAGTTGATGGAAGAAACAGACAGAGAACACAGCTTGCAGTCTTAGGAGACATCGTTTTCCTACCCTGTAGGTGAGAAGTGGAAGAGCTGCATTTGTTCTCCACCCCTCCACCCCTGGCACAGACAGCCCCCAAATGGGATTTGTGAGACAAGGGGCTAAGTGGAGGCTGAATCTCCATTGTTATGATGGGGGAGGGGGGCTGTAGAACTTGCTTTGGGATTATTGTCAGGCTATAATGACTCCAGGCCCCAGTGTGTAGCAGCTTCTGTTTCCCCATCTTGGTTTGAAATGGTTTTAAACATGTTTTATTGAATTTGTAATAAATAAATAACCTCTTCTGGTGTTTATTTTATACGTGCAGAGTGTTCCACTGTATCAGAAATCCCTGACTTCCAAGAAAGTAACTTCCGAGTCATCAGAGTCATGTATCCCTTTGAGCAGTTGGTCAAACACACGTTAACTTCCCCATGACACTCTCATTGCCTGTGCTCTAGTGTGCACGTTTTTGAGTGTCTGAGTTTTGTACAGTGGGCAGGTACATACACCAAATCATAGATAATTCTTAGAATCACAGAATGGAGCACACATTAGACGTTACTTCTCCATATAGCCCATTTTAATTTAATTTTATTTTTTTTAGCAATTAATAAAAATTTACTAATTATATTACATATTTTTATACCATCAGGAGCACATTGTACGTGTAATTTCATGTCATATTTCCACTTTCCTTAGTATTATATATTTTCCTGTGTAATTTTTTAAATTGAAGTGTAGTTAATTTATAATATTATGTTAGTTTCAGGTGTACAGCATAGCAATTCAATATTTTTATAGATTATACTTCATTCACAGTTATTATAAAATATTGGCTATGTTCCCTGTATTGTACTATCTATCCTTGTAGCTTATTTATTTATTAACTTATTCATTTATTTTATTGAAATATAGTTGATATACAATATTATATGTTATGGGTGTACAATATAGTGGTTCACAATTTTTAAAGGTGACAATTTTATAAAATGTTGGCTATATTTCCTGTGCTGTACAATATATTCTTGTAGCTTATTTTATACAGTACATGATAGTTTGTACCTCTTAAACACCTACTCCTATGTTTCCCCTCCCCTCTTCCCTCTTCCCACTGGTAACCACTACTTTGTCCTCTATATCTGTGAGTCTGCTTCTTTTTGGTTACATTCACCAGTTTCTTGTCTTTGTAGCTTACTTATTTTATACATAGTAGTTTGTACCTCTTAATTCCATACCCCTATCTTGCTCCTCCCCACATCCTTCTTCCCACCGATAGCCACTAGTTTGTTCTCTTTATCTGTGAGTCTCTTCCTGTTTTGTTATATTCATTTGTTTCATTTTTTTTAGATTCTGCATATAAATGATAACATAAAGTATCTGCCTTTCTCTGTCTGACTTACTTCACTAAGGAGCATAATATCCTCCAGCTCCATCCATGTTACTGCAAATGGCAAAATTTCATTCTTTTTTATGGCTGAGTACTATTCCATTGTATATATGTACTACATTGTCTTTATCCATTCATCCGTTGATGGACAATTAGATTGCTTCCATATCTTGGCTATTGTAAATAATGTCACTATGAACTTTGGGGTGCATGTATCTTTTAGAATTAGCGTTTTCATTTTCTTTGGATATATACCCAGGAATGGAATTGTTGGATCACATTCCAAGTAGTCCATTTTTGAAAGTGGTAGGACTTAAAAGTCATTTTAGTTATTGATACCCACATTCCTCTCGTATTTTACATTCAACATAGTAGAAAATTACAGGGTTTTGATGATCAGCTACCCCACTGATAATTATATTTGCTATCTTGTTTATAGTTCCTTCTCCAAATTTCTATATACATATATATATATCAATATTGCCACACAAATACTATGTAGAAAATTTAGTGTCTCTAAACAAACATTACTATTTCTCACAAGTTTATGGCTCATCTGGGAATTTCTCTCTGGGCTTGGGTGATGGTGGTCTTGCACCCTGAGTCTGCAGTTAGCTGGTCGGTTGGCTGGGGACCTCTGATCTAGAATGGCCTCTCTAACATGACCAGTGCTTCATTGAGATGACCAGTTGGCTGTTCTGCTCCGTGTGTCTCATCCTCTAAAAGACTAGCCTGGGAAAAGGAGGAGGAAAGAGACCAGAAGTCCACAAGACCTTTTTAAGGCCTAAACTTGGAACTAGAATTTCTTCACTTCCAGTACATTCTGTTGACTAAAGCAAGTCACAAGGTCAGTCCAGTTTCAAGGATTAGGGGAAGAGACTCCACCTCTTCATAGACGATTAGGAACAGGTTCATTGCAAAGGGCATGGTTATCATAAACCACTGATACGTGCTGCAGTTGGTAAAGTTATCCTTTTGTATACTGGAAATCTTTACAACTGTCTTTTATTTAGAGATTGAAAACATTTTAGCTTATTTTGACTTTCACGGTGACTTTTCAGAATGGGACTTATAAATCCCTAAGGCTCGCACTTTATTAGACCCCAGAGTGGGGCCGGCAGACGGTGCTAACTAAGCAAGTTCAGATATAGCACCGTGGATTAGACTGCCAGGGCCCTTAAAGAGAGAGAACTTCTCAACCAAACCAACAGCTTCTAGCCTCCCAGTACTGCTGTGCTTGAACAAGAGTGCTCAAAACAGTACAACCTGGCTTAAAAGTTATCTGTAAGATTAAGTACAAATCAGCATGACGGTGGGCCTCTTGGCCAGAGAAGGTTAGCAGGGCTGCCCCACAGGTTCAAAAGGGAAATCTGACCCTAACCTGAGTCTCACATCTGGAACAGGTATTCAAGACTGGAGCCAGTCACTTTACCACCACACTACGCCCAACTGAGCAGATTAAAACTTCAAACAAGCCATCCAAGATGGAAAATTCTGTGCCTCTCTATCTTGAAATTCCACAAGAAACACCCTCATTGGTGGCGCCTCTGCCTAGGAGCCTGAAGTGCTGCTCGGACCTACCCTGTCACCAGGAAGAAAGTCCTCCGTTGAAAGCTACAAGTTGGGAGTTGACAGGAGGGCAGGGTAACAACTACCCGTAAAGAAGGCCACCATACCTCTGTCTCTGTTCTCCACTGGCCCCAAGAGCCTTAGGGCAAAGTCGCCTAGTGCTAACAAATGATAACTTTAAAAATCAACCCCCAAGCAGGAGCCTATATGTTGATATTTGTACAGAAGGATATATCATATGTGTGTTTATATACTTATAAAATGGATTATTATGAAAATGCAGTATCCATTAGAACCTCACCAAAATCATGCTTCCTGCTGACTTGCTAGTTGGCAGAGCTAAGCTTTTTGGGAAATTTAAAAAGCAAACTAATTTGCAAAATAGATTGCGAGGGCTTCCGTGTGATTCTCAAGTATAACTTTCAATTTACAAGTCTTTCATCTGTCCTCACTTTTTATCTTCCCCTCTTTCTTTCAACATTATTTGAACCACAGCATTTCCATCAGCATGAAGATTCTGAGGAATTGCCTGAAGGCTTCCCTAAGGAGTACAGAACCATCTATTCAGATATTTTAGGGAACTTTTAACTATAGGACAGTGGTTGCTGGACACCTGGTGAAATGGTTGCTGGTGAAATCCAATCAGCTCAGGATTAACCTGAAATAATAATAATCATAGTATGTAATAACAGTAGTAGTACTGGTAGTAATAGTAATCGTAGTAGGGGTAGTAATAATAGTATTGGAGTAATAATACTCATCACCATGAGTATTATATTGATCACTTTATACACATGGTCTCACTAAATGCTTTTGACAAGCTGTAAGATAGCTCTTGTAAAAGCTGAAGAAACTGGCTCTGATTTTTCAAAACCATACAGCTAACACATGGCAGAGGCAGAATGAAACCCAGGTTCATCTCGTGCTCTTAACTACATCTCCGTGTTGTTCCTGGAGAGACAAAAATCATGGTAATTTGCATGTTGCACAAGTGCTAGGCTGAAACACTGGACCAAGATTATCGGCAGCTTCACCTAAAGAGGCTCAAGCTGCGGCTCATAGGGCACCGACAGCACATGAGGGCAGGCCGAACACGGATAAAGGAGAACCACACACCCGGCCTGAAGCCCCCTGATGGAGCAGAGATCACTCCTGGGCAGAGGGACACGTTGGAGTGGGTGGAAACTCAAGGTAGGCTGACTCTGAGCAGAAAGCATTTTGATAGCTACTTGGGCAAAGGAGCAGAACAAAGTGACAGGTGACATGCCACAGCAGGCATGCCTGCTTATCAGGAATGTGGTGCGGGCAGGTCAGGTGCCACACTCTTAGCCTTGGGTGCTATCAGCACTCAGAGAATCGTTGTCACAACGCCCCTAAACTGTCACCTTCTGATTGAGTTCACGCACGTTAGACATGCATTTGTAGCTGTGATTATTGTTCACAAGGCCGGGTGGCTGTGTAGAACAGAGGATAACCAACCTTCTTATTACTTTTCATTAAATAATTTCTGCATACTTTATGTTAGATTCAATATATTTCCACCACTGGCTTCTGTCTTTGATGACTATAGAATCTAGTGGGGAGGTAGACACATAAACAGCTACTGGGATCTATAAAGCATGTTAGAAGTATTGTAGCTGAATTTTTTAGAACCACTTTTTTGAGTTATGGTTGCCATACAAATAGCTGTACATATGTAATAGATACAACCTGATGAGTTTGGAAATACAGCCATGAAACCATCACCACAATTTATGTAGTAAAGCTATCTATCATAGAAAGTTTCTCCAAAGACTTTTAATAACAGACCCATATTGATAAACTGGGAACTGTTTTTATTATTGTGTAACACAGGGTACCAACCAAAGCCAAATGGCATTTATTTATTCATTTGTTCAGCCAATACATATTTCTCAAGCCTCCATTAAATGTCAGATACTATGTTCGTCACTGGTATATACTTACAGTCCACATGGGGTGGCAGGGAACAGACGTTTTTTAAAAGTCTGTGTTTAATGATAGGTGTGATTAGTGCTACAAAGGATAAGTTCAAGAGGCTATGGAAGCACGAGGGGAATCTACAGCAGGCCCAACTGTGTGTCATTTAAATCAAGACTTGGGTGAGGATTTAGCCCTTTTTTCATAAGAAAGAAGGTAGGAATCTTCCAGGCAGAGGAATAGAATGTGCAAAGTCCCTGAAGGAGAAAGTTGGGATGAGTAGAAATATGGCTGAAGTAAGAACAGAGGGAAAGAAAAGAGGTGCCAGATAAGGCTGGAGACATGGGGCATGGAAGACATTGTCAACCATAGTTTATTCTGTGGTTGACATAGGACTTTATTCTAAGGACACCTTATATATGTTAACTCTACAGGTAGAAATCTGATCTTCCCTCTTTTATACCATGGGGAAGCTCAGCCTTAGAAAATTTCAGAGAGAACTTGGATTCACACCGAGGCAGTCTGGCTCCAGAACCCAGCTGGACTGTTACCTGACATGGCCTCTAACGATTAGCTTTGCATTTCAGAGGGGAGTGCCTTGGTAAGCATGTTCCATACATCAGTCACATCAGCTGGATACGTGAGTGAACAAGAGTAGACTAAGATTTCAAGAAGAAATCACTATCTGCCTTGGGTACATACAGCTAGAGGAGGCCTTGTGACAAATGTGACTATCACTGGCAGAAGTACTTTCTGTGCCTGCAAGACATTTTGCACTTAAAAGGCTCTGCAAAAAATGGGAGGTAGTCCATATTTCAGCAACTTCCATTAAGCTGTCATATACCTTCCCCGCATTCCCTGCCTTATAGCAAACCTTGGATTAATAAGATCTTTACTCAGTGAAAGTTTTCCCCTCTTACCTGCCCAACCATCCTGTCTTCTACTCCTATCACAGTCTAATAATTTGAATGTGAGATGCGCAAGGTCAAACCCAGATCTTAGGCCCTTGGGTGGTTATGAATCATTTAGTAATTACAGCCAGTCTTTAATGAAGGCTGGAAAGCATTGAAAGTTTCAAGCTTTTCTTTTCCCCAAATGAACTATGCAATAGAGCAGTGATAATCACTCTCATAGAAATGTGTGTCTCTTCTAACATTCTAGATAAAACTCTGTCCCACCCAATCTCTAGGTATGGGAAACAAGGGGACTATAATAGTAGAAAAAGCTAACCATTTAATTTTGTTTTGTGTATTTTTCTATATGGAAAGTTAAGAGGCTATAGATGTAGAACTCTATAGATATAAGCGTATTTTAATTAAGCATTTCAAGCTGTTGAGAGGGACTGGGTTTCAAAGTTTATTTTTGAATAAATAAAAGTAATATAATTCACACAAACACAATTTTCCACCCATCTCACTGAAACATTATATATATATATTTATATCCAAATACGTGTATGTACGTACATATGTACATAAACAAAATTCTAGTTCTTCATTCTTTTTTTAAAAGTCTTTATTGAGTTTGTTACAATATTGCTTCTGTTTTATGTTTTGGTTTTTGGGCCACGAGGCATGTGGGATCTTAGCTCCCCAACCAGGGATTGAACCCGCACCCCCTGCATTGGAAGGTGAAGTCTTAACCACTGGACCACCAGGGAAGTCCCTATAGTTCCTCATTCTTTAAGTAGAAAAATTGAGGCATATTTGACATCAACAAGTTTCTTAGGACTCTCAGTTTTTTCAGGACATTGCATGTGTGGGTTGCATTTATAATTCTATAGCTAATGAACCTTGATAATATTTCGAGTATTATTCAACAGCTGAGAAAATTTTCTCGGAAGCTACATGGTCCTCATCATCGCCGTTATGATTAGTGTAATCACCTTTCTCAAATGAGGCAAAATTTACTACTCCTCAGGGTAGTGGGTCCAAGAGACAGAATGCAAAAAAAAAAGAAAAAAATAGCGTTACTTGACTTTCTTCACTTCTAGTTTGCTCACCTCAGCCACCATCTCATCACCTCACTGAAAAATTTTGCCGCTTTGGTGCCAAATGAAGGAATCGAAGGCCCCCTCTCGACTCTCGAGTCATTTTTCATGTTATTCATGTAGCCATTAATGAGCCAGGGGAGCAGCTATAGAGTAAAGTTTTAGAGCATGTGTTTTGGAATGTCACAGACCTGGGCTTGAATCTTAGTTCTATTACATGTTAGCTTTGAGAAGCTCTCTTCCTCTTTGAGCTGTTCCCTACCTGTCACATGGAGGTTATCATGCATACATCATGAAATTTGGTTGAGGGTTAAATAAGAAAACGTATATAATTTCTCAACCCAGTACCTGACAGCTTGCCAGGCCCTGTTAATGTTATTATCGATATTATATCAACAATATATCACTATTATGATTATCCTTTATAATGAGGACAAGGTTGGACCGTATTCTCTCCCTCCAGCAGTCAATTCAGCATCTCCTGTCCCCTGTCCAAGACTTTTGAAGGGATATGCCAAGGTTGGGCTGTTATTTCTATTTTGATTATTTAATATTCACTGAGCACTGAGATGGTGTGGCTTTTGTGGGGCACAGAAGGGGGTGAGGGCAGCCTCTCCTGCTCTAAGTTGGGCTGGGAGCGTGAAGCTGGCTGGATGTGTGTCTGAGGTTAGCACAGCCAAAAAAGACCATCTGGACCAGTGCAGTCAGAGCTCTCAGGAAACTTGTGGGGCCTCTGACTAAAGTTATTTGGCTTCTAATCAACTTAACATTAAAATTCTCCAAGCCCTCCCGTCTAAGATGCTAATTCCTCCTAAAGAGGTGTGTGATGTATAGAAGCCCACATCAATCAGGATCCTGATTTTCCTTCTGCTTCAGCTCACTCCTGTCAGCTGGATTGATCCACTGGAAAAGAGAGGCTTTTCCTTTATAATAAAGGAAAACCCTAATTTGAATAAGCGCCACTGCCAAACCCTCACTTTAAGAGGCCTGAACACATTTGGGGGTTTATGGCTTTGTCACTCCAATATAATTCTCCTGGAATAGATGCCAGATTCCCTTTCTTGTTAGGAAAGTGGGCAGGCTTTTTTGAACCAACCGTACCTTCTAGAACCACCCAGCCCTTGACTTCCAGCCCTTCTAAAAATTGTCCGAAGGCCAAAGGTGTCCTGAATTCTAACATAACATTAGTATAGAAGCTGTCTCCTCTAACATGTTAATTAGTGAGAGGATTCTATTCGAAGTCACAAAATGCATCCTGTAATTGCCTTCTTTACTTCGTTATCTGCTTCAACCAGAGACGTCCAATTGTGTCAACATTCCCACAAAAAGTTAAGCAGGACCTTCATATTAAAACAATATTATGTAGTTGGCCTGTAGTGCTGGGGTGGGGACCAGGGACTTGAGATCACTCTCCCTTATTTTCCATTGAATTACCCTGAGTTCCCCAGATACAGTTCCAGGTATAGAAAGCTGCTTGGTCAATGTTTGCTGAAATGAGAACAACTGTTACTACCAGAAGGATTATTTCTCAGCCTCCGTGGATTTGTGTTTGCAACCTCACGGTCAAGTGTCTTACAGGAAGATCTCAATAAGCAATTCCCCGCAACTCGGACAAGCACATAGTGTGTATGTGACTGTGTGTGTTTTAGGTAGGTTGAAGGTT
Organism: Hippopotamus amphibius kiboko; assembly: GCF_030028045.1. NCBI lineage: Eukaryota > Metazoa > Chordata > Mammalia > Artiodactyla > Hippopotamidae > Hippopotamus > Hippopotamus amphibius. The sequence continues at coordinate 153,065,617 of NC_080190.1, read as the reverse complement.
GGGGAGGGGAGGCAGCTATGCTCTTGTGGAAAAAGGTAAATCTTTTGTATAATTTCTACAATATAGTGCCATGCAGTAACCGCTGCAGTTAGTAGTAGTAGTAGTAATAATAATAATATCTGCTGATTATATGATGGTTTACCATTCACTAAGTGCTTTCACCTATGATATCCCATTTGATCTCTGTAACAACTGAAGGGATATTCTTATTCCCATTTTACTTGTGGGAAGACAGAACTCCAGAATTAGCTATGGATAATTTACAAGGACAGAATTGGCTCTATTGACACCTGTCCTGTGACACTTCCTACCACCTGTTCTCCTTTGCCACGTACACTCCACTTCCTTAAGGGCTTGATTAGAAACCATGAGCCACCCCTATGTTTTAGAAGTTGATATATTCTATAATTATTCATCTGACAAACTATCCCACGAGTACTTAGATGCTAAGCACAATGGCATTTCTAGGGGAGGATAAAAAGCTAAAGAAGATAAAGATCACTGCTTTTGAGGGACTCAGAATCTAACTGGGAAAATCAAAATTGTAAATAACTATTTTTGTGGAATGTGATAAGTTCCTACAAAGTGTTGAATAAGCAAGGAAATGGAGGAACTAACTCTTCTGAGGGAGGAGGGCAGAGAAACTTCAGAGTCGATCTTTGGCAAGACTGGAGGATGAATAGGAGTTTTTGTTGTTTTGGTTTTTCTGGTTTTATTGAGGTGTAATTGACATACAATATTTTATAAGTTTAAGGCGTATAACATTATGACTTGATATATGTATATGCTGCAAAACGATTACCACAATAAGTTTAGTTAACATCAATCACCTCACAGTCACATTTTTTTCTTGTAGAGAGAACTTTTAAGATCTACGCTTTTAGCAGCTTTCAAATATATAATACAGTATTGTTAACTATTGTCACCCTACAGTACATTATGTCCTCAGAAACTGTTTGTCTTGTAACTAAATCACAGAGCTGTGAACTGTGATGGCTTGCTTGTGAACAGGTGAGATGCTCAGTGTGTCACAGTATAGGATACTTGCAAACAATGATAATAGATGAAACTGGGAGGTGAAATCAGGCCAGATGATCTCAACTGAGCAGTCTAATCTTTTTAACCCTGTGTATGATATATATGGTCAGAATTTGTTTGAAAGGCAACAAAGTTTGTAAATAATAAACTTTAAAATTTCCTCACTGGAGAAAGGCCAAGATTGTCCCAGATCAGGTACGGATAGGATATGGGCCTTGAAGTCAATGGTGGGGATTGTCTGGGTACCATGGCTTTTCTTTGGTGTCTGCATGAAAGAAAGGGACAGCTCCTACAGACTCAGAGGAGGAATTCATGCCTTAAGAGCCAAAAGAAAACAAAGAGAAAAAGAAAACCAATTTCGGGTTTCTTTTATCATAATCTTAGTTAAGTGTTGGTGAAGGCAGAGAGGAGAAAAGCTCCCAAGGAGAGCTGCGTCCCAGGAGCGTGGAGATTTACGAGTCATCTAGTCGTTCCATCTGCCACCTCCCCGATGATTCTTCTGACATTGATCATCCGATGTGTTTCCCTGAGCATAGTGTTGCGCGTTCTCTATTTCTGTATGTGTGCGTGTGCGTGTGCGCATGCGTGTGTGTGTTTTAAAAAAAATGAAGCATTTCTTTACAAGTGAATTTTTGATACTTGGTAAATCTTTGATGAATTTGTTTGAAAATGTATTTTGCCAAAACACAAAGCTATAGAATTGTAGCAGATCAAGTTTATGCTGTAGTTCACCCTTCCATCCAGGGGAGATCTTTGCATTTACTAAAATTCCAGCTTTTTCCCCATGGCATACAGGTCTTCTGCCCAGCCCAGCCCAGCCCAGCATGTCCCTCTTTTCCTGGCCCTGCTCATATTCTCAGGCACACAGACTTCTTTTCTTTTCTTCAAACTTGCCAACTTCTTCCTGCCTTGGGCCTTTGCACACGCTGCCCTCCCTTTTGCTCCACCACTTTGCGTGGCTGGTTCCTTCCTAACATCCGGGCTTGGCCCAGATGTCATCTACTCATAAAGAATCTATGTGATCACTCTGTGTAGATAACTGCATCCCTCTATCCCACACTAGTCAGTACCATATCATCTGCTTTTATTCTTTTCTTACCATTTACCACTATCTGAAAATGTCTTATTTAAGTCTTTATTTATTTTCTTTTTTCTTTTTTATATTTTTGGCTGCATTGGGTCTTCATTGCTACACACAGGCTTTCTCTAATTGCAGTGAGCGGGGGCTACTCTTTGTTGTGATGCGCGGGCTTCTCATTGCGATGGCTGTTCTTGTTGCCAGGCACAGGCTCTAGGCAGGCGCATGGGCTTCAGTAGTTGTGGCACTCAGGCTTTGTGGCTCCGCGGCTTGTGGGATCTTCCTGGATCAGGGCTCGAACCCGTGTCCCCTGCATTGGCAGGTAGATTCTTAACCACTATGCCACCAAGGAAGCCCATAGGTCTTTATTTCTTTATTGTCCATATCCCACACTAGAAAGTGAGTATCATTGTGACTTCTGGATCCCCCTGTCCACCACAGAGCCTGGAACATATTAACCATTAAAATCTCAGTAAATAAACAAGTGGATGAAAAAGCAAAAACAGTTTTAGGGTGACTTAAATTCTGCCCCACATTGGCATTAGTATTTAAAATACCCCAATTTCTATTTGACTTTGCTAAGTATGGAGGGAAACGGCCATCTGTTATTGCACTTGCAGCATATGATTTCGATGTCCTCCAGCCAGGATATGCGTAGCTTATGAATCAGTTTTCCTCTGTTATCCTCAACCTCTTACCCTTTTCTCTACCGTATCCCATTCTCCACCCCATGTCTCCATTTTCCCAGTTTATTCTATTTCTGTGCACAATAGGAAAGGAATTTACACTTGTATTATCATCTGGGCCGGTGCCCTAGCAAACCAGGCACTGTGCTAAGCATTGTATATGCATTCTCTCAATGCAGTTTGCTTTAAACACCTTCCAAATACTGTCAGGTCCTTCAGATTTGCGTTTATAACTGCTTTTAGGGTTATATCCAAAAAATAGTTATTGCCCAAACCAATGTCAAGCTTTCCCCCTATGTTTTCTTCAAATAGTTTTACAATTTCTGTTCTTACCTCTAAGTCTTTAACCCATTTTGAGTTGATTTTTGTATATAGGATGAGAAAAGGTACAATTTAATTTTTCTGCATGTGAATCTCCAGTTTTCCCAATATTATTAATTAAAGAGACTATTCTTTCCAAATTGTGTGTTCTTGGTACCTTACTGAAAATCAGTTGACCATAAATGCATGGATTTATTTGAGGGGGGTCTCTATTCTATTGCATTGTTCCATATGTCTGTTTTTATGCCAATACCATAGTTTTAATTCATGTTGCTTTGTGATGTAGTTTGAAGTCAGGAAGTGTAATGCCTACAGCTTTGTTTTGCTCAAGATTAGCTCAGCTTTACAGGGTCTTTTATGGTACCATATGAATTTTAGGATTGTTTTTTCTATTTCTGTGATAAATTGCAATGGAATTTTGATAGTAATTACATTGAATCTGTAGATAACTTTGGGTAGTATAGATATTTTAACAGTATTAATTTTCAGTCTATGAACACATGATACCTTCCCATTTATTCGTGTCTTCTCCAGTTTCTCTCATCAGTGTCTTATGGTTTTCAGTGTACAGATTTTTTCACCTCCTTGGTTAAACTTATTCTTAAATATTTCATTCTTATTTATTCCAGCACTAACATTCCAAGCCTATCTAACCCTCAAGTCATTGCCCAGTGAGGGGCACTGATATCTCAGTAACTGGAGAAAGAAGTGAAGTGAAATACTTCACCAAGTAGAGCCATTGGTAAAATTCCATTAGGAAATGTGACTGATTTCATGATTTGATTGCACCTGAGCAATACCTGTATAAAATAAATTTTTAAGGGAGATACAGTGCAGATGTGTTTACTTCTTACACTTGATGTCTAGCATATGAGTATTAGGATTTTTTCAGGACCTCCAGGGTTTAGTTATTCAGTCATTTCTTAACCTTTGATATAAGTAAAAGTCTTCTAGACTAAAATAAATGTATCTAAGCAATATTGTACTCCCTTACACTATGCCTGACGTATTTGATCAATAAATATTGGTAAAATCAGTTGAAAAAATGAATTACATGAGTTAATGAATTAATGAAAAGTTTCAGCTAGAGAATTCGAAGTTTTCTTTAAAATCTATGTACTGAAGTATATATTGTGAAAATGTTTATACCTAGGTAAAATACCCTCCATAGTTGGGGTATAAGTGGTAAAGTCTAGGGTTTTGAAAGCTATCAAAATAATATTAATTATGATAAGAAGAAAAATAATTACATATTCTCATCAGCTATGTTTGATCGTAATGCCTCCCTCAGAATTTTCTCTTTACTCAGCATTAAAGATGATCTCATCTAAGATCCTGAAAAATCTTCTCCATGGTTTTCTGTTTATAAAGGATTGGAGATTGAATGGAAAAAGAATCTGCTTCTTGTTTATGAATTCAGGGCTTACTGAGCCAGGGAAATCTGAACTGTCCTTTCCTCATCCAAATTCATACAAGGTGCTGAACTCTATGAGAAAGTGGAAACCAGAAAAGGAGGCTTCATCTTTCTGGGCTATTAATTATTCATAGAATGTATTGCTCTAATGAAATGTCAATACAGGGTACTCATAGTTTTCTGGTTGTGGATTCTGCCATGTCCGATACATTTGGAGTGGAGGATGGAATGGTAACAGAAATTCTTGTTGATAAATCCCGTGTACAGGCCAAAGAAAATCCCCTATTCAGCTCTGTTAAAAAAAGTAGGGGAGGGGATGGAAAAGAAACAGAGTATTAGTTTATGAAATTTCTATTGAATCCTATTTGAAGAATTCAGTTCAACTTCAAACAAAACCCCAAAGTCACATCTGAAGCTGATCCTATTCTACAGGTTAACTCACCGTGGTTTACAATATCTTCAGTATAGCTGGTGCCTTTTCTTCTTCTAAAGACTCCTAAACTCCTAAACTCTACAGGTCTGGGGAAATCACATTTGACAGTACCATTGGACTGTGTAGAACAACCACATGGTTTTAATGGCTGCAAATAGGACAATTATGTTTTCAGCAAATGGGTACCCCTTTGAAGAAAGGAAATATAGGGCAATTATATTGATACACTGTCTCCCAGGGCTTGCTTGACACACCTGAAAAGGGTGCAATTCAGCTTGACATCTCTCATCACTTCCTGGCCTTTATGGTTGAAGAAGCACAAGTGTGTTTGATTTTTTACAACTGTCAAGGGCTACCATAGCCTCCGACCACCATCCTCTTCCCCCACTGGGGTTTCATAGCAATGACCAGGATGATTTGAAAAGTGCCTCTGAATCTTAGATCACCTTTGATCTCTCTTAGACCAATCTGCTCCTCAAATGCGTTCTTCCCTCCAATAAAAGACAGAGTGGACATGTGTATTCTCATTACAGTCCCACTTGATGTCACGAGAAACATTTTCTGCCATGATTTTAGTGATCAAAAGATGATGACTTAACCCAAACTCTCTTTTTCCTCATTTTGTTTGAAACATATATTAACATTTTAAAATAGAATTTAAACAGGTGCCCAGTAACAGAATGACAAACGTTAAGTGTGAAATCTGAAAGTTAGAAAGCTGAACCACATATGGTCACATTTTTTTTTTTTTCTTAACATCCGCCTGTGCTGGACTGATTAAGTGGTTTCATCACTGTCAGGCCAAGCAGGACTTGTAAAACCGAGGATGTGGGTATTCAAAGACAACATTTGCTTGGTGCCTTTAATGATTTCTGTAATTAGTCATTTAAGCAGATTGCCCTGTGATCCCAAACAGGGAATACAGGGAGAAGAGCTGAGAAAATCATTTCCTGAAGGTACTAGAAAGCTAATTGTGGAAAATGAGGTCTGTCTCTTTTGCAGACTTCTCTGGGTCCCATTTCATTGGGTGGGGCTAGCGCTGGAGAGCAACATTCTCCAAGAATCTATAAAATGTGCATGCACTGGAGCCCTTTTTTTTTTTTTTTTTTTGACACCAGAGTGCTAAAGGTCTTTGTTAGCTTGCAAAGTTTAACAAAGAAGTAAATGATCCAAATACGGCAATGACAATTTACAGACCAGCAAAAGGAAATGCACCTGGTGCGAGCAAGTCTCCACGCCATGAGAGAAAGAGACACCAAGAAGCCAAGGAAGTGTTGTTTCATAGGAACAGGGTACAAGGTCCGGGGCAGGGGGATCTGTGACTCTGCCTTCATTGAGCTGGACTTTGCTAATAAACGCACTCTGACTCATTCACCTTTTACTCCAAAGATAAAAGCAGACTTTTTTAGAGGATGTCAGAAAGGGACTTGAGTATTTTAATGAATCCAGGACTCCCTTACTAGGTAAAGCTCTCTCAGATAAGCCTTTATCTCAGCAAGCCTCAGTAGCTCCCTGTGAGAGAAAGGGCTGTTTAATTCTCACCAATAATCTGGCCACTCTCTTGTGGGAGTGTGTTGATGACTCAAAACCTTTTAAAAGTTGGCATGATATCAGTCTCTGTGCACACATACACTCACTTTGTACCTGACAATAAATAACAGTCAAGATTTACCGAGTGCTAACTACCTGCTACGCACAAATCCAACCTCTTTAAGTGTCCTCTTTTATTAAACTCTCACCCCTCTGAATAGGGAGGTTTTACTGATCAGGAAACAGTGACAGAGCATTTAAGTAACTGGCTCGAGGTCACAGAGCTAATAAAAGGAAGAACTAAGATTCAAACTCAGGCAATCAACAGAACTGCTGTTCAAAGAATAAGCATTCTTTCCTTCATGTCCTTCAACATTCCAATCTCCCATCTGTAACCAAACATATGGAACCCATAAATTTCTTTTATGGGCCCTAACATCACCATAGAGCCCTAGATAAATCTTGACTAGGTGCTGGATGACAGTGAAGCATATTAAGGATGGAGGAGGGTGGCAGTAAAACTGGCCTGATTTTAGTATTCTGCAGAATAAAGCGTGTTGCTTCGAAAGTCATGAAAGATCATTAATGTTTCAATAGCCAGAGAGAATACAATGCCGCGAAGTTAAGAATTCTGCTACACTGTTCCAGTAACCTCAGTGGCCTGGAGTTCTGACCATGCCAAGGAGCGGGCAAAGGGAGCGAGCGGCAGACCTTCAACACGGATGCCTGCCAGCTGCTTTTTCACCTCACATCCTTCAAATCCCCCTTGCAGATTGTCTTTACTTTAACACAAAAAGATATACCGTCCAGAGTTTTCAGTCTAGTCAGCTAAAGAAGTAGAATTTCAGGGGAATAGCAGAAATGACTTGGAGCCATGGGGCTGTTCCTTTGGTTGACATACAAAGTCCATCTCCCTTATGATCACCTGGCATTCAGTGTTTTTCTGACATAAAATCGAAGATTAACACGACTTCAAAAAACAAGCAGAGCAGACAGTGCCACTAGAACTTGTGTGTTTGCCAGGTCATCTGTCCTTTACAGCTCTGTCCTGTACAAAATATAGAAAAGCAAAACCATTCAGCGACCCTTGAGACAGGACACATGAGTTGGTGTGAACCATCCCTTCTGTTCTGAGAACCAGCTGAGGCTGGAGCCACTAGGAACCTGAGTGGCTCTTGTTCTGGTTGCCTGAGCATGCTTCCTGGTGTGTGGGACACGTCTGTGTGTCTCCACTGAGCAGGGCGAGCCGTCAGCAGAATGCCAAGTAGCTCTTTCAGCTGTGCTGACTGATTGGCAGAGATGCCACAGATGTGCCCTTCTCAGTCAAAGTCAATGTTTTCTTGGCCCTCAGAATTTCAGAAAAATACAAATGTAAATGAAAAATAATGACAGGGCCCACATATAGCCCCAGAGTCATCGCCTCAGCAATTATTAATGCCTGCTAGGTTTCCAGCACCCTGCGAGATGCTGACAATGACATAAAAATCATCAAAGGCAGAACTCCTGATCTCCTCAATATAAATAATGATAAAGTAGCAAAAATTACGCTGTTTTAAACATCACAGACTCGATCATTTCCTTTGCCACATATATCCTGCTTTTCAAATTAAAAACCAGCAAAAAAACACAAGCATAACCTACACATGGTCTTCCCTTTGTCTAGAATGCCCTTTTATTCATCTGCCTGGAGAAGCTCCATATATAATTCGAAGTCCAGCATGGCTGTCAGCTCAATGGCACGAAGTCTTGGTGGCCACAGCCACACTGCAATCCTCGTCACTCTGTGCTCCCTTCATACCCCATCCACGTGGTTGCAACTTAGGATATTATTGTAGGTATCTGGGTATGTGTCTGAATCCCCCACTTGGTCACCTCCTCTCTGGCTGAGGTTCTTCTAAACTCTGGCCGTTCTTTAGAATCATCTCCAGGTATATTAAAAAATGCAGAAATTTAGATTCCAAACTAGACCCATTGAGGCCTGCATGTCTTTATTTTATTTTACCCTCCACAGGTGAGAGCCACACGAAGAATAATAGCAGAATACAAATCAAAATACCACATCCTTAACATCTGAGGTAGGATCCAATAACCCAGCCAAATGTTCCCCCGTTTAGAACACACTGCTTCAGCTGGAGGCTGAAGTGAGCCTTCCATTTCCTTCCTACTACTTAAATCTAAATCTTGAGACCAGCACATTTAATTGTCCCTGTGCAATGACGGGGTGGGGGTAGAGATGGATGACGAGATGTGCACAGAGGGCCTTGGCCTAACTTACCCACTCAGCTCTCCGCTCAGGGGAGTTGGAAAAGAAAAGGAGAGAAGCATGCCTGGTCTGGATCAAGGACACACACTGCCTGGGTTTATTTACCAAGGAGGCAAAGAGAGACAAAAATGAGATCATGTGTCCCTGGCTGAAAGACACAGTAACCCTGTCTAGGAGAAAACCACAGCCCAGAGAACGTCCTAGTCTCAGACAGATCATGTTAAATACCCCTGCCCTTTGTTGGAGGAGCTGGAAAGTGACCAGAAGTGGACCTGGAATGTAAGGAGCAGCCTCAAATTACTTGCTCTTATCCCACTGGCTTCTTGTCGAAAGGGAGCTGTACTGAGTGCCAAGACCTCCGTGCCCACTCAGCTGCTATATTTTCCCTTTTAGTCTATAAGAGTGTGTGCGTGTGTGTGTACGTGCTGGAGAGCTAGCTAGTCGTAGCTAGTGGGTAGAGCCCAGGGATGCTGCTAAACATCCTATGATGCACAGGAACAACTTTTTGCTGTTGTGTTAGAACAGTTCGTCCACAGCAAAGAGTTGATCCAGCCCCAAATATCAATAATGCCAGGGCTGAGAAACCCTGGATTGGAAGGAATATCTATGGAGCATTCACTTTTACCCTACAAAGAACCTTGTTCTTTTTTTTTTAATACTTGTTTATTTTATTTATTTATTTATTTGGCTGTGCCGAGTCTTAGTTGCGACATGTGCAGGATCTTCCTTGCAACATGCAGGCTCTTTAGTTGCGGCATGCAGGCTCTTAGTTGCAGCATGTAGGCTCTAGTTCCCCAACCAGGAATTGAACCCGGGCCCCCTGCATTGGGAGTACGAAGTCTTAACCACTGAACCACCAGGGAAGTCCCAAGAACCTTGTTCTTTATGTTTGTTATCCCATATAATTCTAACAGAAATCCGTTGATGAAAATATAATCCCTATTTTCAGATGAGGAATCTAAAGCTCAGAGAAATGGAGTAGCAGTTGAAGGCCACAGATCTGGAAGGCAGCAGAAAGGGACCCACACCATGGTTTCTAATTCCCTTTCACGTTCATTCCTCCACCAGAGTCCCCTGTTTCCACCATGTGACTCCTCTCTCCCTTTCATGTCCCCATGGTCAGTGGCATAACTCAGGGTCTCTGGGGGCAAGGCGTTTTGGCAGCCTACAACCACTTCCATTAGTTTAGGGTTCCTCTTTCTTCAGCCAGACTTTTGGTGTAGAAAAGGTACAAATTTAGTGCTACCTAGGACAGGATACGTTACAGAAGCACCATCATCCCTTTACTTTTAAACTCAGCGATTTATTCTTCCCATTCTTTGGAGGAATGTAGGCTCAGCTTTTGCAGGCACTTCTGAAATCATGGCTGATTGTCAATGCATATTACTTGGTCAAAAAGAAACAGCCAAAAAAAAAAAAGTGATCAAAGGGAAAGTGTAGATGGGATTTTGGTCAAATTAGATCCGGTTTCAGCTACTTTCTAACTTGGACTTGCTTGTTTCTTGTGCTTCTTGTCCTTCATATTTTTTAACTCATCCTTCACTTGGTACACTCCGGCCACAAGGACCTCCCTCAATTCCTCAAATGCACCCAGTTCTTTCTTCAGGGTGTCCACTCATTCTCTTGCTTCTTCTAAAATGTGCTTCCTTCTACAACGCATTCAACTATCACCTATCTTTTTGTGCAAGTCTCAGCTTGGATGCCATTTCATCATAGAGACCCTCCATTGACCGCTCCTAATCTCAGTCAGCCTCTCTTCTTTCATGTCACTTGCTGCTATTTGTAGTACATTCTCGGTGGTGTTTATTGTATAATGCCTGCCTCCCCACAAAGGGGAAAGAGTTCTATGAGGGCAAAGGCCATGTCAGCTTGGTTTACCAATGCTCTTCCCAGAGACTGCGTCAAAAAATATTTTTAAATGAATGAATAAATTACATTGCTTAATTTACTTAATCTTTTTGCCCTTAATCTATACAGTGATGGTATTAATTCCAACTTTTTAAAAGTCATCATTAGAATGAAATAAAAGGACATGTCTAAAGAGCCCAGTATAAGATAAGAGCTAACTAGGACAATAATTGGTGCTCTATAAATACTATTCAAGACGTGGGAGCTCTTATCTTAACTCTTGGACTAAATTATTTTCCATGCGACTTGGGGTAAATACTCTGTCTCTCTGTGCCTCCTCATTTTCTTTTATTATTAAGCCACACCATGTGAAAACTCTCAAAAAGCAGCCATTTCATAATTTTTCATTTGTACAGGTGCCTTTTACACAGAGAAGTAAAATATAATCCAGTAGTTTCAGACATATCACAACATTGTGTGCAAGCAGGATAAAGAGAGGGAGTTCTCCGGCATTTAGTGAATAGGGATGTTGATAAGGAGTCAGAAGACAATGCCCAAATCACATTATAGCTCGGGGGAAAGTCAAGGTCTAATGGAGTATTAGACCTAATACAAAGGTCTAATGGAGCTTTAGACCTCCAAATTCTCTTTTACTTCTGACTTGGCTCCTCTTCGTTTTGCTTGTCGTGTTTTGGAAAAATTTTGTGACTCTTTCCCTGCCACTGATTCCCGATAAGACTTTCCTGAATTCAGCTTTAGCCATTCATCCTCGGGATGTGTTATTGAAGGGAGGTGAACTTTTGTAACCCATGGTTACAGACAGCTGTTATTTCAGCCCCAGTCAGAAGTAATCTATACACACATTCCTGGAATTGAATACAACCACTGATGGGTTGATAATCCAATTGATGGATGAATCTAAACACATTTTCATTCATGGTGGATGGAGCTAAATAAAGAAGGATAAAATATGCATTGAACTGTATCATGAATTTCTCAAACTTCTTCCTCTGGTTTCTTAGAAACTGCAGAGCGGCACGTAGTGGCCTGTCAAACTCCGGGAGCTGGCAGTGCAACTGATCTAGTCCCGGGGGTCTTCACAGAGGAGGCAGTCGGGGTCCTGGTCGGCTGAAGATTCCATCTGAATGGTGAGTGAGTGCACAGGAAAGCTGTTGCTGAGGGCTTCCGCAATTTCTCTCTGAACCACCTGGCTGTCCCGGCTGGCAGCTGTGGATAAAGGACCACAGTGAGATTGGCACTGATTGCACACACAGGGGCAATGGCACATCTCCAGCTTCAACTTTGCCTTTGACCTGATGGGGTGGGGCACAGGCAGTGCACTCAGAAGGAGCCATGACAGCTCTGACCATCCGCTGCCTTCACACAGACAAGGCGGGGGACGTCCTTGTGCAGCAGAGCGCCCCGTCACTATGGGAATTCTTCCCTCCCGCAGTCCTCTCTGGGGTCTGGCGCTCCTAGGAGCTGAGTATGAAAGAGTGGATAAGCCATGAAAAAGCCAAGCCAGAACTATTATTCTTATACAGCTCTGCTCACCAGTTCCCTGGGTTCTCTGGGTCACCACCCTTGCATCTAATCAGAATTTATATCAAGGACAGTAGCAAGAGCCAGGAAGCCTGTAGAGCAGCAACCCGCACTGCCATCTTTTCTCTTGTCCCGAAAGGTATCAGGAGGCTGTGAAGTTCTCTCCATAGTAACCTTGTTGTTTACTAGATTCTTCCATTTGCAGTGACACGTGGGTATAGTGGAGGCTGTAAATTCCCTTTAGCCAGATCCAAGCCTCTCAGCAAAGATGAGGCTGTCTGAGAAAGCACAGGCTTCAAATGACTCTTCCTGTTCCCTGCCTCTAAGTAACTGCATGAGTTATTTCTCAGCAGCCTAATGTATCATCCTTGGCCTGAGCTATCTCCCAAGGCAGTGCCCATTTTCTCAGCCCCAGGATGTATCATGAACAAATCACCTTCTACTTGAAAAAGCAGTTTTAAGGATAAACCCCAAATCCGAAGAGTTATCTCACATGGTTGCAGAATTTCTAACCATTCAGTAAAGGACCCACCACTAATCCTGACTACAACATCTTTTAACTTTTTAGAACCTTAAGGATAGGACCTGTGTCTCCTTCATCTTTCTGTCTTTGGTGATAGGCAAATCATCTTACACACCAAAGGTACTCAGTGAAGATTTCTTGTTAAATTCTTCCCTCTTATTTAATCAGTAGCACATCTAATCAAACAGAGTTTAAGGCCTTGAAATTTGGGTGGTGTTTTAGACTTTTGTTCTACTTTCTTTCTGCAGTCGGCCTCCAGGGTTGTCCTAAGTATCACTGTTGCCATGATGACATTGGCAAGGGGGATGGTTTTCAAAGGCCCTTGGTCACACAAAACACCTTATAGTTGTTTTGGTGGGGGCAACAGACACTAAGGGCTACTCTACCAAAAGGAGGGGAGCTACTGGCCTCAGAGGACAAGGACTGAATTTTGTGCACGGTGTTTACAAAACTCACTGACCTGCAGCAACGTGAACTGAGAGAATCACTTGGTTCATTGTTAGCGACCAGATGTGCAAGCTGTGCACAGACACCACCCCGTCCACTGCTAAGATGAGCTCTTTCACACCATTGTAATTCACGTTCTTTGGTGCACCTACCAAGAGGACAGAGCGGGAGGCTTGTTATTCCACTATATACGGCTCACTGCGACAGCTAACTGGGGTTGCAAAGTCCTTAATAAAATATTAACTTGCCCTCTTTATTCATAGTTTCTTATTTCAAATGTTCACAACACAGAGTCACCTATTTCAAAGGCTTTACCATCAATCACAGGTTCACAAAGAATATTTGCAGATTTTACTATGCAATCATCAACAACAGTCATCACCCTTCATTTTCAGCGTGTATTATTTTCCCAATTATCTTCACAATTATCTGGAAAGCAAAATGAAATCACATGGGATTTGGTATCAGATTATCCCAGGTTGGCATTCTGACTTCAACTATTGTGAATTTACCCAGCTCTTGGAAATTCTCTAATCCTCAGCACATTTGTAGTAAAGTAGGGATGATAAGAACAATATGTAGTTAACAGAGTCCTTTGGAGACTCTGAAAATATCTCAGAAAATATCTGTCCTTTGTAAACTTTACCACTGTACAAATGTTAGTTATCCAACAGATCACTTAGTGAACTGTGTTAATTGGGGATCCTAGCATTGTAATACCATCTCATTATTCAGTCTGTAGAATTTCTATTATTTTAGGTCATTAGTCAGGGCTTAATATTTGGGCTGCAGAATATAGTAGTTTGACAGTCATCCTTGTTTCTAAAGGAACAGTGTGGGGCACACAGGAAGGTGAGGAGTCTGGCAGCCAATCAGCTATTCTTTGGGGCTGAAGGAACTGGGGTGTCTCTAGCCTAGAGATGAGACGGCTAAGGGAGGTAGGATCACTGTTTTCAAATATTACAAGGGTTGTCACATAGAAGATGAGAGGCTATGAAAGTGTAAGCGTGCTTTCTCTGGCTGGCTACAGAGAGACAAACCAAGTCAATGGTTGTTTAGAATCATAAGAGACATCAGGTTGATATAAGAATTTTTAAAAAATCAACCCAACTAGCACAGCCATGGTAAAGCCATTTGATGCAATAGGTAACCCTGTCAACTAAAGATGACCCAAAGAGGATGCTGTAGAAGAGATTTCTAAGGATGAACACTTTTTAGCTTCTACCTCATTTATATGCATAAAACGAAAACACCTGGTATGTTTGTTAAAGGTATATATGCCTTGGCTCCATTAAAATTCTCCTGAAGAAAAATTCTGTGGATGACGTTCTGAAATCTATATGCTTTCAGAATGGCTCTTGACCTTGGATGCACATCAGTGTCACCAGAGATTTTAGAAATCCTAATGACCAGGTTATACCCAAGACCAATTAAATCAGATTCTCTTCCGAGAAGACCCAGCATCAGTATTTTCTTAGCTCATTTGGTGATTCTAACAGAGCCAAGGTAGAGAACCATTGCACTGATATTTACCAGCACCTGGGCAGCTCTGCCTTGCAGTGGTTCTCAAGCTTTGAAACATCAAAGCCAGCCCCTATTAAATCAAAATCTCTGGGTCTAGGGCCTGGGCATATGTATTTTTTAAAAAGCTTCCCAGATGATTGTAATAAGCAGCTAGTCGAGAACCACTTACTTAAAGGGAATGGGGAATCCTTAACCCTTCTTTTTCAGGATTTAAGAGCCTTGCTCATGGGGATTTCCTCTTTGAAGCTAACTTAAAATTCACTACAGTTTGAGTTTAGTCCCACTTCATATTGTTCTTAGAACAAAGAGCTGGTCAACATGATTTTTTACTCTGCGAGCTGCACAAAGCTCAGGGTACTAGAAACAAATTAAAGAAGTTATTTCCGACTAGTCATAGAATGTGCATGGAGTCATGGGTGAAAATGTTATATAATAATAATAACAACAACAACAGCAGCAGCACCACCTTTATTGAGAACCTACTATATGTCAAGGTTTGTGTTGAGCACTTTATTTATAGCGGTTATCTTATTTAATAGTTATAAGAATTTTAAGAGCTAGTTAATGCATGTCACAACTCCTTTTGGACTGGAAAAGAAATTGGGAGTCAGAGAGGTTAAGAAGAATCGCTAAGGTCACATAGCAAAGTGGGATTTCAGATTCTAAGGTCTATGCTCTGGGTGTGGAATGTTATGCAAATGCTAGACCCCAGGTATTGTGACCCATAGTTGACAATTATGCCTAATGTATCATCTCTGGAGAGTTTCATTTGACCCTTTGAAGATCTGCTGTCATTCATCTAAGACCCTTGAGATGAAATCATGATTCCACTACCTCTCTTGCCTCCTTTATCACTTTACTTTTACGGAGAACACAAGTCCACTGTTACTTATTTTACTCTATGAAATAATATGAACAAGCAAGAGCCTATGTTCCCATTGGTTTCAATGTTTCATCACATCTTAGAAACCTTTTTTCTTTCTGAGGGAGAACCTGCAAAAATGTTAATGCATCCAGGAAAATACCCAAATTAGTTTTCAAAAATTTATTACTCAGGCTAATAACTATATGAAAAAATCACTCAATATTCTTCATAATTAAAGACTTGTATGTGGAATCAATAAGATATAATATTCACCTATCAGATCAGAAGAAAATCAACAGTTTGATAATATCCAGTGATGGTGAGGATGTGAGGAAATGTGCACTCTCATATGCTGTTGGTAGGAAAGAAACTGACATGGTATATTTGGTAGAAATGGCAGTATCTATCAAATTTTAAAATGCATACAACATCTGAAACAGCAATACATATCTAGGAATTATTCCACAGATATACAAGTGCTAAAAATATAATTGCAGCATTATTTGCAATTCCTTCAGTAAACAAGTATATGCTTAACAGTAGAATAGAATACTTTGTATCCATGAAAAAGAATAAGATGTATCTATGTATGTACTAATATGGAAAGACCTCCAGTTGAAAAAAGCAAGGTGCAGAACAAAATATGCATGTAATCCCATTTGTATAAAAAAAGACATGTACACAAATGTACTATATATATGTGTGTGTATATATATACATATGTGTATATGTGTATATTACATGTACATATATGTGTAAATGCATAGATATTTTTGGAAAGATGTATGTCAGCTTATTAGTAGGTATTACTCCTGAAGAATAGGGCTGATGATTCAAAGGTGGTAAAATAAGGAGACTTTTTTTCTTACCATTTTATACCTTTCCATATACATATTTTTTAACTGTACCAAGTACAAGTTATTTTATGCTAACCTAATTTGAAACTTAGTTTAAAAATTAAGCACCTTCCAGATAGGAGTTACCTGCCAGTTTCAATAATTAGCAACACTTTTCCTTAAATAAAAAAATATAATCAAACTTCCCCGGTGTCCCAGTGGTTAAGACTCCACACTCCCAATGCAAGGGGCACAGGTTCGATCCCTGGTCAGGGAACTAAGATCCTGCATGCCGCAAAAGAAACAAACAAACAAAAACAACAAACAAACAAAAAAAAACCCACGAGGGAAGAGCTGTACTGAGAGAGAGAGAAAGTAGAATATAGTCATTGCAAATTGCACATGCATGTCTCCTTCCTTAATAAGTTCTGTAACAGCAGCAACAGCTGCAGCTCCGCACTTGGCCCCCAGGAAAGGAAGTGGATGCATCTGTGACTTGACAAACCAAACATTGTCCCCTTCCGAGTGAGGACGTTCACGTGTTACTCGGCGACGTTTTCTGTTTCACTGTGGTTCACTGTGGTCAACACTGTCACCTAACAATAATTATAGTGCCCGCTGAGAACAAACCCCTAAAATGTGTACTCGGCAGTGAACACTAAGCGAGGGACGGGTAAGCTGTTATAAAGGCAGCTGCGCTCTGAGACTGTGTCTACCTTCGGTCCAAATGTGCTGGCCAGGAAAGAGAAGCTCAGCCCATGTGTGGATATTTTTGATCATGTGAATGTTCGATAAGAGGCAAACCTCTGGTTGAGATTGAATTTTCTAAGTGCGGCTCCCAGTGCCTTCATGGAGGAACCCCTTCAGGGGTATGAAAAGACTAGTCCAGTGATTCTCAAAGTATGGTCCCCAGCCCAGCAGCATCAACATCTTTTTAAAATTCAAGTTCTCCGTCCCCACGCCAGGTCGACTGTCTCAGGAACTGCCAGGTGGACCCAGCAGTCTATGTTGTAACAGACCCTCCAAGTGGTTCTGATGCCACTAATGTCTAAGAACTGCTGGCCTAGTCTAATGAGCATTTGAGGCAAGTCCTTCATAGTAGTTTAATGCTGCCTGAGGGATAGATTCAATCTTTCTTAGGTCTTTTCCATATATTTAGGAACAAATGCATATTTTTGCTGTATCTCCCTTACTGTCTATCTCTAATATTTGTATGTATTGTTTTTATACTCTACCATATCAATTAACAGTTGCTGGAGAAAAAAATGGAAGCCAATTCTTTTTATTTATTCCTATGTAAATAAAAATCATATTATTTGTTTTCACAAAAATTCCTTATAAGTTTACATTTTCCGTACAATGCAGACTCACAGAGAGCATGCCTTGAGGCCATTCCCCTTTGTGATTATAGAGAAGAGAAAACACTGATGGTGAGAATAATAAGAAAATCACTCCTACCTTCCATGAGTAAGATGGAGAAGTCCTTTAAGATAGTGACGGTGCTGGCCAAAACCAGGACGGAGAAGACAAATGTGCAAATCGGGTCGGCCATTTTATAGTCTGGCTAGAAAACATAGGGATTTCAGTTCATGGAATCCAGGCCTCCCATGCAGAAAGTCTGATTGATAAAATAAGTACACCTTCACGCTTCCTTCCCTCCCTGCCCCCCATGCCCCCTCCTGACACTGAACACTGCCCCAACTCTGGGGCCAGAGTTTCTGAAGACTCAATCCTTATTCTAAGCTTTTAACTCTCAGTGACTGAAGACAGGGAGACCGTAGGCCTTGCTCTTCCCACAATTGAAGAAGTAAAGGGAGCGATATCCTTGAGTCCTCTCTCAAGAGGCCTGATTTAACTTCTCTCAAATTAACAGAAGTACAGAGGATGTGATGAAAATATGTACACATTTGCACAACATTCAACGACTTTTCAGCCTTAATTATGATGAGACGAAAGAACATCTTCTGCTCAGAGGCTGCATGTAACCAGAGTATGGCTGGAGCTTGGTCTTGGCAGACCGGGTCAGTTTATTTCTTTCCGTCTTAAATATGACACATACTCAAGGCAGGCATCTTTGATACAGACCACAGAGTATGCACTGAGACCTCACTCTTGTGCTCTCTCACCGCTGGAGCCCTTGGCCTGAGGGTGAAACACCTGCTATTCTGCCCTTGATGAAGTTTTGTGCCACAGAAAAGTTCGTGTTTCGTTATTTCGAAGAAACCCCGGAAAGGGTAACCTTGGTAAGAATACTCTCAAACTCCACTCACCTGTACTATTTTGAACGATTTTGCCTTAAAGATTTTAGTGAGGATTTGCTCAAGTGAATTCAGACATGTCTTTGTAATTTTTATTTATATGTTTTCATGTTTTAGTAAAAATAATAGAGTCCCTGCTAACTGGGCAGTCATGGTGCAAACAGACAGAGCTAAATGCTCCTCTCCTCCATGAGTCCCCACCTTCACCCTCACCCACCTCTGTTAGTTCTTAGTATTACCAAACAGAGATCTGTACTGAATATTTGTGTAGGGTCAGAGGCGCACCCAGGATCTATTCCAACTTTTTGGAAAGAAGTTCTCTCTCTCCCATGGTGGGACCATCAGGTGCTCTACCCTCCCCAGCCAAGCAGCAGATACAAAACCCAACCTACGTCAATTGGGCCCCATTTCCCAGAAATATGAATCTTCAGCAGAGTGACAAGAACAGGAAAAATATTATTTGAGTCACATTCATTTCAGCTTGGTGCCTCGGACAGAAGTTGGATAATTTCTGAAATCTAGATACCAAAAGTTGCCCTTATTTCTGCCTTGACTTCTGTAGAGGAGTACATCCGATAAATTTCAGCCAATGAATCTGTTTTTTGCTTAGGTGAGCTAGAGATCTTTTCTGTTGCTTACAACCCAAGAATCCTAAATTGTTCATGGTTCCATTGCTGTCCATCTTAACCCCAGGACGAAAGGAACTACTTTCTTGAAAGGCTGGCAGCCCTACAGTTAAAGACGTAGCTCTTAGGAATTTGGAAATTCTAAGGTTTCAAGCTTTGAATGTTTGTTTGTTTAAACCTTGTAAGTACCTTGTGTAGGCAAACTGGCTGTCCACCCTCATTTAACTTAATAATGGAGGGTCAGCTTCTGTACCGCCTAATCTATGAAATCACTAGGACAGTGAGTAAACTCAAACATACTCACCTTAAAGTAGATAATAAGTGCACTGGTTAACACACTGATGCTCTGAAATAGATCTCCAAGGGCATGTACAAAAGCAGCTCTGACACTGGCATTTGCTTGCACTTCTTTGTGATTATGGCCAGAGTGTCTCTGGTGCAAAACCACACTTAGTCTGCAAGAAAAAACAATGTCCTTGGCACCATGAGATTAACCCTTAAAAATCTATACAGCATAATGGGGGAGTTGATGACAGCATGTATTATCCAAAATGGCAAAGAGTTGAAACATTAATGCTTTATAATGGACAATTTTGGACTAATTTTTTATATAAATTTATTTATTTATTTATTGGATTTATTTTTTAATTGGCTGTGTTGGGTCTTCGTTGCTGCACAGTGGCTTTCTCTAGTTGTTGTGAGCGGGGGCTACTCTTCATTGTGGTGCCTGGGCTCCTCATTGTGGTGGCTTCTCTTGTTGCAGAGCACGGGCTCTAGGCACGTGGGCTTCAGTAGTTGCAGCACACGGGCTCAATAGTTGTGGCTCATGGGCTCTAGAGCACAGACTCAATAGTTGTGGTGCATGGGCTTAGCTGCTCTGCAGCATGTGTGATCTTCCTGGGGCAGGGCTTGAACCCATGTCCCCTGTGTTGGCAGGCGGATTCTTAAGCACTGCGCCACCTAGGAAGTCGATTTTGGACTAATTTTGAATACAAGTGTATCTTAGAATTTAAAAATTTTCACACAAGGACAGACAATGAAAATTCACCTTAGTTTTCGCTTCCATCTAATTAATTCTACTCTTTCATTTTAAAACTGGAAACCATCACCTCCTAGGTAAATGCCAAGTATTTGACAATGAGGAGGGGAAATAGCATTTATTGAGGGTCTACTGAGTGTCAGGCACTGAGCTAGGCTTAAAGCTGAGCTTTGGTGGGAGCGTAATTAAATATGCTGGTTTCAAATGCAAAAAAAGCAGCAGAAAGCAATAAAACAAAATAAGTAGTGAATTTCATCAAGGTTGGATTTCATTAACCTTTTATTTTACTTAATTTTGTTCATTTCCATGAGAATTTGAAACTGAATAATTCCCTAATGGCCAGCAATGAGACTACCGTGCTTATGTATATGTAGCTATTTATGGAGAGACTGAAATATATCAATGTATTATAACAAATATAAATGTTATATGTATATATAACATATTGCAGAATTTAACATCTCCAATCCAAGTCAAAGGGATTAGTAGTGGGCCCTATAATTATGTATCTGATTCTGTTTATCTACAACTTTAGGAGTAATATCATTTATGTTTTGCCTAGAAACACTTTCTGTACATTTTGGAACAAAGATTTAGGAAAAAAATTTCTTGGGACTTCCCTAGTGGTGCAGTGGTTAAGAATCTGCCTGCCAATGTAGGGGACACAGGTTTGAGCCCTGGTCCAGGAAAATCCCACATGCCGGGGAGCAAATAAGCCCGTGAGCCACAGCTACTGAGTCCGCGCTCTAGAGCCCATGTGCCACAATTGTTGAGCCCGTGTGCCATAACTGCTGAAGCCCACGTGCCTAGAGCCTGTGCTCTGCAACAAGAGAAGCCACTGAAATGAGAAGCCCATGCACTACAACGAAGAGTAGCCCCCGTTTGCCGCAACTAGAGAAAGCCCGTGTGCAGCAACGAAAACCCAATGCAGCCAATAAATAAATTAATTTTAAAAAATTCATGTCTAAAAATAATAATAATTTCTCAGTACCATGTATCCCAGTCTATTTGCAGGTAAAGCATCTGTTAAATCTCAGGCTATCATCACAAAGTGGAGAAACTGCTATTCACCAAGATGTGATCATTACGTAGTCTACAGTTTTTAAACTGTCCGTGTTTGAGCAGAAATTCACCCCCAATTACGAGTTACCATTTAAAGTTCTTCAGACAGCCTTCTGTGCCTGGCAGTTAATAGACTTTCTTTCTAGGTCTGCCATGTATGCTCATCACATTGTCATTCATTCTTTTACTCAATTTATATTAAAAAAAAAACCAACAACTTACTTAGGGATTCTTGTGTGCCAGGCTCTGTTAAATACTTGGGGCATAAAGGTGAAAACAGACATGGTCCCTCCCCATTGTAGCTCCAAGGATGATGGAGATGGCAGAGGTTTTAAAAAGGCGCACAGAAATGGAAAAATTCTAATTATACTAAGTCTATTAAGACCTGGTGCTACAGATAGTACAACAGGGGAGTCTGATTTAGTTAGACACACAAAACAATTGAGTTGAATTTGAAAGGTTATACTAGAGTTAAATAGGCTAGGAGAGGAGGAAATGTTTCAGGCAGAGAAAATTTAGCCTTAAGGCTCTGTCAATAATCTTCACCCTAGAATCCCTTAGCAACTTCTATTAGAACTTTCTGCCCTGATTTTTGGGAATAGATTTATTCTTAAATTACGGTTCTGATATCATTGTAATCAGACAATACAGCATCTAGCCGAATGTGAAACCTGTAATCCCAGTTCTGGGAGTAAACATTATAGTCACTCAGTATCCTTTTCCATAAATAACTGCCTACTTGCACAGGGAAGTCAGTGCTTTTCAATTCCCTAGTCTTTGTAAGTATGAAAAGCACCTGCAATATTAGGGTCAAAGTTCGAAAGCAGTTGCAGTAGAAAGAAAATTTGGATGGTATTTATTTAGAAAGTCACACTCGATCATCAAAGTGCCAGATTTATGGGGTAGTTAACTGGGTGCATCCTTCATCTTTATGCAGCATTGACACAACCTGTGTGACATATGACTCTTGGGAAATTATTAATATTTTCACTGTTCCTGATGCCCTGGGGACATATTGTTCTTCTTATGCAAAGATGATGGTATTGACCCCCAGTCAGCAGGACTTGTGGTCTGGCTTATTTGTCTCCTAAGTAGTGAGAAATTTGCATTGATCTTCCCATACTTTTTCTCTCAGTGCCAATGTGGAACACATTTTCAAGTTGACTGGGTGGAAATAGGGATCTAGTCAGTGACAACAGATCAAATACCAATCTTCTAATTGTTTAACTTAGAGATTTTGAGCCATGGGTCACAAACTAAGAGATGAGGAACTGAGGCAGGTACAAGGTACATAAGAGTGCCTGGAGGAACTTATTCAAAGTACGCATGCTCAGATTGCCCTCTAAGTCCAGGGATTCCTTTGTGCCCTCTCTTAAAAAACAGACAAACAAACAAACAAACAAACAAAAAATGGCTGTTTAAAATGCCATTTTTCTGTCACTGTCTTCTTCACTTTCGTGCTTGAACCTACCTCCCTGCGTGTATCGTGTTATGCTGCAAGACAGGCAGATGATCCATAGATGGGTCTGGGTTTCCTATTGCTGCCGTAACAAATTACCACAAAGCCTTTGGGGCTTAGAACAACATAAATTTATTATCTTGTAGTTCTGGAAGTCAGAAGTCTAGAATGAGTGTGCAGTACTGCATTCCTTCTGGAGGCTCTAGGGGAGAATTCATTTTCTTACCTTTTCCAGCTTCTAAAGGTCACTTTCCTTGGCTCCAGGCCCATTCCTCCATCTTAAAAGCCAGCAATGCAGCATCTTCTCTCCCCTCTGACCTCATGCTTCCCTCTTATAAGGACTTTTGTAGTTACACTGGGCCTGTCTGGATCATCCAGGATAATCTCCCCTCCTCAAGATCCATCCTTAACCACATTTGCAAAGTTCCTCTTACCATGTAACTTGACATATTCAGAAGTTCCAAGGATTAGAATGTGGAAATCTTTGAGGGGCCATTGTTGTGTCTACCACAGATGATAGATAGATAGATGATAGATGATATAGATAGGCAGATAGATACACAGATATAGATAGATAGATAGATAGATAGATAGATAGATAGATGATAGATAGATAGATAGATAGATAGATAGATAGATAGATAGATGATAGATGGAGTTTTAAGTAAGGTTGCCCAACGTCAGACTATCAAATAGGAAAGAGTAAATCAACCAAAAAGGATCAAAGCTCTGGCTTCAGCTCCCCATTGTCATGAGCAATACAGTAGCTAATTTGGGAAGAGCAGACCAACATGGCAGTGATCACCTGTCCAGCAGGTCACGATCACGTGTCCTATAAGAACAATTGAAGACTGCCTGGATAAGAGAATGGACCAACAGGTGGAAACTAAAGAGAGAGTTTAGCTAGCACAGCTGAAGGAAGAATTTTCATACAGTCATAATGATGCAAAGATAAGACAGATAGTCTGCTTTTGAGAGAAATAAATTCCCTGTTACTCTCTTAAAATATATGAAACTAATGACCACTTTATGGGGGTGTTGCAAAGGAGAATTCAAAAGCAGAAAAGGGGCTGAAGTAAATAAAATTTACGATCCCTTCCAAGCCAGGCCTCTGGGAACCCGTACTGTGTTCAACGAAAGGAATCAGAGTACGTCCGGTCCCACACGGCACCGTCAATTTGCATGAAAGAGTAGAATGGCTAGAAGCTCAGTTCTGGGTTTCGTGGGTCTGTTTTCAAATCCTGCTCTGCACGACCTCACGGGCAGTTCATTTAACCTCACTGAGCTTCAGTTTCCTAATCTGTGTGGTATGAGCGTTGTGAACATGGAGCTTGGTGATACAGGTCAAAGGATCTTAGCGCAGTCGCTGGCACGTAGGAAGCATTCAAATTGGTAGCTCTTAGAAGCCGATATCAAAACACACTTTAACTGAAACTACCACAACCAGTCTTATTTTCAGTCTTAGAGCCATTTGAACGCTCTGTCAGGTCTGTACCATGCTCACCAGTGGAGGAATTAAAAACAAACAATAACAAAAACGACAACAACAAAACCCCACAAATCCACGTCCAGATGAGCTTCACGGGCAGTGTGTGGGGTGACTTACATAATGTTGGCTGCCACGGCACAGCTCGAAACGATGATCATCACGGTCGCCTGGATCTGGTAATTGGGGTACAGCAGGCGTTCACACGCCAGGTACACCAACACACCAGTCACCACCCAGACGCATAGGATGGACAGCAGGGCCCCAAGGATCTCTAGGGATTCAAGCACACAGACATCCATACACAGAGAATTTGTGAACCATCTTAACCTCCCCAAGAGTATAAGGCTTCATTAATGCTTCATGCCCCGCCCCCCAGAAAAAGAGACTTCACACTAGTTCACTCAGTGATTCACAGAGCAAAAGTGTGGATGGATTTTAGCACTAAGATGAGACACGTTCACGTTGCATTCATAAAACACCATTATGCTCCATGATTACTAAGTAATTTTCAGCAGATTTTTAAAGCATATTAATTGCTGCCTGCCCTTGCTGTTTTCCTGAGGGATTTTAATTTAAACAGGTGCTAAAATGATTGAAAATTATTAGGAGATGAAATAATGAGACACAGAGTAAAATGTGTTTAGCAACTCTTAATTTTGCCATAAAACATTTATAACTTGCTAGCTGTATAAAATAGTAAAAAAGGAAGGCTTCAGAGACCTAATGGAAATGAGTTTCATTTGCCAACCCAACATATTATAAACACAGAGGCAAACTCCAAGGTATATCAACACTCTAACTGCATTTTACGGGTAAGAGTAAGGTAAAGTAGTATCAGAATGGAGACATTTACATGAATATTTAAAGATAAGATAGTGTTCAAGCTTCCCACTGAGTAAAATATGTTTGCTCACTTAGAAGTTCCTTATACCTCACCTTGATCTTTCACTCAACCTTGTAGATAGGTTCTAAAAGCCTACAAGGCTCTAGAAACATTCTTTGAGTCAGTGGTCAGGCACATTCCATAATTTCAACCATCTTCCTTTTGAAGCAGAGCAATGTAACATGTTATTTCCTGGACTTCATTCATTTACATACACCTTCATGATTTTTACCATATTCGCATGCCCTCTGTCTCATTGGCCACTTAACACTCTGCTTTTTTTTATTGAGATATAGTTGATGTACAATGTAATATAAATTTCAGGCATATGAGATATTCAAGATTTTTAAAGGTTATATTCCATTTGTAGTTATTATAAAATATTGGCTGGATTACCTGTGTTGTACAGTATATCCTTGTAGCTTATTTATTTTATATATAACAGCTCGTATCTCTCCATCCCCCTACCCCCTATTATGCCCCTCTCCCCTCCCCTCTCCCCACTGGGAACCACTAGTTTGTTCTCTGTATCTGTGAGTCTGCTTCTCTTTTGTTATATTTACTAGTATGTGTTATTTTTTAGATTCCACATGTAAGTGATATAGTATTTGTCTCTCTTTGTCTCATTTATTTCACTTTGCATAATGTCCACCAAGTCCATCCATGTTGTTGCATATGGAAAAATTTTGTTCTTTTTATGGCTGAGTAATTTTCCATTGTGTATATGTACCACATCTTCTTTATCTGTTCATCTGTTGATGGACACTTAGGTTGCTTCCATATCTCAGCAGTTGTAAATAATGCTGCTGTGAACATTGGAGCACATGTATTAACATTCTCTTCAAATAAACTCACTTTTTGTACTTAGCTTCTTCTTAAACAGAGTTATCCATGAAATTTCATGTTTGATGTGCCAGTTGATTTTCACTTGTATGTCTGTGGAGGTGTTGTCTAATATGGTAGCCATCAATCACATGTGGCTATTTAAATTTAAAATAAGTAAAATTAAAAATCCAGTTCTTCAGTAGCACTAGCCACATTTAAAGTGCTCCATGGCCACATTGTATTACCTGTTATACAACATTTCCCTTGAAGCAGAAAGCCCTATTGAACAGCCCTGGTCTTCTAGAGCAGGGGTCCCTAACCCCTAGCCTTTTAGGAACTGGGCTGCAGCAGGAGGTGTGCAGTGGACAAATGAGCAGAGCTTCACCTACCGCTCCCCATCCCGTTGCTTGCGTTACTACCTAAACCATCCCCTCCATGGCTCACATGACTGCCTGAACCATCCCCCACCCATGGAAAAATTGTCTTCCATGAAACCAGTCCCTGGTGCACCAAAAAGGTGGGGGACTGCTGTTCTAGAGTGTCAGTGCTCATGGATTTCCATCGCCAGGAAGAGAAAGTTCAAGCATCAGTCTAAATTCCAAGCCTTCTCTTTACAAAACAATTTTGAGCAGTGGTATCAGAAAGGGTAAAATGCATGTAAACATTTATGCAGGTAAATGATGGGTGCTCAGCCAACAGTACATATTTTCCAAGTGTAGTCCTATTCAGGGGCTGAAAAGCATCTTCTAATCATTGTCATGAAGTCTTTTTATTGATGTTTATTGCCTCACCTCTCTCTCTCTCTGAATGTTAAAGGAAAGGCAATCCAAAACACCTGCGATGATAAATTGTTTGCCATGAAATTAGAACTTCCTATCATTCTAAGCTTGAAAAACCACAGTCCACAATTATCAGCCTATAAACTGTGGTCTGTGTCTCGTGGATCCCTTCAGTGAGGGCTGGCCCTGTTAGTATGTTGGCCAAAGCTCTGCCCTCAGATCTCATTCACATTGATTTTCTCAACTGGAGTGAAAATATGGAACTGTAACTCTTCGTACACATGATTTGCACATTCAGCCAGAAGCTCCTCCAGCTGATATAAGAGATAATACAGAGGAGGAGAAGTGGAATGGTAGTGTATATATATATATATGTTGGAGAGGGGGTAGATTGTAAAAATGAGCCAAAGTAAAAATTTCCCGGGTAGTAAACCCTCGTCATACCTGGGCGCCTTCCTAGACAAGAGCAAGCCATCACCAGATGTAAGAAAAGAGGAAAAGTAAACTTTCATTCCCTCTTCTTCCTCTTCTTTTCTTGCTGTTGTTGATGGCTGATTGAACAAGATACCCAGCTGAGTGACTCACTGAATGGCTAAATGCTGTGTGAGCAGGAAAGTCCATATTCTATTCCCATCCCCGCTATGAGAAGTTCTTCAATCTCTCCAGCTCTCTTGGGCTCTCTGTGCTTTACTTTGCAAAAGGGCAGAAGCTTCACCCCTACCCTCTCTCCCAGATGCCAAGCCATTTAATGAATAATATCACGGCTGTTACCACACACTGAGATTCTCAGGCTGGGGTGGTTGCTAAAGTGATGTATGTGTTCCTGTTGTCCCATTGGCGTAGAGGTAACGCCATTAATCTGGCTGTTAGCGGAATTAGCATTGAGAACACACATCACCACATACACATCTATTTCACTCTGTGCACCAGAGATGTGCCTCTAAGGGATTTTCAAACAAGGCTTTGCTTTGTCCCTTCCATTTTTATCCTTGGTCTGACTCCTCAGCATTACTCTGTGTCAGTGCTGAATTGATGAACTGTACCTGCTCGGTGCCATCCAAACGTTAGCCGCTTGGAGGGGGGTTTCGATGACAACCACAAGGAGAAGAGACTGAGCAGGAAACTGGTCAGGTCAATTAAGAGATGGGCAGCGTCTGTGATGACAGCAAGACTCCCAGCAATGTGCCCACCTAGGGGATGCGGAATAGGATATGGGGTTAGGGCCCCAGAGTGCAGCTAGGTCACATGCATTCTCACCCCAGCTGGTGAAAATGCCACAGACTCACAGAACTGAAGACGAGAAAGGTTCTTAACTGTGATTTAACCCACCTCTTCCCCCAACGTCACAAGCACAGAAACCATGATCCCGAGAGTGGGTAGGATCTGAAACACATAGAAATGAATTGCGCAAGAGAGGCCGTTCCTGGGAGAGCTAAGGTACAGAGATCAGCAAGTGTGGGCCACATTTGAAGAACATCCCAGTAAGACTGGGGCATAAGGATTCAAAAAGAGAAATATAAAAAGAGGAGGCTGGAGAGGTGCTGGCCAGATTGAAAGGGTCTGCAGTCTGAGGACCTGGACTTTTGTCTGTAAACCCGATGACACGGTCTGGCCCACTGATGTGCTGTTATTTGACTTGTAATTTTACCATAGTCTTTACCACTTCCTTCTGCTCCACTAATTTATGTTATCCACCTGGGTTTGAGATCACTGTTATGAACAGTGGGGAGGAGTAAAAAGAAAGGGTAGGCACCTTCCAATGAGAGTCTTTTATTTTTATTTTATATTGGAGTAGAGTTGATTTACCCTGTTTTGTTAGCTTCAGGTGTACAGCAAAGTGATTTAGTTGTGTGTGTGTGTGTGTGTGTGTGTGTGTGTGTGTATTCTTTTATAGATTCTTTTCTCATATAGGTTATTGCAGAATACTGAGTAGCATTCCCTGTACGATACAGTAGGTCCTTGTTGATTATCTATTTTATATATAGTAGTGTGTATATGTTAATCCCAAACTTCCGAATTTATCCCCCACCACCTTCCCCTTTGGTAACCGCAAGTTTATTTTCTATGTCTCTGAGTCTGTTTCTGTTTTGTAATTAAATTCATTTGTATCATTATTTTAGATTCCACATATAAGCGATATCATATATTTTTGTCTTTCTCTGTCTGGCTTTATTTAGTATGATAATCTTGAATGCACCGACAATCCAGTAAAGCACAGGAAGAGAACCCAAGCCATAGGACACCTGCCTCTTTTTTCTCTCCATTTTGTGTGTTCCCTGTACTTCCATCTAGTTCTCCTTTAAGAAAAGGCCTCCAGCCTCCAAAATAGAAGTCAAAGGACAACCTTGTCTTTTCCTTCTTGAACAGGGCTCGTTGTTTGAGTGCAATAGCCTTTACTGCTCTTACTACATCTTCCCAGCAAAGAGCTTTTGCTGACGGATTAGTCAGAGCTGTTTATTGCCTTGTGTACTGCAGAGAGACAGAGACGGTCAGTCATCAGCCCCTCCATCATCAGACTCACCTTGTCTCAACTACTGATTTAAAAAAATTATATATAAGGTTCATAATTGGCATAATCCCCACAGATCGCTGGCTCTAGCTATAGTTAATAACTGGTTTGTCAAAGTTTAATCGTCTGAAGCAAAATAGTCTTCAAGCTTGTTACTGAGCTGTCAGGGCAAAAATCGGAATGATTCATTAGCCAAAAAGCAACATTTTGCTAACAAATCAGCTGTCCTTCCAATTATCCTCTAACGTTGCTCTGTCTGCCAAACTTGGGCCTGATAATAAAGCTGTGTTAATAATGCATTACTTCTCGCCCGGGGAATGACTACATGCAGATAAACAGCGTGCCGCAATCTTAGCAATGAATGATGGTGATGATTCTGTATGCTGAGCTGAAATTGGAGCTTAAGTCAAGGGCTTGCTTTGGAAGAAGCATGTTTCTATGAAGACCCGGGAACTGAGACCCATTTTGCAAGCATCCAAGCTACTTATAAGAACAATCCAGAAAACTGTGGGCAATCATGCTGAATCCTATGGAGTAAACTCTTTGTAAGAGGTTGTCTGTGACTGAACTTGCATTTGCCTCTGAAAGCACGGGGTATTATTGACAATTAATTGAGTCATCCAGCCAGGGTGTATTGAGCCCTTACTGTGCACGGTGCAGGGATAGGGTATACAAAATACAGTGAAACAAAGCACACTTCCTCTCTTCAGTGACCTCACTGTTTAACACTCGCTGTGCCGAGAGCAGGCATCATGGGCTAGGGGGTCAGAAAGCCACTCTCACTGGAAGCCCCAAAGGACTCCCCACAGAAGGGAGGGGTAAGAATTAGCTAGAAAGGAAGGGATGTTCAGAAAAAGATAACAGCAGGAACAAACACAGAGAGACGTGAAAGAACAGGCACCTCTGTGGAAAAGTAAGAGGTGTGGTGTGTTGGAGAAATAATAGAAAATGAGACTGGAAGGGTTGGCTTGGGGACCCTTGTGCAGCGTGTTACACGTCATGCTAAAGGATTTGAATATTATCCTATGGGATAAAGGGGTCCTTTTATGATTGTGAGGCAAGGTTTTTGACATGTTCCAATCCATATTTAAGCAGGAGAACTTTGCCAGCAATAGGGAGGATGCCGCGGAGTGGGGAGAAGCTGGAGGTCAGGACACAGCAGGAATGGCCAAAGGAAATTGCGATAAAGGCATGAAGTAAGTCAGTAACAGTTATATTCCTGGATTACTTGGTAACATGTAGAGGGCGATGTACTTAGAAGACTCTGTCCTGGGAACAGACTCTTCCAGGGCCTGTGGGGTGAAGACGGCATTAGGAAAGCAGGGTAGCCATTGGGCCCAGGGTTCATATTCACCCCAGGTTTGAAGACTCGCTGTCAAATACTCGTGATGTTGTCTATGGAGAACAGACATGTTGACAGGATTGAGAGACATAACTGTTCATCTGAGAGTTGCAGTCTTGTGTTCCATTACTGGACTACCCGTTGTATGGTATTAATTCATGTTTTAAAAATTCTTTGTTTGAAGAATAGCGTTATTCCACTACATATGGTATTATGTCAAAAACTCATGAAGTCATTATTTAACAAGCATTTAAAACACAGCACTGTTTGCATTGGCACATTTTGACATTTCTTAAATTTTTAATACCAGGAACCTCAAAACAATATAGGTAGCCTAAGCCACTGAGACACCCTGGCTTTCATACGAAATAAGTACCCTTATCAATAAAGCCTGTGGTTGTCACACCACCCAGCTTTAGCTTTCTCTTACTAAGAGAGAGGTTTTTTTACTCTGAGCTGCTTACCACCTTCCCCTGCATGTTCTTAGCTCTGCATTCCTGTCCAGCAGACTGGTGCTTCCCCCATGTCTGCGTAACTCTAAATAGTCCTGCTTCACTCTAAATAGTCCTGCTTCAGGATGCCTCTCCCTGGCTACTCTCATTTTCTTCCAGAAGGAGCCATACTTGAGCTTATTTTTGTGAGTTCTCTGTGTCTGCGTATCTGTCTTTTTAAAACAAGGATGCATATTTACGTGTGCAGTGTAACTCCTGTTTACAGCCTTTCTACAATTAGGAATTTTCACAAGGAATCAGGAACTTTCCCAGTTTAGTAGGTCCAAAGGCCCACGAGCAGTGGACCCACTGATGCTTGTAGCCTTCTGTAATTCCTTCTTCCTATGTGCTCTGCGCCCTGTGGCCAGTTCTTTCTCTAAACTTAGCTCTATGACCTGGTTGTCCCCTGTTCTAAATGTTGGTTGCTCCGCAAAACCTACAGAATAAATTCAGATTCCCCAGCCAGGCCTCAGAGCCTTCTAGAACCCTCAGCCACCATTCTGGTTTCATTCTCCACTAACCGTGTTTTACCCCACACCACTGCCTCAGGTTCTTTCAGTTGTAAGCCATAAATGCCCAGCTCAAACTAGCTTCAGCGACAACAACGGGATCATTTATTGGCTCGAATAACTGAGAACAAATCTGGGTGGGATTGCATCGGGAATAACCTAATCGTAAGGTTTGGAAAAATGTTGCTGGGCCTCTGCTCTGTCTCCAGCGATTGCTATGAATTGTTCTGCTGAAGACAGACTTCTTACCATTCAGCAAAAAAAAAAAAAAAAAAAAAAAAAAAAAAAAAAAAAAAAAAAAAAAAAGGTGGGCCTCTGGGTTTATATCATTTCAGCATAGTATTTTAAAGGAAAGAGAGAGTTCCCAGCCTCCCTATATAAGGACCCGGAGACTCTAATTAATCCAGCTTGGCTTCTCACATTGAGCCGTGCCTGTGAACGTGAGGTATGTGGGCCGGGAGGACCAGAGCTCAGCCAGGACAGTAAATATGAGAAAGCTTGCTGGGCAGGCAATGCCAGTCCCCTGCAAACAATGGCACCCACATGTGGCTACACATCAGAATCACTTGAATTGCTTTCTAAGAAAACAGATTTCTTGTCCTGTTGAAATCTTTCCAGGTAAGGCTGATATTTATTACTTCTTGGATCACATTCAAGCTGCTGCATCTATAAGGCCCTTCTCATCTCCCTCTTAGCCTCCCCTTAATTCCTACTCATCCTTCAAGGCTTTGCTCAAATCCCATGTCCTGCAGGAGGACCTCCCAGATTCCCAAAAGTCATCTGAGAATAATACTTGCTTTCCCTGATGTGGTCAAAAATGGCTTTAGGCAGGAGGTGAGTTGTAGGTTGGGGTCTTGAATGATGGTCAGGGTTTTGATGAGTATGGGGAATGAGAGGGTTTTCCATGTAAATCAAAAGGCATAAGCAAAACCTACAGAGACCTTAAGGTGCAATGATTATTTTGCATAGAATGAATATATCGCTGAAACAGAAGAAGAGTCATGTAGGTAAGTAATAAAAGAAAAAGATTGACAGTCAGTTTGGCAGCCAAATGGTGCAGTAACTTGAAAGCCAAAGTAAGAATTTTTCATTTTGTCCAGGACGCCAGAGTTTTCCAATGTATTGGTCTCTTTTCACTTGGGGCAGCTGAGTAGGGCCTACCACAGAGAGGGTACTTGTCAGTTTACCCCTGTGCTTAGTAAAATTTCCTATGTTTGCCATGGTGAGGAAAAGATTGTGAAGGATTGAAATGGCAAAGGTGAGCCACTGAAGAATTTTGAAGACAGAATTAACACGATGAGTGCAATGTTTTAGGAAAATTAGCTCAATATCAATACAGCTCAATTCCAAATAATTTCCTGCCAGCATCCATTTAATTCCTTTACTGACAACATCACTTTCTTCTGACTCTAAAGCCAGATTTAAACTCATAGACTAATTATTAGGAATGAGAAGGAAAGGAAGAAATTGATTTGCTTGCTCCAAGTGAATAGCTTCCCATTTTTCCTCTAAAAATTTTAGAAACAAAATGACAGGGCATACGGAGAATATAAGGAGTATGGAGAAATATAAGGGTATAAGGAGAAAACTGAGTTTTGTGAATGGGAGACCATCTCATTTCAGAATATTAATTAGACATCAGCTGGGGAGAAGATGCATCTATTCTCAGCATCCACATGATTTTCTGGAAAAGCAAGAGAAGAGAGTTGTGGAGAAAAGAAGCCAGTTTATATATCCTGCTGAGCTGTGTTTGCATGGGATTGTGCCAGTACTTTATTTGGAAGGCTATGAATTTCCAGAATATCACCTTTTCAAATCATGTTTCAAATGGATTATGTGTTTTAGAGTTTCCATTTTGCTGATCTCTTATGTGAGCAATTGAAAATTGTCCATAGTCCCATAACTTTCAATAATAAAAAAGAATGCCCCTCTAGCATAGATATCAATGGATTTCCTGAGGGAGTTTTCCAGATCAGAGCTGCTAAAAGTAAATTCTTTGCAACTCTATCAAGCTATTAAGTCATTCACGCAAAAGACTTGCCCTGGCTCTAGAAGTTGTGTGGTATTAATTTTTTTAAAAAATTTTTAACTGGAAGGTTGTTTACCAACTCTGGATTCATCTTGGACTGGATTGGGTCTAAGCTCTCTTCCAGTTTTCAAAAACTATAAAAGTCTAAGTGTAAAGGCCAGAAGACTCCTGAGCTTGAAGAAACCAATTAATTCTCATTGCTTGCTATTATAGTGCAAACAAACAAAAAGCTTAGCAGATTCTCCTCCACTCTCAGATTATATTAATTTAGCCCTGTTTTGGGGTAATAAAGAGAAAATGAAGCCAAAATATTGGTAACAGAGTATAACAAGTAGTAGTGGTAAGAGTGGTAGTAGCTTATGGTACTATATAGGTAGCTTATAGTGTTATTGTTAATTTTTTTTGGTAAGAAAATTTATAAATAAGATAACACAGCATACTAAAACCTTTAGATTAAACTTATAGCTGTACATAGCTTTATTATTAATAAAAAGAAAGGATACAAATATATTAAGGATATAACTTAAGATAATAAAATATGCAATAAGACTACAACTCTGAGAAAAGAAAGAGGAAATAAAAATATTTTTAAAAAATAAAAGCCAAAATTATGCATTAGGAAACAGAAGGAAAATTAAAATAATATATTCCAATAAAATATATCAATAAAATAAAGATTTATCAAGGAAAAGAAGTGAAAATATACAAACAATATTAAAATGAGAAAGGATCTGGAATAAATAAGAGAATACCAATATGAGACTATCATGTTCTATTGTATGATAATAAATTTGACAATTTCAGTGAGAGGAATGACTGGAGATTTATAAATAACCAAAATTTACTCAAGAAGTAGAAATTTTGAATATATCCGTGAATGAAGAAGAAGCTAAAATATATCAAAAATTTATCTCCAAGAATGTCTCTGAAGTCAATTTATCAGGGAGTTCTTAAAAAGAAAGAATAATTACGATGTCTTATAAACTGTTTTGGTTTTTTAACAGGTTTGGCCAAAAAGTTCGTTCGGGTGTTTCCATACCATCTTTTGGAAAAACCTGACGAACTTTTGGGCCAAGCCAGTATATGAAAAGGAAATTATTAAAACTAAACTTCATTTTTATATGCATAACTCAGATTCAAAAATCGAGAAAAATAGCTCCAAAACAGAAAACTATAGTTAAATTAGTTCAGTGATCATAAAAGGTATAAAAATCCTAACAAAAATATTAGTGATTCAGATTGAGCAATGCATTGAAAGAATGGTCCACTACTGTCACATCACCATAATGAGAGCCTAAGAACACGAGCTCTGGAATTCAGGCAGCCTGCTCACTAGTAGGTATGTTACTAAAATCGAATA
Organism: Hippopotamus amphibius kiboko; assembly: GCF_030028045.1. Classification (NCBI taxonomy): domain Eukaryota; kingdom Metazoa; phylum Chordata; class Mammalia; order Artiodactyla; family Hippopotamidae; genus Hippopotamus; species Hippopotamus amphibius. The sequence continues at coordinate 153,030,609 of NC_080190.1, read as the reverse complement.
CTTTACCATTTGTGCTTCAGGTTTATGGTCTATAAAATACAATTCATAATAAGATCTACCTCTCAGGAATTTCATCAGGATTAAGTAAGGCAATACGTGGAACTCATCACAGTTCCCAGCACATAGTAAGCATTAAACAAATATTAGCTGTTGTCATCATGATGTCAGAAATGCATCATGATCTCTTAATATAATCCACATCAATAATGGGTCAAAAAATTTTTAAACAGAATGAATTTCAAAGATAAGGTTTTTGATAAAAGTCAGCGCTCACCCTTGATTATTTTTTAACCATTAAAAAACTAGGACAAGGAGAATACTTCATTAACATAATAAAAATACTTAACCCCTCAAGAAACATTTCACTTAACAACTAAATAGTTGAATATATGATTTGATTTAGGATATTATTTAACAGGATAAAAGAGGGATATAACTATTGAAAGCAGGAGAAATATATATATATATATATATATATTTTTTTTTTTTTTTTTTTTTTTGCACAAAGGAGGGTTATCTGCTGGGATGGGGAGGAGCCATGAGAGGAACAGAGAAAATTCACTGAGATACAATTAGAATAACAATAGTTCAAGTACACTGTTGAGTACAAAATGAATATACAAAATGAACACTTTCCAAAATACAAAAAGTAACCATCTAGAAAGCAGGACATGAGTAAAGGGAGTCCCCACTCACCTCTGGAAAGAATAAACCAAACACACAAAATAACTGTAAATAACTCTAGCAAGAAATAGGTTGGCCTTGTGTTAAAACGAGCAAACTAAAACCATAAAACCTTGATGAGAAATGTAGAATCCTTGGATAAATGGAGAAACATACCATATTCCTAGAGGGAAAAACTGAGTATTTCAAGATTTGTGTTCCCAAATTAATTTATATACCAATAAAATCATGATTAGATTTTGGAGGAAGCTTAAAAAAATTATTTTTATGTCTAATTAGAGTAATAAACAGGAATGAAGAGACTTTACCTTTTTTTCTGTTTAAGGATAACAAGGAAAGAACAATAGATATTATAACATGTAAATCTACATTAGATATATTCCTCCTGACAGAGGTCAGCAACACAGATCAATAAAACACCTTAGAACCTAACTCTATTATTTATAATAATTTGATAAATGATAAAAGTAATACGGAGAAAAATCAATGGAGGAAGTAATGAATTATTCCCTAAATGATGCTGAAATCTTTGTTAGCTCTTTAGAAAGAGAATTTTCAATCCTGAGAGTATATATAATTTCCCATTGATTTAAAATTAAATGCAAAAAACTGAACAACAACCAAATGATGTTTATCTTCTCAGTAGATAGGAAGGGCTTACTAAGCACAAAAGAGTGAAAATAGTAAAACAAATCAGTTCAAAATGAAATGTTTGAGGACTTCCTAGGTGGCGCAGTGGTTAAGAATCCGCCTGCCAATGCAGGGGTCACAGGTTCAAGCCCTGCTACGGGAAGATTCCACATGCCGTCGAGCAGCTAAGCCCGTGCGCCACAACTATTTAGCTTGTGCTCTAGAGCCCGTGAGCCACAACTGTCGAACCCATGTGCCGCAACTATTGAAGCCCACGTGCCTACAGCCTGTGCTCTGCAACAAGAGAAGCAACTACAATGAGGAGCCCACGCACCACAATGAAGAGTAGCCCCCACTCGCATCAACTAGAGAAAGCCCGTGTGCAGCAATGAAGACCAAAAGCAGCCAATAAATTAAATAAACAAATTTACAAAACAAAAAAATGAAATGTTTGATAAAATTACTTACATAAAATTTGGAACTTCTCTGTCAAACCAAAAATTAAACAAAAATTAAAAAGTAAACAATAAACTAGAATAGTACTTACGACAAATGTAACAAAAGTTTAGTATCCTGCCTATATAAAGAGCTCCCAGAGATCAATATAGGGAACTACAAATTATTGAAAAGACAAGTGAGCCACATAAACAGAGGGAAATATAGATCACTAATAAACATGCAAATAATATTAACAGTAACAATTAAAGGAATGCATATTAAAATAAACATAATTCATCTATACATTAGCAAAGATTTTTAAAAGAGTAAAATAAGTTCCCGTTAAGATTTGGAGAGAGAATCATTCTCATGTAAAGCTGGCAGACATAGGAATTGTTTCAAGCTTTGTGAGTAGCTGTTTGGCAATGTGCATAAAGGAGTAATAAAAATATTCGTGTCCTTCAACCAATTATTTCCTCTTTTAGGAATTCCTTTGAAGGGATTAACCAGAAAAGCAGGCAGAGTTTTATTCAAGACTTTTTTTTGCAGCATTGTCCATAAGCAGGAAAAAAACTCCCTAAATTTCTAACAATAGAGAGATGGTTATGTAAATTACAGTAGAGCGTATTATAGAATACTGTTCAGGCATGGAAATGTTTTTGAAGAGTATTTGATGGCATGGCCAGAAGCATTCAGTGTGCTCTCAGTTATGATAAAAAAAATTGGGAGCTACGAATAGAAAATATATTGTACAAAAATACTCCATAATGTTATTGGAGATTATCATGCAATTGTGGGATTGTGATGGGTTTTATTTTGTTTCATTCTATTTTCCAGCTTATCTACAATGAGCATATTGTTACTTTATACGTACAGAAATATTCAGTCTTTTTTTAAAAGAAGAACTTTAGGCAGCCCTCCCATAATGATGCCGGGTTTTGTTTGCTCATTTAATCAGAGAAGTCTTGAGAAATACTCACCCACGACCTCTGCGATCATGAAAACTAAGCATATTCCTGAAGCAGCACAGAGTTTCCACTTGGCATAGACTTGCTCCTTTGCCCTGTTCTCTGTGGCCTTGGATTTGCTGTGGCAGTGATAGATGGCTCCTGACTCCAGCTCCTCTGGCTTCTCTCCAGGACGTTGATCTTTATTCAAGGGTTTCTGCTGGCGTTCCACGCTGTGGATGAGTTTGACAGAAGCAAGAAGTGAACATGGTTGCAAACAAACTTCTCACTGACAGCCCTACGCATTCTCAGAACTGCTATAAGGACATTTGATGACTAGCTAGGAACTTACAACTCACAGCTCCTTCTACAAGAAATATCAAATGCAAGGAACAAGCAAGAAATTTCCTTCTGAATTCTCAACTACAAAAAGATTTTGCAAGCTCTTATTCAGTCTGTGCTACCAGCGATTAAGAGAGAGTAAAGGAAAAGGAGAAAGGAAGCAGATACATTTTGGTGCATTTCCTTCCCACTTTGAAAAGATTTTGGACACTGCCATAAATTTTAAAAGGGCAGTGATGAGGTTATTATTATTAATGTGTAAAGTGTGTATGAGCCAGCCTACAGATGCTCACTACTGCGTGCCATCACTCTGCCTTTCTTCTCCTCAGCCACATTGGTAGTAGATCAGAGCACTTTTTCCTGCTAAGTCAATATGAACTCTCAGAAACCTTCTTAACACATCTTTGCAGAAATCTCTACCAACCTATCACAGTTGTAATGAGAGTTAAATCTACTTATACTTCCAAATGCAGGCAGTGCATATCACTTCTGTTCAAATGTAAAGCATTTATAGAAACAGAGCCATTTATAGAAATATAGAATTTCACAGATACAAAGATTGTAGATAACATTTAGTCCAATCCCGCTGTTTCTTATTCAAAGTAATTAAGATTCAGAGATGTCAAGTAATTGCCTGAGGTCAAATAGCCAGGAAATGGCAGAGCTGGGATTCCACGCCTAGTGTTTTTTCCACTATGCCCACACTGCCTCTCTTCCTGAACATCGGTACACCTAAAACCAATTTTTACTGATGCAATGATCTTAAATTAGTTAGATTTGTATTTTTTTAATAAACTTATTACATGATATAAATAAGATTCTTAGGAGTAAGAACTTTGCATTCATGGCTTTGAAAGATATAAAAATGGAAGTAAATTATTTTCCTCCACCTGAAGAGTTACTTCATTTGTCTTATCACAATCCAGAAAAAGATCTGATGGTTTTAGCTTAAATTATGATTATTATTACGACTCTAATTGTCATTATATTTGAGTTTTTTTTCTGAATAAAATAACATACATATTCATTATAGAAAACCTGGAGTTACAGAAAGGCATAAAGCAAAGGGAAAAATCACTAATAAACTTACTTCCGAGAGACAACTATTGTTGATAGTATTTTGTTTAGCTTTGTAATAAATAAATACTTTTTTTTACTTAGTCCATATTATTAAGGATATTTTTGATTGCAGGTAGAGAAAACAGAACTCACGCTAGGTAAATAAATAAAGGGAATTTTTGGTTCCACAGCGAAAAACATCTAGAGGTGTCAGGCTTCAGCCTGATTTATCAAAGATCCATTGCTCTGCAGTCTCAACTACTCTTCAGCCTCAGGCTGGTTTTCCTCATATAGTGGAATAGTTGCCCAAGATAATAGAGACTGTATACTTGTTTTTTCTTATACAGCAAGAAAGAATGTTCATTCTCCCAGCTGCAAAGCAGGAGTCCTGAGTTGCATGCTGATTTGGCCAGCCTCTATAGCCAGAGGACTATGGATGGACTAATTGACTTAGACCTTGCTAAAGTTAACCGTGTTGACTCATGGAGCTGAGTGGGGTAAATGCTACCCAGATCACATGACTGCAACTCAGGGGGATGGGCTGGAATAGATTGTGGATGAAATAGTGTCACAATAGGATGCCACTAAACATACAGCTTTGGAACCTAATATTTAGCTGTATATATTTTTTAATGTTTTCTCAATTTATTAAATATTCTACATCATTAGTTTCATATAGAGAGAGTATTAAATGTCACAACATAACTATTTTCTATTATTGTCACAACATATGTCACAACATAATTAACTATTTTCTATTATTGAACAATTGACTCTTTTCCAATTATTTGCTTATATAAGCACCACTGTGATTCATATCCTTACAGTTAGTCTCTCAATATAGTATTATCTCCTTAAAATGTAATCTTGAAAGGGGAATTACTTGGTTAAAGAATGTCTACATTTTTAAGGATTTGGATGTATATTGCCAAATTGGCTTCAGAATGTTTTTACCATGTTAATAGCACTCAGGATTTTGAGCCATTCCAAATAATCTTCATATTGGAATAAGAACCATTTGACCAGAGACACATAGAGTACTTATATCTATAAATTCTTACCTTTGTAATGTGATGCATACCCTGATAATAAACAACCACGTAGTATAGCGGTGTTAGTCACCAATGGTCATTGACCATTGACCATTGACCAGAGGAGCCAGAGAACTGGTAAGAAGGCATGGGGGAGGTTTCCTTTTTCCTTGTGCTGAGAAGGCAGCATGAGCAGGACAGGGTCACCAAATGTTCTGACATTGTTCATATAACCACTGGTTTACTTTACTTTATTTTCTATTTTTCGTGAATCTTGTGAGCAAAGAAAACCAGGTGGTGAGTGACCAGGAGAGAGAACTTATCTTGGAGCATTTTAGAAGGCAGATCAAGGCAGGAATCCCACCAAGGGCACAGCCTGCGGGCAGTGCCACAAGAGGAAAAGTGCAAGAAACTTGGCCAATTTTTACTTTTAAATACTGCTACCTTGTTCTAGACCTAAGATAAACTAGTATGGGTTCCTTGAAGCACTACGCCAGAAATCCAAAAGCAAGACTGAAATTGGATATAATGTGTTCATATGTATGATGTGTGTGTTTTATGGGGGGAGGCAGGAGCCCACCATCTTCATTGGGCTCCCCAAAGGTCTATGATTCCCAAAGAAGTTAACAACCGGAGGAGTGGGGAAAGGGATAGCTGGGATGAAGTGAGAGAGTAGCATAGACATATACACACTACCAAATGTAAAATAGATAGCTAGTGGGAAGCTGCTGCATAACACAGGGAGATCAACTCGATGATGGGTGATGACCTAGAGGGCTGGGATAGGGAGGGTAGGAGGGAGTCACAGGATGGAGGGGATATGGGGATATATGTATAAATACAGCTGATTCACTTCGTTGTACAGCAAAAACTGGCACAACAGTGTAAAGCAATTATATTGCAATAAAGAACTTAAAAAAAAGTTAACTAAAGTTAAAATACATTCCTCACTATCTTATAAGAGCAAAGTGGTCTAAGTGTCTCTAGATGCAGTACAGGCTCTTCATCTGAAAAATGATGCAAATTCTAAGAAGAATTTTAAAATGAAAGTTCCAAAAAGCAAATGCTAGAATGCACCAAAAAATGAAATGTGAATTTACTTTCAAAGAATAAGTCACCAGAGACGACCACACATTCAAATATGGCTGACACTTTGAAGAGTAGGAATAATAGGCCGGAGCAAAGAAACTGACTGTAGCATCAAAAAGAAGAAACAGAGAGAAATGGTGAAGAAAAATAGGGAAATATTAGAAAAGTTGATGTCAGTAGCCTAGATCTTGGAGTTCATCTGTTAAAACAGGAATGAGAAAATGGAGCTTTATTTTGTGATCTTGGAGTTTTGTTTTTTTTTTTTAATTTTGTTTTTACTCTTATTTTTGTTTGGTTGTAGAGGTCAAGCCTCTTTGTTTCTGTACCTCTAAAGTGGAGCTGGTCATATTTTTTTATCCTCTTATTTCATATGTTGACCGCATGATATCACTTTGATTTTGTATTTTCACATTACCTCTCCCAAGAACCTTAAATAGGAGATGAAATCTTTGGTCTTACCATGTATTTCCAACACTTCATGTATTCATTCGTGGTACAAATATACTGAATGCCTACCACGTGCCTGAACCTTCAGAGGTGCTAATGATACCATGCCTTTGAAACAAACATAGTTTTTGACCTAAGAAGCATATATCCTAGCAGAGGGGGACATAGCAAGGCAGCTGGTAGTAACAGAGGCTGTGTAGTATCATGGGCAGTGACTGGTGGAGGAAAGGTGAGGCTACCTTAAATAGAGTGGTAAGGGAAGGCACCTCTGTAGAGATGATATCTCAGCAGTGCCTTGAAGGGTAACCAGGAGCAGACCTACTTGAAGGAGGAATATCACAAGCAGAGGGCATTGCTGGTGCAAAAGTCCAAAGACAAGAAAGACCTTGTCTTGAAAAGAAAGGGAACTACGTAGTGGCTGCTGTGGCATGAAGGGGGAGTAAAATTGGATGAAGTCAAAGAAGTAGGCAGAAGTCAGATCATGCAGAACTCTGTGGGCCATTGTAAAGGGTTTCATTTTCTTTGAAGTATAAAAGGAGGAAGTTGGAAAGTTTTGAGCAGGAAAGTAACGTTATGTGGTTCACATTTCTAAAATGATCATTTTGGGTGTTGCTTGGAAGGCTAGAGTGCAGTGAACAAAACATGGAGATCATTTATTTGATTAAATGTTATGAAATAAATGAGTGATATGAAAGAAGTGTTTTGAGGGGAGATAGCTAGAGGGAGTGGGGAATAGAAATGTTCACCTAACAGGTGTAATTTCTTGTCCCAGACTAGGTATCCAATGTTCCATCCCCCTTTTAAACAGCTTTATTAAGATATAATTCATATACCACAAAAATGACCCATCCAGTGTATACAATTAATGGGTTTTAGCATACTTACAAAGTCATACAACCACAGTCTAACTTTGAACATTTTCATCACCCCCAAAAGAAATTCCATACCCAGTAAATCCCCAGTCTCCTTACACACAATCCTACCTCAGGAAATCACTAATCTACTTTCTGTCTTTATAAATTCGCCTATTCTGGACATTTTTTCTATAAATGCAATCACACATCACGTAGTTTTTGTGACCGGCTTCTTTCACTTAGCATAGTGTTTTCAAGGTTCATCCGTATTATAGCAAATATTAGTATGTCGGTACTTTATTGCTTTTTATTTCCAGATAATACTCAGTTGTATGGATATACAATATATGATGGATATCTAGGTAGTTTACATTTTTTTGACTATTATGAATAATGCTGCTTTGAATATTTGTACACAAGGTTTTGTGGAAGTATATTTTCATTTCTATTGTTTTTCTATCTGTGGAATATTGAATTCATAGAATAAATTGGAAAATGTTCACTCCTCATTTTTGGAAGAATCGATATTAATTCTATTTTACATCTTTGGTAGAAGTCATCAGTGAGACATCTGGGCTTTCTTTGTGTGAAGTTTTTTGACTGCTAATTTAATCTCTTTACTTGTTATCGGTCTACTCAGATTTTCTATTCCCTCTCAAGTTTGGTAGTTGATACCTTTCTATGAATTTTTCCATTTCATCAAAGATTGCATGCATTTTATTTTATGTGATTTATCTTTAAGTCAAGAGAAAAAGGAAAGTAAATACTCTTTCCTTTATAATTATCTACATAATTACCTTTACTGATGCTGTTTGAATTTGTGTGTGTTGATTCCAGTTAACGGCTGGCGTCGTTTGTTTTAAGCCTGAAGAATTTCCTTTGCTATTATTGGTAAAATGAATCTGCTAGCAAGAAGTTCTCTCAGTTTTTATTCATTTGGGAATTTCTTTATTTCACCTTCATTTTAGAAAGATAGTTCTGCTGGATAAAAGTTGATTGATTGGCAGGATTTGTTTTATTCTTTCAGCACTTTGAGTGTGTCACCCCACTGCCCTCCAGCATCCTTTGTTTCTGATAGAAGTCAGCTGTTAATCTTACTGAGAAACTCATGCTCATAGTGAATCCTTTTCCTCTTACTGCTGTCAAGATTTTTCTCTGTGTGTTTTGCTTTCAATATTTTAACTATGATGTGTGTATCTGAGTATAGATCTGTTTGCCTTGATTCTTCTTAGAGTTTGTTGACTATCATGGATGTACAAATTAATATTTTCACCAAATTTTGAAAAATGTCAGCCATTGTTCCTTTGAAAGTTTTTCTGCTCCTTTTCTGCCTCCTCTCTTTCTGGTATTCCCATTATGTATACAGTAGGACATTTACCTATATACCACATTTCTCTGAGGTTCTGTTAATTTTTTTCATTCCTTTTTCTTTCTTTTCTTTATATTACATGGTAACTATTGATCTATCCTTACAGTCACTGATTCTTTCTTCCGTTAGCTCGTATATACTGCTGAGTCCCTTTGTTCCACTTATACTTTTCAACTTCAGAATTTGGTTCTTTTTTATAATTTCTATCCATTATTGCTGATATTCTCTATTTGATGAGACAATGTCATCATGCCTTTCTGTAATTCTTTAAACATGATTTTCTTTAATTCTTTGAACATATTTATAATAGCTGCTTTAAAATCTTTGAATGCTAAGTTCAACATTGGGGCCCTTTCAAAGGCAATTTCTATTACCTGCTTTTTTTTTTTTTAACCATTTATAGGTTATTCTTTCCTCTTCCTTTGCATATGTTATTATATTTTTCTAGAAACTGGATGTTTTAGGTAATATATTGTAGCAATTCTGAATACTGATCCCCAATGGGCTTGTTATTGTTGCCACTTATTACTTGTTTGCTTTTTTATTTGTTAAGTAAATTGTCTTGTCTAGTTCAGTGGAGTATTTTCTTTGACTTTACCTGCTGTGTAGCCTCTATTGTCATTCCTCAGAGAGTGCAGCCTTGGGTGTGTGCACAGTTACCTCCCCCCACCCCCTTGCCTAGGGATGGTGATCATTTTAATCATGTTTGCTTTGACTGTCTCTTTCCATGGTATCACTGTTAAGCTTTTAGCTGCTCTGCCTGTATTGATATCACACCCAGCTCTTGTTCTTCTTAATCACTTGCTGATTGCTGTAATGTTTTCAACAATACTCTGAGGCATAAATTACTTTACAACATTATCCAATTAAAGTTGGGTCATGTATTAGTCTGCTCTGGCTTCTGTAATAAAATACTACAGACTGGGTAGCTTAAACAACAGAAATTTATTTTTTCATAGTTCTGGAGGCTAGAAATCCATAATTAAGGTGCTGGAAAGTTAGGTTTCTGGTTTTGGTGGTTCTGGCTTGTAGATGGCTGTCTTCTTGCTATGTTCTCGCATGGTAGAAAGGGAGAAATCTCTGCTACCTCTTCCTCTTTTAAAAAGATATCAATTCTATCATATCAGGGCTTCACCCTAATGACCTCATTTAACCTTAACCATCTTAATGGTCCTGTCTTCAATACAGTCACATGGGAGCTAGGGTTTTAGCATATGAATTGTGGGGTGACAAAAACATTCAGTTCTTAAGAGCCTCCTTACAGGGATAGTATTTGAGGCTAAACTCTGTGGCTTATGCCAACTCCAGGAGGGCTTCTTTTACCTCTGTCTTTCCCTAGCTGTTTTCATTAAACTTCTAACTGGTCTACCATTTAGCCTGTTGCTCTGATGAAGCAACCAGCCTACTCTTGATTGCTCAACAGCAAAATCTTTATTGTTTTTGACAGTGCCCTTATGCTTGAAATGTCCCGTGTTCTATTCCAAATAAACTTTGAGTTGATGTATCAGCCATCCTCTAAGGGAAAGATGTGTAGCTCTCTGTTCTTATAGCCTGATTCTCCCACAGGTAGAACCTCTGCATCACTGCACCAAAACTGAGAGAAGGAACAGTGACCCACTTATCCTGGAGTGACACCTCTGCTCCATAAGTGGGTGCTGAAGAACCTCACCTATGAGTGAGCCAGGGCAGGAGTGTTTAGGACCTTGCTGCTCCTGGACTGTGAGTAGGGATTGGGTGAAGAAAGGGGGCCCCAGTCCTCTTGGCCATGTCTGCACTGAATAAATGTTCTACAATATGGAGCTGGGGCAATTAGAGATTCCAGAAGCCCTTTGCTCAAGGGGTGAACTGTAGCCCCCAGTTGGAAGCTGGGAGGAGAGGGATCCCTGTCTTTTGGCCACACCCACCCAGAGTAGAACTTCCATCACAACAAGCTTGGAGGGGAATGAGGTTAGTGGGACAGATCATGGCTCAAATGCCACAGACTCTTGCTTCTTACTGAGATTTAGTAGATTTTCTTGAACAAATAGTTCTCAATTTACTGTATGCCCTGAAGACAATTTCCAGAAACTAAACTGTTGGAGGTTTTTTATAAATATTATTTTTACCAGTAAAATGGTTGTTTCACTGGGGAAGGAGGTCCATTAAGCTCCTTACACCACCGTTCCAGAAGTCCAGCCATGCTAAAGACAGACAGACAGACAGATACACACACACACACACACACACACACACACACACACACACACACACACACACACACACACACTTTAAGGCTTCACATTGAAAAGATTCCAGTAGCTTGTCCCTACCATCTGGCCCTGCCCTCACATTCCCTGAATTTCTTTAAGATATGGCTTCAGAAAAAGAAAAGCTTGTTCCCAGCACCAAGAAACCATATTGAGTATGTAAGTCAACTTTATAAAACTGTCTCTTTGCTACCATGAGCCCAAAGCATAGGGAATCACATTATTGGAAAGGGACTTGGGGGGATGGGAGGGAGAGATTATACAATAGTAGCTACAGGGCCTAATATTACTACTTCCTGTAGTAAATATCTTTAAAGATGATGTCCAACAATTCCTATCATCTTATATGCACATGCCAGCAAGAGATGGAATCCATTGTCCCAGCCCTTGAATCTCAGACTTGGGACTTGCTTTAACCCATCAAATGTGGTAAAAAAAAAAAAAAATGGTACTGTGCCAGTTCTGGGCTTAAGCTGTCTGAGACCTGTCAGATTCCACTGTTGCTGTCTTGCTACCTTAACTGCCATATAAAAAAGTCCAGGCTAATCTGATAAAATGAGACATGACACAGAGAGAGAAGCCATGGGAAGAAGGAAGACCAGTCAAAAGCCAACAAATACCCCAGACAAGTAAGTGAAGCCATCCTTGACCTTCTAGCACAGCCTAGACACCAACAGAATGCAGCCTCACAAACAAACCTCGCTAACCCCACATGGAATGAGAATTATGAATAATGAAATGATTGTTGTTTAAGCCACTACATTTTGGGGGTAATTTCTTACACAACAATAGATAAATGAAACACTCTTGTTGTGTAATTAGAGAATACATATTCCTTCCAGATAAGTTTCTTAACAGATAACAACTTAAATAGAAAGCTGATGATAAGTAGAAAAAAGAGAAGGAAGGAGAAAAGGGAAGGACCTTCAGGAGATAGGATTTCTATCTCTCAAATAGAGATAGAACAAAATACATGAGAAAGGAAATAGGGAGATGTGAGGAAAAGAAGTGAATTAGTGAGGGAATCAAGGTTCCTCTGAGCTCAGGAGGAAATAGATTAAGGACCCAGCAGGCCACATGGTGAAAGCCTGTCTGTGAGATGGGGAGGGGGAGGGGAACAAAATTCACAAACAGAGGCATAGGTCCCTATCTCAACTCTGCTGTAATTAGACATCCAACCCTAAGAACAGCATTTATTCTCTCTGGAATTCACTTTCCTAACTGGTAAAATGAGGGATCAAGATAAGTAATCTCATCTAGGTTCAATTGTTTTTATTTGGAAAGAAAATAAAAATGAGTTTGACAGTTTTAATCATCACTGTATCCTGAAAACCATACCGATTTATGAAGTGAATGAGACCCTATAACCATAAACAGTTGGCTTTATTTGCATAACAGAGTGCTAATAGTCTACATTTCATAAGAAGGGAAATACTGTTATTTCAATAATGTAGAGATGCTCTGTTAATAGTGTTCATAGTGCTAACAATTTGTTGTTCAAAGTTTCTGCCTGACCTAACATGAGGCTTTGTTGTTTATGATCTCAATAAATCACATCTAATATTATTTTCTAAGAAAAATAATTCTTACAATGTGAGGTAATAGATGTGCTAGCTTCTTTGTCATATATATATATTTTTAAGCAAAGTTATAAATATCCTAAGAAAAAGTCCCTTTGCAGTCGTTCAAACATTTGATGCTTTCAAACACAATGCCCAGTCCTCTTTGGAATGTTAATTTGGTTTCATGAAACACACAAAAGCATTACTCATATTATTAATGGGTAAGTATCCTCCTAAATTCTGCTCCTAACGAATTTATTTCAGATTTTCATTCATTTATCTATGTATTCTGAGTGTGTTTCTCTTTGCTTCCCACTTGTATTGAATTCCCCAAATGCACCAAAATCTCGTTTTTATTTGTCTCTGTCTTTACTAGGAAATTATCTCAGTCAGGAAAACTTTCCTAACCTTACTTCCTGTGTAGGGTTTCCCTAACCTTACTCTAACTCCTTTTTATTTTTTCAATTCTCATCCTATCATTTCTGAAAAGCTTTCTCTGACTCCCGAAGTCCAGCAAAGACCTAGGTTCCCTTGAGGTATTCTTAATATCTCTACCCCCAGAATAACACACATGCTATTTTGTAATTGCCTACTTCTTATATGCATTCCACATATAGACTCAAGCTTTCAAGAGAACGGAGATATAGGACTAGGAATATTTTAGTCTCCATTATGTATCCACATGTGTTCAGTCAATAATTGCTAAACAAGGGGGAAATTAACATGGCACTGTGGGAGACAGTAAAAACAATTAGAGCTATGTAGAACATTAAACTTAGCCACACTTATTATAGGTGAGTATATTTGATAATGATATTATATAATTAATAAAAAAGCAATTAACTTAAGATCAGTGTAACCACAATTTGCCACATAGTTGAAAAGCCTTAATTCTTTCTAAATATAATTTAATAAAATTTACTATCTATCTTAATAGTGGAAATAATTGAGGAAGAGAAAGGTAAACACAGTAGATTGCATGTCTGTTTTATCAGAAGAAAATCTACAGATGAAAAATATACTAATAAATTATGCCCTTCATGCGCTCAGATTATTTAAGGAATCAAATCAACTGTACAGAGTATTGCCTTTTTCAAGATATGAATTATACAAGTCAGCCAACAGTTTATAACATTTTACAAAATGCCCCCAAGTTGCAAAAGCAAAAGTTTCCAGTTCTGAAGCAGTAGGATCTAGGGACTTAGTGAATATTCCAGACACAGAGAATTGTGAAGCAGAATCAGACGTCTGTTACCTGTCTAGCGTGAAGGCGTACATCTTAGTGGCTTTGTCGTTCACAAGATAAGTTCTTTCAAGAAACTCCATGGTGGCCAGGATGAAGGCTTTAGTTGTTGTTGTTGTTGTTGATGTTGTGGCAGCGGCTGCTGCCCTTTAACTTGCTGTCCAGTTTTGGAAGCAAAGCAGCATTACAATTATTCACACACTTTCCAAAGGAAAATGAAAAGGCTTCCGGGATTACAATCACAAGCCTCCCACATCAATGTTCTTGATAGATGTGCTAAAATTACAGTCTGTTTGCAATATTACCTGGCTTCATTCTCTCACCCACAGAAACTCCTTTCCTGCAGGTAGGACCATATGAAGTGTGTGTGTGTGTGTGTGCGCGCGTGCACGCACTTCCCATGCCACCTGATTCCGTTGTGCTTTCTAGGAGGTAGGGGAGCTCAAGGGTTACCTACTAATTGCTGATGTAGGGGTTTGGTCTTCAGAGCACACCTGGGTGAGCTTCAAACAGCTACCTTTCTGTACACTAATATTTTTTCCCTCCTCTTTTCCTCTTTTTTCCTGGCAGTGTGTGGAGGTCTTTCTCTGAACCTGAAAACATTTCTCCTGGGATTTAGTTCTAAAACACCCTCTAAGCAGCTCTCAAGGTTTACTTCTCTTCTCCTAGGACCACTTGGGGATTTCACTGCTGAAGAGAGGACATGGGTCGTTAGTCACTGAAGTCTGTAATCTGAAACAGTTCCTGGTGCGGCATCTTTGAAACCCTTTTGACAGACAGGAGAAGGGCAGTGTCAGCTTCTAAATAAATAACAGCCCTCACTCACAAAAGAACCAGAATGATCTGTGTTCTCCCTGGCCAGGGTACCCTCTGCTGAGGATAAAAGACGGGCCCGAGGAATCCCTACCAGGCAAACCCATCACAACTTTTAGAAATGGGTTCTTCTGAGTTGATCCTGAGAGACCTTCAACCCACAAACTCCTATGAATTGACATTTTATTTCAATACAAAGAACTTTCCTTTCCAAATAAGAGAAAGGACTGTAGCCCAAGGACAACAGCCTGGTCACATGGCAGGCATTTATGTGTGGACCAAAGAGCATCCAAGACCTATAGAGATACAGGAAGAGGCAGGCGAGTGCAGAGTGGAGAAGACGGCGTAGACGCTCTACCTCTGAGTCCTCGTTCCCTGCTCCTTCTGTTGACACTAACTCCCTAGTGAGAAAACTCAGAGTGGTGTAGTTCTGGAGTAGCCCAGTGGCCCAGCATCTTGGGGATTTGCCCATAATGCTGAGCAGAGATTTCCCACAATGATCTAGTAAAATAAATATTGTCTCCTGGAAGGAGACTGCGGTTCAATGGCCAAGACTGTAGGCAGTGAGGGGGGAAGTCACCTTTGGCTGAGAGTGAGAACACAGGGTCTCCTATCACAACCGTTGTGAAGCTGTACCTCTTGTTTATTTTAGGATTTCAAACACTCTCCTCTGTAATATAAATTCTCAGGTCTTTTCATATGGCCCCATTGCTTACCTGATAATTAAGTTTGCTCTGGTGGGAACCAGAGAAAATGGCTCTGGGAGAGCCATTTGTCTTTGCAGGAGAAATTCTGGGCCTAGTGTTAAAGTATTTCCTTCTCTTACATCCTTGCTCTTAACTTTGCAAAATAATAGGCTATTCTGTGGAGGCCAAAGTAAGAAACCAGAAAAGAATTACTAATCCATTGTGTGACGTGTGGCCATACTTTACAGTTTGAATCATTTGTGAGTACTTTCTAGCACATAATGAGAAAAAAAGAATTCAAGTGAATGATATATGAGAAGGGCAGGGTAGGGCTGATATAGACAGGGTAAGGCAGACATGGGAAAAGAGGAGATGAGGATCTAGGCAAAAAGGGGCAAAAAAAATGTATTCTATGATCTCTTCTGTTTATAAGATGAAGTATATACATAAAATTGCCATTTTTGTAGACCCAATATGGTCTAAAATCAGCAATTTCATATGATTTGACTTAAATATGCATGTACACATGTATGTATACTTATAAAATGTATATGTATACATGTGTGACCCATTTAAAATAAAAAATTAATACTTTAAAGTATTGGAAAGTTAGGTACTGTTTTCATCAAAGGTTTGTGAATTTCCAAGTGCTACCCTTGAAGACAAATACGTTATCATAAATCAGAGCTTCTGGTACAAGTAACATAAGAGCAGGGAACAGTGGTTTACAAGAAATAAAACTTTTATGTTAAAGAAAAGTAAGTTTTGCTGCTACAAATTTAGATGTAAAGTTATGATCAAGAATTGCATGCGTGTTATGTAAAATATTCATCTGTTGATTATCTTATCATATAAACCCCTTCTTAACTGCACCATCATTCCCCTTCCCCCCAGTATTTGGTCAGCACACTGTTTATGAAAAATTTCCCATCCTCCCTGACTAATCTTTGGCCTACTTTGGCATACACAGCCCACCAAGGGCTAATGGCCCAAATCAGACTCCATGTGAGTCACAAAATATGTATTCAGAAAGCAGTGCAGATCAAAAAAAGAAAATCCGCTATCTTGTTGACAGTCAGTTTTGGTGGGCATTTTGCTGCTCATCCCAGTTTCCTAGGCAACCAGCTTCCAAACCATCCTGAATTACAGGTTGTCCTCTCCACCCACTCTCCATCACAAGCTTGTAGCAACTGAAGGGGCACAATGTAATTTATAACAGTTAACTCTGGGAATAAATATTCTGTCAGCCAAGAGAACATAACTGACACAACCAAAGATCTCGTTCTGCTCCCCAGTGCTGGCTGTTGTCAACAACAGTTTCTTAATAGGATTTTACAAGTGGTAGCTAATACATGTACAAAAATAATTTACACACGTCTTACACATGGTTTGCTATTTCACTTGCAGAAAGGATGTGTGTGTTTATGCAAAACCATTGTAATCACCCCTACACACTAAAGTCCCGAGTTCTCACGATTTCCGTTCCCCAAATTTAAACTTGTATTTCAGGAATATTTCATGTTGTCATTGTTTGCATATATAACTATTCCTTTAAAAGACATTTGAAAATGTTCTTGTTTTTAAATAATAAATGTGGATTTTCATCCTGTTTGTTTCTTTCTTATTTGTGTGTAGAGGCAGTGGAGTGAAGTGGTTAATGTATGGACTTTCAAATGTGTAAACAGACTTAGTTTTCATTTCTGATTTGACCACTTTGTTACATAGATGACCTTGAACAAGTTGCCTGACCTTTATGGTTTTCAACTTCTCACCTGTTAAAATGGAGATATTAAGAGAATCCTTCTTACAGAGTTCTTGTGAAGAGAAGAGATACGTGTATAAAAGTTCTCAACGTAGTATCTTCCACGTAACCAATTTTATCTGGATGTGAGTTGCTATGTACTTGGCCATGTCTAAGTATGATACCTTTCCCTGAGAAATTGACCCCAGTCTTAGTAGAGGCTAAGAATTACTCAAGGAATGGAAAGAGAAGTTTCTGAAAAGAAGACCTGGGAACTTGAACCTGCCATCAGCTGTGACTTTGAGTAGATACCTCAAATTCTCGAGGCTCAACTTTCTCACGTAATAGATTTGTGCGTGCCTTATGCTCTCCTCTTGGTAGTAGAACGCCATTCAGAATGTGTCCTCAATAAAGAGGACACAATAGGAGAGAAAATGCAGACTCAATCAGTATAATCACCTACTAAAGATTCTGGACTTACGTATTCCCACACAGACTATATAAAGATATTATTTCTAAGTTGGGTAGCATTTTCTTAGCAAGGTGGTTTTATGGTTATTACTACAGTGTGAGTTTTTCAGAAGTTCCACCTAGGAATTGGTAAACGAAGACACTGGAAATTTAATTGGATTGTATTTTAAAGAACATTATGAAAATTTCATCTTAATCTAAAGTGAACATGTATAAAACACAAACCATCTCCTGATATTTCGTACTTTATTTGAAAAGGGACTGAAAGCCATCTGAGTTTTATTTTCTTCTTGATAAATTGGCACTATTTAACTCTTTTTTTTTGGGGGGGGGCATTTTTATTTTTAAAGAGATGGAGCTGTAGAAATGTTCCAATGCAAATGCAACTTGTATTTGTTGAGAAAAGAAAGACTTGATAAAATATTGATACTAAAACAATAAAAGAAATATTTTATTAAGCCTGATAGGTGCAAAAAAGTAATACTAAAATAAACGAGCAGTATTTTAGTAAGGAGAAATATTGGGGCTAGGTGGTTAAAATGTTTGCAAAACGTATATTTTTTTGATTAGTCTCCATGCCTCATGCTTCCTTTACCAAATATTCTTCAAGTTAAAACTATTTAACCCTTAAATGCACCTTCCAAGGTAGATATGGTTGACTGTGTCATGCAAACTCCAAAGCAGTTTTTTGCTGGTTTCACATTCTCACCACAGTATATGTCTCGCTTCTTTATTTTATTTACATTGGCAAGCAAGAAAAGGTTCCAAGGACCTAAGCCATGATTTTAAGGCATTCGAATAAGAAAGGCAGACAAAAACGCTTCCTAATATTTTAGCTCCTTGATCTTTAAATGCACAGAGCATCACTGAAAACCAAAGCACTGAATTCCTGAATTTAAACTAAAAGAAAAAAAAAAAATGAGGGAGAGAGAGCCCTCTTGTCGTTATCTGGAATTTAATTTTCGTGAATACAGTTTACTTTCCTTTAGTGAAAGTCTTGAGGGGCTGATAATTCGTCTTAGGAGAAGGATTTTCACAGCAAGTCCCCAGAGGAATGCCAAGAGAGCAAAGGCATAGCTCATCTTCTCTGAATCTCCAAGCCTGGATTTATTTGACTCGAGGCTGACAAGCCTGCCTCTCAGGAGATAGTCCAGGAGACAAGACAAAGCCGCCCTAAAGCTTTCCCCTAAAAGACTGAGCCATCGCTTTTTACGTCAATCCCGATCAGGGGACAGCAGATGGGTTTTTTGCTTGGAAGCACAGCCACAAAGCATCACAACTAACTCAACTCTTCTTTTGGCATTAGTGAATTTGCATCCAGTGAGCCCACATTTTTAAATGCTGCTAATCCAATTGTAGAAATCTCACCACCACCGCCAGGGGACGTGTTCTTTGATTTTGCATGCAGTAAGACACGTGAGACGTCATATTACCTTTTGCACCCCAAGACACTCTACTCAATCACCCAGATATTGGTCAGTGAAAAAATGATGGGAATTTCCATTTCCTTCACAGCCAGCTAACTCTGAAAGAGAAGAAAAATATTTTTTAATTGTAACAAGATAGCACATAACACATCATTGGAAATATTCGATTTGGCAACATTTTTTATGTGCCTAAGATAATGTTCCTCTTTACCCTTCAGAATCTAAAATTAAGATTTTTCTCTTGGTCTTCACCAGAATTGTGATACTTCATCATTCACTGAATAAGCATTTCATTTTAAACATTATAAACATTCAGATTAAACTCCTACAAAAATGATACCCAAGACACAGACAATGGCAATCAATGTCCTCCTATATTTTAAGTATTATCTATGCAGCAAAAATCCACATGACAAAACAGTATGAACAGTTTTTGATAGAAGTTGGTTAGAAAATGTGATTTGTCATAACTTGCATTTCCTATTCACAAGTAGTTTCCAAGAAAGCTGGTAAATAGCAAACTCAAATACCCCTTGGCCATTTTCTATTGAAGGAAACAGAAGGAGAAATCCATTCTATGATGAACGTAATGTGTCAATGAGTACTAATTCTCCATCATTTCTTAGAATCATCATTATTATGGATGTTGCTGTCAGCAGCTGGGAAATAGTTCTTTTTTTAATTTATTTTTTATTGAGGTAACATTGCTTTAAACATTATATGTTTCATGTGTACAATATTATATTTTTTATTTTTGGGTACCCGCTAGCGTGCTTACCACCAAAAATTTAGTTTCCATTCAGCACCACATAGTTGATTCCCCTTTACCCATTCCATCGTCCCCTGCCCCCTTTTCCCTCTGGTAACCAATATGCTGTTCTCTGTATTTACATCTTTGTTTTTATTTGGTTTGTTCATTTATTGTGTTTGTTTGTTTTTTATATTCCATATAAAGTGAAGTCATATAATATTTGTCTTTCTCCATCGGACTTATTTCACTTATTTCCACCCATGTTTTCTGTCACAAGTGGCAAGATTTCATCTTTTTATGGCTGAGTAGTATCCCATTGTGTGCAGGTACTGCATCTTCTTTATTCATTCATCCATGGATGAGCACTTAGGTTGTTTGCATGTCCTAGCTATCGTAAGCAATGCTATAGTAAGACCTGAAACCATAAAATCCTAGAAGAAAGCATAAGCCGTACGCTCTTTGACATCAGCCTTAGCAATATCTTTCTAGCTGTGTCTCCTCAGGCAAGGGAAACAAAAGCAAAAATAAACAAATGGGACTGTATCAAACTAAAAAACTTTTGCACAGCATAGGGAACCATCAACAAAACAAAAAGACAACCTTCCAAATGGGAGAAGATATTTGCAAATGATATATCCGGTAAGGGGTTACTATCCAAAATATATAAGGAATAGTTCTTTTTAATCTGCTCTATACTACATCGTCATTTCTCCTTTTTAATAAAGACCAGGCCCCCAACTAAGGTGAGGTATACTGGCTAGTCTTAATATTTGAACACACTGGATTCATTGTCTGCTGAAATATATCCTTTCCATTGTTGGCTGGCCAGGTTACAGGCCTCGGGCATTCTGCTCTAATCCACATGGTCATTTGCTACTAAATCAAACTCTTTGCTAGGAAGATGCAATTATTTAATTTCTACCTTAGACAGTATGATATACTACCCTGCATTAAACTCTTCTCTGAAGATATTGCTCCACAGGGCTAGCTTATCTGCGCCTGAATCCAGCCCAGACACCCATTTTTAACTACATTGACCATGCTGTCATGCTCAGTGCACCTAGTTTGTAAATTTGGCTGCTTCAAGTTCTAATTTACAAAATTTGCAGTGTGTCGATGGATACATTTGTTTCTTTCTGCTCCAATTTCCTAACCAGAAAATGTTGAATGACAGTACTAAGCCACTTCAGAAGACTCTTCTGAGTAAAAATAATCCCCTTCCTTCTTCAGTGATACCAAAACACTTCCCAAGTATTTAATATTGTTAAATACTCATGTTAAATATTGAAAAGTCATTTATGGAACAAATCAATGAAGCATGCCTTAAGTTAAATACCACCTACATAAAAATGTTAACCAATTTTTAATTTAAAATGTAACCCATTCACAGCAAAATATCTTTAAAATTTAAAAAAGCAGACATGGATAGTAAGTTTTTCTACCTAAGTTCCCAGGCTAAGATACCAGGAATAAGCCATTTTTAAGAATATCCTGAATATCTTCATGGAATTCTTTGTGCATTTATGGGCACACATGCACAAACTTTTTTTTTTTTTTTTTTGCAGTCCAATTTAATGTGTATTTTAGGAATGACTTACAAGCCTGTCACCAGTTAATTATTTACATGTCATTTCTTAATTATTAGTAGACTTTCTTTTCTACAACAGTTTTATGTTCACAGAGAAATTGAGTGGAAGGTACAGATTTCCCATATACCCTCTGCTTCCCCCCTACATGTGTGTAGCCTCCTCCATTATCAACATCCCCCACCAAAGTGTTACATTTGTAGTACACCCAAAGTCCATAGTTTCCATTAAGGCTCACTCTTGGTGTTGTATGTTCTACGGGTTTGGACAAATGTATAATGACATGTGTCCACTATTATAATAACATACACAGTAGTTTCACTGGCCTAAAAATTCTTTCACACACACGTTTATCAACCAGATTTTCCCGATTTTTATGAGGTTGCTGTCTGGTGAATCCTAAGGTCATATCAATAATAAAGCTATTTGCTTTCCTTTTGCTCTTGCTGGGAAACTCCCAGGCCTGTCCTCTACCTACTGGACCAAGACGATTTGATGGTTGTGACTGCTGTCCCACAACCCCCACGCGTCAGCAAGTCCAGTTCCATGTCCCACCTCATGTCTTGTTTACCAGCAAATTGAACAGGCTAAAGTTTACAGCAGTTGCTTTTCATTCGGAGGAAAGTTAAAAGAAGAAAGCAAGAAGCCCTGAGAGACAACTCAGCTCTTTGTTTAACCCAACAGTTGACATCCCCTTCCTCCCAAGCCTTGATGAAATTGCTAATAGCTAAGCTCCAAGCTCATCCTGAGCTCTAGTGAATTATACAGACATAATTACTGCTCTCTGAGAATTTATAATCTAGGGGAGAAGTGCCTTTGAAAAGCAATCCATTCGGTCCAGTACTGGGTGACATACCAGAGTCATCACAAACCAGCAAACATGTCCCAGGACTGCCAGCATATTTATACCTGAAGTGTATATATAGCGTTCGTTCACAAAACCTGAACAGAGTGAATAGTAAAGTGACCATCACCAGCCCCAGTCACTTTCCATGCCGATATTAAAAATTAGACCTCCTATCTTAGCCCCTTGGATGATCAGATCTGACTCTGTCAATCAAAAACAACATCACACATCACGCATTATCTTACAGTTGCTCACGGCTTTAAAAAGAAAATCGCACTCTCTAAAGCCTGAAATTACTGACACTGATGCTTATAACATTGTTCTAAAGAGTTAGACAACTTAAAATGAAACGTTTACTTTGTCACATGAATCCAAATATTTTCCTGTCTTTCAGGGAAATGTCACAGGAAGGTGAATCTTGTCTGGCTTAGTCTAACTGTGGAAGTAATGACAGTGCACAAGATATAATATCTCTTCCAACACCCTGAGGGCAAAATTATCCTTGTCACTCTGCATTGCAGATCTCTTTTATGGAGAATTTCAGTTATTACTCTTCACCATAGTGTTTACAAACACTCAGCAACTTATTATTCAGTAGATGAGAGGAAATGGGAAGGATACCAGAAAAAAAGTAATTTAACTAAGCCATTAAGTAATGTGAAAAGACTAATTAGAAGTGCGACTTGCCCATCATTTTCCCCTAAGAACTTCCACATGACACTCCTTTCTCCTAAGTTTCAAAAATAAATGCGGTACATACAGTAAATAGACTTGAGTTATCTAAAATGAACACCTGAAGATGTAATAGTGGCCTTAATGTAATCAACAAAAACCAGAGGACATGTGCAGTGACCTCTCTCTAGAAAGCAGTATGGGGTAGGATTGATTGTGGATCATTTCCACTGAACTAGTTACCTGGTTTTTTAAATAGGCACTTAAAAGAGAAGCTTCCATTACCGGGAATTGGCCCTCTTAGACACCTCCCCCATACTGCATCCTCTTCTTGGAACACTCCTCCTTCTGGCCATGCGTGTGGATGCCACCTTCCCATCTTGAGGGTTTCAGCTCAGATATCCCCTCCTCAGAGAGTCCTTCTCAGATCTCCCTGTGGAAAGCAGTGGGGTCTCAGCCATATCCACGTTCTCTCCTCCACAGTGCACTCTTCATTCCCCTCAGAGCCCTTATCACTATCGTGTTACCCTCTTTATTTTTTTGTTTCTGGCCTCATATGTTCCTGCAAGAATGTAAGCTCTTGGAGGAAGGGGCTTTGCTGTTTCACGCTGTTCTATCCCCAGTTCTTGGTACACAGTATCTGATATATCATGGGTGAATAATTCAGTTTTTAGAAATCAATGAATGAAGAAATGAATGACTGAATGGATGGTTGGATGGATGGAAGATACTAGTAAGAATTACATTCAGAGTAATATAATTACTAGTGATTCAGAGTAAACCTTTTGAACTCAGGTAGACTTGTGTATCTCGCTACTCACTAGCCAGGTTATCACAGCATTTCTGAATTTGTTTTGTTATCTGTAAAATGGGGATAATTAGATTTTTCTCATAGGACTGTTATAAAGATTAAATGCAATAATTGTATAGAATGAATTTCATATATAAAGCTAATAGTAACTGCTCAGTAAATAAAAGATATCCATATTAATATTTCATATATAAAACCAGCCTGTAATCAGATAGGAAGTTGTGCCTTATCAAATATGAAAAAAAATCACAAAGTACTTTCAGGTCTAGTTGTCAAGTTTCAACTAAGATGGAGAAAAAGCTATAATAGACTGGGCTTTTCTGCCTTAAAAAAAAAAAATTGGAGCTGGCAGGGTTTTAAGCTTGAAATTGCACTGCTAACTGGTAAGTCTTAGATATATCTATGCTTCCTTTGGATGTGCGTGGAGAAAGCAAGAGAGAAGAGAAGATCATGCAAGAACATATTATAGAAGCAAAAAAAAAAACCCCCACAACTCTGACATTTACTAAATTATTATATACCTAGATCCTATTATAATTATTTTTCTTCTTCAGAAACTTTATTGCTTATTTCTTTTACTAAAACTTGCAGAATATATTTTATTACAGTGCTATTTAAATTTCTAAGGACATGTGGACAGTATATATGCATTTTAAAAATATATGTGGAGAGTGCCAATTTTATCATAAGACATGAGGAGTTCTGCCTTATTTCTCATTGGTGCAAAAATAATTGGCTTTTCTCATTCGTTGCACAAATATTTGTTTTTCCATTTTATCATCCTTATAATCACAGCTGAAATTAAAAGAGGGCAAAACCACCTGGCAAAATCTGGAGCAGGAAGCTTTGCATTTCCAAGTGTCCTAGCCACATTGGCTTCCCAAGCCTCAAGAACCATTGCTGATAGAAGTCGTTACTCTCCATCACGCCACCGCACTGGTGGCACCAGTTTTCCATGTGCATCTCCAATTATACCAGCATTTGTTGAATTTTTTTAAGCTGAAAAGAAATTCCTAAAATATGCATGTTACCTAAGACTCCAGAAGTAGGAATGAAAACTGATGGCATAAACTCCTGGTTCCTCCATTGACCACGTTAGAGTCATGCAAATCTGGACTGGTGTCTCTTCATGTGAAGCAGAGAAGGAATAATGAGAGTATAAGACAATGGAAAAATTAAATAGGAAAGAACCAAAACCTATAAGTCAAAGTTACATACCCAAATTTGGGGACTAGATTCAAGAATCTCAGTAAATGCAACAAAGAACTTTCTTTAACACCCACATTTCTTATCCTAATAAAATCCGGGGTATATGTTGACATAAACAACTGGGACTCTCCTGGCTTCTTGAAAGATTTGGCTTTAACCCACAATTCCACGGTCTGTGGAAATCCAAAGTCTTCCCTGTATTTTGGCAACTTTCTTCGGGAACAGAAAGGACATAAGGAGTAGGAGGGTGTCTGCCTTCATGTTCTGATTCTGTGTAGCAATGTATTAAAACAGGAAAGAAACTCCATTTTTTCACAGAAGAAATCTATGCACACACTGCATTGATGAATGTAGCAGACCTACTGAATATTGAAGGCAAAGATGAAGGAAGAAGTTAAATTGCAACCATGTGAAAAATCTGAACTGAAACCACAGTCATCATTGTCCTGAAAAGATACTTCAGTCATCTTACTAAAGGGCTTAAGGTTTTCCATGATCTTTTACTCATCTTGTCTCAATCTCAGCATCTTGCTGACATCAGTCTCTTTATTCTTTTTTCTTTTCTTTTCTCTTCTCTTCTTCCTTTTGGAATCATAGCACATTCTTAAATTTATCACACTCAGAGTAATTCAGAGTTAATCTTCTGTTGCCTGGTTAGTCAGCTCTTAACCCTCACACTGAGATGTTTATCAAGATATTTTCCCAAATGAGAAGAGTTTTCTCACCGAATATAATTCTGATGCTAGAATTTTGGTATCACAACCTTTTCCCCCTTCATTTCATTAAATAGTGCTATATATGTAGCAGTCTTTACTGAATTCCCTGATTTTTATTCTCCTCTCTTTCTGGACACAGGGGAGGACTTCTCTGCCTTCTTGAAACTAGATGCTAATTCAGCCCGCTGGGCTGAGGGTGAAAGTCACATGAATTACTTTCTGTTTGAAATACTGAAATGTCAATGTAGATCCCCCAGTACTGATTTTGCCCTGCTGTGACAACCACAAAAACCTGTGTAGAACTTGAGTCTGCCTCATCCTGGGTACCTGAACGACAACAGTGAATCAGCAGAGCCTCCCTACTGACCTGTGCTGGACTTGTAACACAAGAAGAAATAGATCTTTGCTGTGTGAGCATCTGGGATCTGTGGCTTGTTTGTTTTTGCAGCCTAACCTAGTCTCTTCTGACTTATACAGTATTCTTATCACAAAGGCTTGGCACAACCCTTACTCACCTCTCCCTGCAATAAAAGACTGCATCCCCTTAAAGCAGATTTCACTCTCAGGGAAATACACACTTAAAACAGTTTCTACCTTTTGGTAATGTTCTCTCTGAGTCTCAAGGCCTGAAAAGGCATCATTTTTGGAGAATTTGCTCATGGGGATTAGTGGCTGTTTTTGCCCATCCACCCCCCTCCCAAGCTTTGCCTCTCTTTTGGACATTGTCTCTCAAGAGCCTATCAAGTTGCAACTAACCGAGCACTTGCTTCTCAGATGCAGAGAGAAGGGAGGTTTCCCCACAGCAAGTCAATATACATTTTTACTGGCCAATAACACCCAATGCAGATTCTTTGTTCGTTTTCTTCATTGATAGTTCCCAATGTCTTCAGTGTCCTTTCTGTACCATCACAACTCAAAGTGAATTGAGGAATTAGAATAAGCAACTATCTTGTATGTGAGGCATATTAAGAATGACACATTATGTTCTAAATTAGAAAGTGATGATATTGCATATTGTATAAATGTACTAAAAACCCTTGAAGAGAACTCATAAAACAAGTGGTAAATCATACCTCAAAAAACCTGTTAAAAATGACAACGTGAAATATATGATTTCTTTACATAAATTATAATTTTAAAAGCCAAATACTGTGTTATTATGAAACTTTCATGTTACTTTATACACAAAAGATGCCATAAACTTTCATTTCAGTATTTCAAGAAGTATGATCATATCCTCCAGGTATTAGTGACTAATAATGAAATGAGTTCAGGTTTCTAATTAATTTACATTTAAAGATTCCATCGTGTTATTTTAATATTGATGGCCTGTTTATGTAAATGTCATCATTAGTCTCATTCCGATGTCTGTTTATTCATTGCATAAAATCAGGGAGGTCATATTTTTAAAACATGAAGGCTGGTGGTCAGGGGAATAGACCTTTAGTCTCTGTGTCATCTGGGTAAATGGGAACGTTTAAATGTTGGCACATTCTGTCTATTGTCATGTCTTAAAACTTCAGCCCAGGAGAGGGTAGTTAATTTCTCAGTGGCAAGGAACAAATAATGAAGGTGGAGGAGATGGAGCCTGGCCTGAAGCCTGCCCTCTAAGTTGAGACAGAAGATACGGAGGCGTCCCTTTCACTCATGTGACAAATGTTTGCTGCATGCCTACTCTGTGCCAAGCCGTGTGCTCACTGCTGATGTTGGAATGGTGACCAAGTCCAGCAGGTTCCTCTCCTATGGAGTGTGTATTCTAATGGTACAGAGGAATGCCCTGGACAATGTCAGAAACCTTGGCAAGCTCAGTCATGATCTAGGCAGCAACTGATTCAAGGATTCCCCATACAGAGGAGCAGAGCCCCACGGAGGGGAAGGGAGATTGATATCCTCTGTGGAATAAAGATAGAACATGAACATCAACACTACAAGGCTGTGTCAAACTTAGGCTTCAATGAGGGATCAGGCAGCTCAGAGGTCTTCAGTGGAACACACAGAGATCAAGTGTGGCGTAGAACCTAATACCAAGTCCTACTAAATGAGAGTATGAGAATCTTTATATTTGTGTGCCTCAACTCTGAGTTCATCTGGGTGTCAGACCTCAGATGAAGGGTCCTTGTAGATGGTGAGCCCAGCTGTTAGAGGCTGTGATGATACAGACAAGGAGGGGCTGTAGGACAGTGGTGAAGGGGATAAGCCCTGGGAGCAGAAAACCTGGTTGGAATCCCAGTTCTGCCGTGCATGAACTAGGTAATTTGGGCAAGTGGTGTAATCTGTGTCTTTAGTTGTAAAAGGTCAATGATTATAATAGAATCTAATTTATTGGATTGTTGTGATTATTAAATGAGGTAGTATATTAACAGTGCTTAAATATTGCCCAGCCCTCCACAGACTCTTAAGATATGTTACATATTATTAAAGATGCCAGGGCCTAACCTTTGCAGCTGCAAATAGGTCTCTTGATCTCATTTCCCCACATTAAGATCCTACTGTAAACCAATTAGAGTGACTCTACAGGCCAGTCAAAAGGTAGTCTTATCACTGCTTCCAAGCCTTAGTGACTAACAAGTAATTAGGTTGAGTATAAATACCCAGTGAAGCAGTGTCAAATGTAAATGACAACTCTGATACCCTGCTTTCCATTTCAGTAAATGTCCGCATACCATAGATGATGCGGTAAGAATACCTGACATTTTATGTTCATATAGCACTGCGCCTTCCCAGTACTATAGCTTCTACCACCCCTGAAGACACTAGGCCTCCTGGGAGCATCTTAAGGGTGGGGTACAAGTCATGCAGAATGAAACTTAGGCTTAATGACCACACTTATGACCAGATGGTGTGAAATAAGTGTCGGGGGCAGGGAAGGTTCCAGCACAGAGCATGGAAGAAGGGCTGAATGGGTGGTTAGGTTAAGATGGTAGAATAATTCTCAGGAGAATGGATTCTTCCCACATTTCCCTTAGCTTCCTCTTTGACTAAAGTGCATGTTGCAAATGAAGAGGGTTACTTCAGCAGCTGCAGCCCTGGCATTGGCCAGGAGTTTTCTTTCTCATTTGCAAACTCGGTCTAAATTATGAAGATGGAAAAGAGGCAACATGGACTGACTCCCAAAGAATTCTAGTTCAGAGTTGGTCTTAAATGTTTCCTTAACCCAAAGTGAATGAACGAAGGGGGTTAGAGGCAGTAGCTAACGCTGTGAAGTGCTTTGTGAATATGGTGGAACTCTGAGATTATTGTTTAGAAAACACTCTTAGCTGCTGATCTCACAGTTTATCAGCACCACCTTCAAGTTTCTCTTGGCTTATAAGTAGACCCTGCCTAGAACATTTTCCAGAACACTCTTACTGATAAAGGTGATCAAAACTTGGATCTGGCCTTTCCAAATTAAGGCTTTAATATTACTTGCCATAGAAGCCAAAGAAACGGGGTCTGCCATACTTTACTTCTACCAACTGTGACTCCCTGTGGACACTGGGCCTGTCTCAGAGACTCAGAGGTATTTGCCTGATTTCCAAACTTTGAGTTTCAACTTTAACTGAATTGTTTCTACTATTTTCTCTCTATAAATTCACCCAAATTTTACCCTCATCTAATAGCAATGAAAAGATGAATGACTCAAATTGTTATTCAGGTAATAAAAGACCAGGCTGATGAGTAGTTTCACACATCAAAAGAAAATGATGATGTCTTTCAAGTGAGGAGGTATGCTTAGAGAATGAACAGGAATGTTTAGAGACATTTATACTTTGGATGGCTGATCTTTTTTAATAGGTTTGTGAAAAAAAAAGAGGCGGTGGTGGGGGGTGTGAATTCCTTCATGGTCCAGTGGTTAGAACTCCGCACTTCCACTGTAGGGAGCATGGATTTGATCCCTGGTCGGGGAACTAACATAGAGCCCACATGCCATGCGGCATGGCTTAATAATAATAATAATAATAATAAAAGAGGGGGGTACCTGCTTGAAACATTACTCAAAATCAACATTAGTTTTGGGCTGCTGTAGTTCTGAAAATATGACTTATCCAGTCTGGTAAGGCATTGAGAATGCTCTGTGGTTGTAAAAAAAAAAATAAGGTATTGATCTTATAAGATTTTAATTTAGATTAGTTCACTTAAAAGCATAATAAATGGCAGAGCTCACATGTTGAATCAGTAAGGCAGCAATTATTTTAAGAGTACCAGTCATCTGTGCTTCGAATTTAATCAAATCTCTTTATAGGGTTTTTAGACGGTGTTTGAAATAACCACATAACCTGTCTGTGAAAAGATGTTTTGAGTTGTATGTCAAAAGTTGAAGAGAAATTAGAAAGACAACTTATAGTTTTAAAAGACCAATAATGACAGATGGGCAGTTGCTTTTATTTTATTTGTGAGCAACTGTTGTTTTGAAAGACTTTTTTTCTTTTTTTTTTTTTTGAAAGAGAGAGAGAGAAAGGGAGGGGGGGTACAATATCTGCACCCAGAAGGTTTCTGAGTTAAATCTGCAAGAGCTAAAAGTCTTTACAAAGGTAGTATAAAAGCAATTACACAATTTTGGTAACCTCTAGGAAATGAATTCTTGGTCATGTTCATAAGGAAAAGGCAAAAATAATAAAAAGAGAAAAAAATGAGACATACCTTGCTGTTAGCATTAACTTGCAATTTTGCCTTACAAGCCAAATATTTAGGTTGAAAGGCCTTCTACCTCTGACCATTTCAGGTTTCAATGAAGATTTCATCATCTTGGTTCTTGAGATGCTAGTGGCTCCCTGCTGAGCTGAAGCCAGAGGGCCTTCACCTCCTAAGCTGAGAACTCTAGCTCTCCCTCACTCCTAAAAAGTTCGTTTAAAGCCATCTTTCCTGACATCTGTACATAAAGTAATATAAAACATTACAATATAAATTACATCTGAGGGATTCATCTGAAATTCTATTTCACTGTTTAATAATTAAAAGTCAGAAACCTCTCTGTAGCTTTACAGCATTCTCTATCGAGAATAAATTTTCTTGATAAGGCATCCACCTCCTAAACAGTGGAAGCCTTTGGCATATTCTGCAGAAATGAGTTTAGTGATTAATAAATCCTATCCTCTGAGACGTGACTCCATGGTTGAAGCTCTTACAGAGGTGACATTATATATTCAGAGTTCCCAAATTATCCACCCATTTACAAGTGTTGGAATTTAGCATAAATAAGTGCCTCTATTTTTTTCATTCATAAAATGGAAATGGGGAGTAGTACCCACTACACAGGGTTGTGCAAGGATTAAATGAGTCAGTATGAATGGCGTGCTCGGAATAGAGCCTGGCAAACAGAAAACACTACGTGTGTTGGTTATTGTTATAATTGTTATGTTTTTCTGTTATTCAGCAGAACCTTTCTGCTTCACATGAATGAGAAACTCTCCAAAGGAAAATCCCTTCTAGGAGGACAAAAATGATGACAGGTAAAAATTTTTTTCATTATTTTATGAATCTTAAGCACATCTAGAATGACACAACATTAATCTTCAAGAGCTTAAAAACCACAAAGTAGTAGGGAGAGTGGGCAGTGTTGTAAAACATGAGAATCGTAGGCAACACTGTATAGATGGAAAAGAGCTACAGAAGGTAGTTTCGGGAGTTCTAGGAAGGACTCTTGCCCAAATATTACTCTTCTATAATCCTGACTGATGCGTGAACTCACCCATGTCCAAACACTTCCTACTAGTAAAACCACTGTCCCTCTGCAAATACATATACTTGGAGAATCAACATATTCAGTCACTATTTCCTAGGACACCTGAGTATAAACTAAGCCATCAGAATTTTTCCAATTTCATTGTAATAGCTACCTGAGAAGAGATTTTAATGGTGGCAAGAAAGAAAAGAGTGACAGAGGACAGCCAGACTACCTCCCAGTTTGTGAGGTATGCTGGGGATCATGTATAATTAATAATTCTAATTCTAATTTTTTATGTAAAAAAATGAGAGGCAGACTTGAAAGTAATACCCATAATTATGCCACTCATGCATTCTGGTACCCTGTAGTATATCTAAGCCATAGCCCTTATGAGTAGAAGTCACCCATGTGTCATTGACAAGAGAGCTCTTCCCTGTTCATAAAAATATCTATAAACCTCCCCCAAGCCACTCACAATAAAAGCACACAATCAACACAATATAAGCAAAAAGAATGTGCTTGCTCTGCAAATGCATGTTCCAGTAAGTCCTGAAACCCCCGCTTCCTATCAGCCTGCTCCCAAGCACTGCCTGTATTAAAACCAACCAGTGGCTTTGCACTGCCATTCCTTTGTCTGGAATGATTTTCTCCAGATCTCGGGATGACTGGCCCCTTCTCATCGCTTACATCTCAGCTCATCTCCCACAGCCTCAGTGAGCATTTATCCAACACTCTAGAAACTGGCTCCCAACCCATACCCCATCTGCAGTCAGAACTTTCTGCCACTTGTTACTAAAGAAATGAACCCATTTCATCTGTTTATTTATTTGGCATCTGCCTCCCTTGCCTGAAGAGAATCTCTGGGAGAGAAAGGATCTTGTCTTCTGCGTGACACATAGTAGGTGCTCAGTGCCTACTTGTGGAGTGAAAGACACTCACAATCACAGAAGAATGCTTGTAACACGAATACTTACTGCTGTTAAAAATTAGTGCAAAGCTCTTGAAGGACTTGGGGGTGTGACCAGGAGGGTCCCGGGAGAAGGGTGCACAGGGGAAGAGGTAAGTACCCCAAAGGGAACCAAGAGAACTGGAACAGAAGACTGATGGGAGGACAGAGAGGCAGGCAGGGATGATACTCAGCAACAATGACCTTTAGCTCTTCACAAGTCTGCTTGCATCACATGCTCTCTAGAACAGTTCCTCTTGCTGCTTTTCCATTTAGAGACGCCAAGAAGGTGATTATCTCATACAGCCTAGAATATAATTCAGATCTCCTCATTCTTCTTTCTGAGGCCTCTATGGCAGCCATTCTGGAGGGCTGACTAGGTCGCTTTTCACACAGCTACGGGATATTCTGTGGCTGGAGAAGCATAACCTACAAAAGGATGGCTTTCTGTCACCCCCATGCCGACTTGTTTTCTCAGTAGCCTCCAGTCTCTGGTTCTCACGGGGCTGAGAATCTGCTGAAGTCGGAATCGGGAGCTTCTGGCTCAGGAAACAGCCAATTAATTCACTTTTTAAAAATGAAACACTGTAATAGGAGGGCTAGGGATTTAAAGCTGACAGGGGGCAGCTTAACCTTTGATGGGGGAATTCGCTCCAGTGATTACCCCGCAGCTTAAGTGTTCAGTCATAAGACTTAATTCCTCCAGATTGATTTTCCAGGCTCTAGCATCACCAGATTGTTGCTGCTCCACCAACTATACTCCCTTGGGTTCCAGTGCCCTGCTGTGGAACTGGTTAGCAGTTCAGAAGGGCAAGGGGAGGTGGGGTATGAACCAGGAATGCAGGGGTTCAGCAAGAGTCCTTGCCAGTTCAACGTGGGCATTGTTCTTCTCATCCAAATCTTTTTTTTTTTTTTTTTTTTTTTTTTTTTTTTTATTATTTTATTTTATTTTTTTTGGGGGTACACCAGGTTCAATCAACTGTTTTTATACACATATCCCCATATTCCCTCCCTTCCTTGACGCCCCCCCCTCGATTCCCCCCCACCCTCCCTGCCCCAGTCCTCTAAGGCATCTTCCATCCTCGAGTTGGACTCCCTTTGTTATACAACAACTTCCCACTGACTATTTTACAGTTGGTAGTATATATATGTCTGTACTACTCTCCCGCTTCTTCTCAGTTTCCCCTTCACCCCCCGCCCCCTCCCATACCTCGAGTTCTCCAGTCCATTCCCTGTATCTGCTTCCCTGTTCTTGTCACTGAGTTCATCAGTACCATTTTTAGATTCCGTATATGTGAGTTAGCATACAATATTTGTCTTTCTCTTTCTGACTTACTTCACTATGTATGACAGATTGTAGTTCTATCCACCTCATTACATATAGCTCCATCTCATCCCTTTTTATAGCTGAGTAATATTCCATTGTATATATATGCCACATCTTCTGTATCTATTCATTTGTTGATGGGCATTTAGGTTGCTTCCATGTCCTGGCTATTGTAAATAGTGCTGCAATAAACATTATGGTACAAGTTTCTTTTGGGATTATGGTTTTCTTTGGGTATATGCCCAGGAGTGGGATGACTGGATCATATGGTAGTTCTATTTGTAGTTTTTTAAGGAACCTCCAAATTGTTTTCCATAGTGGCTGTACCAACTTACAGTCCCACCAACAGTGCAGGAGAGTTCCCTTTTCTCCACACCCTCTCCAACATTTGTTGTTTCCAGACTTTGTGATGATGGCCATTCTGATTGGTGTGAGGTGATACCTCATTGTGGCTTTGACTTGCATTTCTCTGATGATGAGTGATGTTGAGCATCTTTTCATGTGTTTGTTGGCCATCTGTATGTCTTCTTTGG
The DNA here is from genome assembly GCF_030028045.1 of Hippopotamus amphibius kiboko. Taxonomy (NCBI): domain Eukaryota; kingdom Metazoa; phylum Chordata; class Mammalia; order Artiodactyla; family Hippopotamidae; genus Hippopotamus; species Hippopotamus amphibius. The sequence continues at coordinate 152,996,488 of NC_080190.1, read as the reverse complement.
AGAAATGTCTATTTAGGTCTTCTGCCCATTTGTGGATTGGGTTATTTGCTTTTTTGGTATCAAGCTGCATGAGCTGCTTGTATATTTTGGAGGTTAATCCTTTGTCCGTTGTTTCATAGGCAATTATTTTTTCCCATTCTGAGGGTTGCCTTTTAGTCTTGTTTATGGTTTCTTTTGCTGTGCAAAAGCTTTTAAGTTTCATGTGGTCCCATTCGTTTATTCTTGATTTTATTTCCATGATTCTAGGAGGTGGGTCAAAAAGGATGTTGCTTTGATGTATGTCAAAGAGTGTTCTGCCTATGTTTTCCTCTAGGAGTTTGATAGTGTCTGGCCTTATATGTAGGTCTTTAATCCATTTGGAGTTTATTTTTGTGTATGGTGTTAGGAAGTGTTCTAATTTCATTCTTTTACATGTTGCTGTCCAATTTTCCCAGCACCACTTATTGAAGAGGCTGTCTTTTTTCCATTGTATACTCGTGCCTCCTTTGTCAAAGATAAGGTGCCCATATGTGTTTGGGCTTACTTCTGAGTTCTCTATTCTGTTCCATTGATCTTCCTTTCTATTTTTGTGCCAGTACCATACTGTCTTGATCACTATGGCCTTGTAGTATAGTTTGAAGTCAGGAAGCCTGATTCCACCAACTCCATTTTTCCTTCTCAAGATTGCTTTGGCTATTCGGGGTCTTTTGCGTTTCCATACAAATCGTAAGATTTCTTGCTCTAGTTCTGTGAAAAATGCCATTGGTAATCTGATCGGGATTGCATTAAATCTGTAAATTGCTTTGGGTAGTACAGTCATTTTCACGATGTTGATTCTTCCAATCCAGGAACATGGTATATCCCTCCATCTGTTTATGTCATCTTTGATTTCTTTCATCAATGTCTTAAAGTTTTCTGCATACAGATCTTTTGCCTCCTTAGGCAGGTTTATTCCTAGGTATTTTATTCTTTTGGTTGCAATGGTGAATGGGAGAGTTTCCTTAATTTCTCTTTCTGCTCTTCCGTTGTTAGTGTATAGGAATGCAAGAGATTTCTGTGCATTAATTTTGTATCCTGCTACTTTACTAAACTCATCAATGAGTGCTAGCAGTTTTCTGGTAGAGTCTTTAGGGTTTTCTATATATAGTATCATGTCATCTGCAAAGAGTGATAATTTTACTTCTTCTTTTCCAATTTGGATTCCTTTAATTTCTTTTTCTTCTCTGATTGCTGTGGCTAACACTTCCAAAACTATGTTGAATAACAGTGGTGAGAGTGGACACCCTTGTCTTGTTCCTGTTCTTAGAGGGAATTCTTCCAGTTTTTCTCCATTGAGAACAATGTTGGCTTTTGGTTTGTCATATATGGCTTTTATGATGTTGAGGTAATTTCCTTCTATGCCCATTTTCTGGAGAGCTTTTATCATAAATGGATGTTGAACTTTGTCAAAAGCTTTTTCTGCATCTATTGAAATGATCATATGGTTTTTATCCTTCAAGTTGTTGATATGATGTATCACGTTGATTGATTTGCGTATATTGAAGAATCCTTGCATCCCAGGGATAAACCCCACTTGATCGTGGTGTATGATTTTTTTAATGTGCTGTTGCAGTCTGTTAGCTAGTATTTTGTTGAGGATTTTTGCATCTATATTCATCAGTGATATTGGTCTGTAGTTTTCTTTTTTTGTGACATCTTTGCCTGGTTTTGGTATCAGGGTGATGGTAGCCTCATAGAATGAGTTTGGGAGTGCTCCGCCTTCTGCAATATTTTGGAAGAGTTTGAGAAGGATAGGTGTTAACTCTTCTCGAAATGTTTGATAGAATTCGCCTGTGAATCCATCTGGTCCTGGGCTTTTGTGTGTTGGGAGATTTTTAATCACTGCCTCAATTTCTGTACTTGTGATTGGTCTGTTCATGGTTTCTATTTCTTCCTGGTTCAGTCTTGGAAGATTGTATTTTTCTAAGAATGTATCCATTTCTTCCAGGTTATCCAACTTATTGGCATATAGTTGCTTGTAGTAGTCTCTCATGATGTTTTGTATTTCTGAGGTGTCCGTTGTGACTTCTCCTTTTTCATTTCTAATTCTGTTGATTTGCATCTTCTCCCTTTTTTTCTTGATGAGTCTGGCTAATGGTTTATCAATTTTGTTAATCTTCTCAAAGAACCAGCTTTTAGTTTTATTTATTTTTCTGATGGTTTCTTTCCTTTCTTTTTCATTTATTTCTGCTCTGATCTTTACGATTTCTTTCCTTCTGCTCACTTTGGGGTTTCTTTGTTCTTCTTTCTCTAGTTGTTTGAGGTGTAAGGTTAGGTTGTTTATTCGATCATTTTCTTGTTTCTTAAGGTAGGACTGTATTGCTATAAACTTCCCTCTTAGAACTGCTTTTGCTGCGTCCCATAGGTTTTGGGTTGTTGTGTTTTCGTTGTCATTTGTTTCTAGATACTTTTTGATTTCCTCTTTGATTTCTTTAGTGATTCCTTGGTTGTTTAATAGTGAATTGTTTAGCCTCCATGTGTTTGTATTTTTTGCAGTTTTTTTCCTGTAATTGATATCTAGTCTCATGCCGTTGTGGTCTGAGAAGATGCTTGATATGATTTCAATTTTCTTGAATTTGCTGAGGTTTGATTTGTGACCCAAGATGTGATCTATCCTGGAAAATGTTCCGTGTGCACTTGAGAAGAAAGTGTAGTCTGTCGTTTTTGGATGGAATGTCCTATAAATATCAATGAAGTCGAGATGGTCTAATGTGTCATTTAAAGCTTGTGTGTCTTTATTGATTTTCTGTTTGGATGATCTGTCCATTGATGTAAGTGGGGTGTTCAAGTCTCCCACTATAATTGTGTTACTGTCGATGTCCCCTTTTATAGCTGTTAGCATTTGCCTTATGTATTGAGGTGCTCCTATATTGGGGGCATAGATATTTACCATTGTAATATGTTCTTCTTGGATGGATCCCTTGATCATTATGTAGTGCCCTTCCTTGTCTCTTTTAATAGTCTTTACTTTCAAGTCTAATTTGTCTGATATGAGTATTGCTACTCCAGCTTTCTTTTGACTTCCATTTGCATGGAATATCTTTTTCCATCCCTTCACTTTCAGTCTATATGTATCCCTTGGTCTGAAGTGGGTTTCTTGTAGGCAGCATATAGAAGGGTCTTGTTTTTGTATCCATTCAGCCAGTCTGTGTCTTTTGGTTGGAGCATTTAATCCATTTACATTTAAAGTGATTATTGACATGTGTGTTCCAATTACCATTTTCTGAATTGTTTTGGGTTTGTATTTGTAGGTGTTTTCCTTTTCTTGTGTTTCCTACTTAGAGAAGTTCCTTTAGCACTTGTTGTAAGGCTGGTTTGGTGGTGCTGAATTCTCTTAACTTTTGCTTGTCTGGAAAGCTTTTGATTTCTCCCTCAAATCTGAATGAGATTCTTGCTGGGTAAAGTATTCTTGGCTGTAGGTTTCTCTCTTTCAGGACGTTCAGTATATCCTGCCATTCCCTTCTGGCCTGCAGAGTTTCTGTAGAAAGGTCAGCTGTTATCCTGATGGGTTTTCCCTTATATGTTGTTTGTTGCTTTTCTCTTGCTGCTTTTAATATTTTTTCTTTGTGTTGAATTGTTGTTAGTTTGATTAATATGTGTCTTGGTGTATTTCTCCTTGGGTTTATTCTGTATGGGACTCTCTGTGCTTCTTGGACTTGGTTCATTATTTCCTTTCCCATGTTGGGGAAGTTTTCCACTAGAACCTCTTCAAATATTTTCACAGACCCTTTCTTGTTTTCTTCTTCTTCTGGGATGCCTATAATTCGAATGTTGGTACGTTTAAGGTTATCACTGAGGTCTCTGAGGCTGTCTTCTAGTCTTTTTATTTTTTTATCTTTTTCCTGCTCTGTGGCGTTTATTTCTTCCATTCTATCTTCCAACTCACTTATTCGTTCTTCTGCCTCAGTCATTCTGCTGGTTAGAGCATCTAGAGTATTTTTAATTTCAGTTATTTTGTTATCCATTGCTGTTTGTTTTTCTGAGTTCTTATGAACTGTTTCTTGTACTTTCTCTAATTTGTTATCGAGATTTTGTATCATTTTTACTATCATTACTCTAAATTCTTTTTCAGGCATTTTTCCTATTTCCTCCTCATTTATTTGGTCTTGTGGGTTTTTTTCCTGCTCCTTTGCCTGCATGGGGTTTCTTTGTTTCCTCATGGTTGTCCAAGCTTTTGGGGTTGCTTGTCCTGGTGATAGAGGTGTTTATAGAAGACTGTCCAAGCCTCAGACTAATGTCCAAGTATTGGATTAGACGAATATTCAGTTTGTATTCACAGCACCTGGAACAGTGCTGGGCACATCATAAATATTCAGTAAATGTTTGAAGAAACTCCCAGCTGTTATAATTTGTCTCATCCATCGCTCTCTTGTAGAACCAGCCTTTGTTCCTTTTTTTCAGTGTCAGGGACTTGCTGCGTTTCACCTGATGTGATTTGTCCAGGCATTAATAATGCATCTTCAAGATGCAAGATGCATGAATTCCTTTAGTAACAGATCTGCTGGCAGAGGGCTGTATTGTATTGCATGGCTTTGCTTTTTTTTTCCTGTGCGCTTAGTCTGGTTTCACTGGCTCACAGGACGCCGCGCGGAGGCCTCGCACCTGCCCCTTCACACCAGGGCTCCCCGTGCAAAATGGCTCCATCCAAATCTTAATCTAATTTCCCTTAACAGTTATTTCTAGCTGCAGACAGGCAGTATGATAGCACTTCCCTGGAGAAACTTTATAAACCAGAGGAAAGAAAAGAGCCCCTGTTTTTAAATGATATGTGTTTGCATTCTCTAATTTGATGATGGGTGAGACAAGGTATCTGTTCCCGCCCAGAGCTGGGTCATCACTTTCTCGTGATCTAGTGATAGTTCTCTTCAACACCTGTGGATGTGCTATGAGCTACCCTGAGAACTTGCTAAAGAAGCAAGTGAGAAAAATATAGTCTCTATAATCTGTCGTGTTCTAGTTTTACAAATCTGTTTGCTTTATTCATCTACCGGTGTCCTCACCTATTGTCTGAACCTCTCCCACAGCAAGTACATTATTGTATCATGAATTTTAATTATTTTGTATATTACATCACAATTCTAAAATAAACTTTCCGGGTTTGGGGGGGGGGACACGAAGCTTGCCATACCCAATGGTTTTCCCCAGTAGTCACGCCCTTAATAAGTTTTATTGAAATGAGTTGAATACACAAAATGTCTACCACGACAATCTCTGTATACTTAGAGCTGAAAAGCATTAGAACCTGATGGCATGCTGGCACCTTAACAAGCCCCTTATTCACATCTCTGAATCCTAGAGATAAGACTGCCTTAACGTAGAATCACAATGCAGGAAATTGTTAAATCAGAATCAAATCCCAGTTCCTGGCAGTGCAGCCAGGCACAATACACAGAAGTTTCTCCAAACCTTCAGTGTTATATACACTAGCAATGCCTTGCTTTTGGATGGCACTAACACTTTTGCAACTATTTTCTCACCTGATCTTCACAATAGCACCTGAGAGGGGAAGGGCAGATATTATCATCTCCATTTTGAAGATAATATGTTGAATCATAACATAGATAAGTGACTTCTTTCAGTTCCATAGCAAGTGTCAGAGCAGAAAGTTGGCAGCCAGTAGCACCCAGGCTCTGGACTACTAGATCATCCTTTTCCCACTAAACTCCATTATGACATATGCCTTTCCAATGCAGCACTTTTTGTACTTTCATGTGCATGCAGATTGCCTGAGGATCTCGTTAATACACAAATTCTGGTTCAGTATGTCTGAGGTAGTACCTGAAATACTGTGTTTCTAACAGACTCCTAGAGGATGTTGATGCCACATCTTTCTATCACCATTGCTTGGCACATAGTAGGTGCTCAATAAATATTTGTTGGCTTAATGAAATAATGAATGGCCAACCTTGCTTGACCCACTTCGGTGTCTCTAGTGCTGCATACATAGTAAAATACTCAGGAAGTAAGTAGTAATGAATGGATTAATCAAGCAGTCAGTGAAACAAAGTGCTGACTGTGTAGAACTCCATGTGATCATAATTGATGGAAAAATAAAGGACTTCGAGAGCAGGAGCGTTCTTGGGACACACCCCAGTGTTCACCCTGTGCTATCTTTTGAGTCCATAATAATGCATTCTGCTTATGTACTTGCATCCATCAGAATGTATTCTTGACCCCATAAGTAATATGAAGACTTTTTTCCCCAAGTTCTTTTTGTGCTCTGAAGATGTTGTCTCCCTAATACTCTCTGCCAGGGCTCAGTGAAGTAAACCAATTTCAGCATTCTCATTTTTGCTCTGGAAAAGAAGTCTGAGTTGCCCCAGTCTCTCAGGTAGTACTGAAATTCGAGCTCAGGCTTTCTGCCTCTCAGCCCAGATCATGACACTTGGCTGAGTCTCAAGGAGTTTTTCATATACCCCAACTCCTTCATCTGCACAATACGCCAGGCTGGTGAAAGGGGGGTTGCACTTCAAATGAAATATTTAATTGTTCTGAACTGAGTCATGAAATAAAGGGCTTTGTTAAGAGTAAGGGATGCATGCAACAGAGCTTAATTAAAATGTTCTTAACAGTTGGTGAGCTAGAACAATACAAACCACATTAAACCATTTTTTAGGAATCCTGTCTCTCAAGGTCTGGAGCACAAGACACTCTCGCACTTTGAATCTATCTCAGGAAATCATGAAAGTGCTTGCCATTTATAAATTAACCCAGGGACGGTGTTACTTTCACAAAATCTTACTAGCAGATACATTTTTCAGAAAGTGGGGTTGGCCGGGGTGGGGTGGGAGAGACAATTACTAGAATAGGGGACAGATGTGATCCCCCTCTTTACAGAGGGGCCCAGACCAGATGCTGCTGCCGGCTGTAATCTCTGCAGCCTCCCTCCCACCCACCTGGGCCACAGGCGAGCCTCGTTATCTAGGACATTTCCAGGTGATAAGCAAGAAAGACATTTTGGAACTGAGAATCAAAACTCTCCAATTATAAAGATGGTGGTGGGGGGGGGGGAGCCTCAACCGGAAGCAGAGCTGGTTTGCTGTTCAGCTGCCTCAAACCATGTAATCGGGACTCAGTTTCCCTACATCTGTCAGCTCCGCGTTCTTTCAGGTTGACGTCACTGTCAGGAAGGCGTCCCCTTGGGCGGCAAGGTGGCCTCCAGCCCCTCAGACCTACGTTGTACTAGCTCAGCAGCCCCGGTGGAGGAAATTGCCCCCTTTTCTAGTAGCTTGCACAGAAGTCCCAGGACTCATTCTAGGTGGGTTAGCCTCGTCCACCTGCCCAAGGCTACGCCCATCACCAGAGCCAGAGAGTGTGGCTTCTATTTAGTCGGGTCTGGGGGCGTGTCCCCTCCAGGGCTGGAGCTTCGAGCCCCACTGAAGCATGGCCACCAGGAACTCGGAAGGAGGAGTACCCCAAAGGAAACCTGGGGTGCCGTGGCTAAAAGGAGGGGGAAGGGATGGTGCACAGCATGCGAGAGCGGTCTACTACTAAGTCTGCTCTTGCATTTTTCCTGAATTCTCATAACTGGGTTTCTCCTTGGTTCCAAAACCCAGTCCCTAACTGGACACCATTTCTGATAACCGACTCCCTATCTCTCTTGTACCTGGGTCCCATCTTGGTAACCTGCCTGAAAACAGCAGGGATAATAGCTAGTCATGTTTACCAAATAGTGATGCTTACTTTGTGCCAGACTTTGTGCTAAGTGCATTCAGTATGTAATTTTATCATCACAAACACCCACAAAGGTGTGTTTTATCCTAACTCCATGTTTAGTTGAGGCAACTGGGGCTCAGACTGAGGTATCTTTCCTAAGGTAACATAACAGTTATGGGAGAACCAGCATATAATGTCTAAGCAATTAAACTTTAGACTTGATTTCATAGTCTAAGCAATTAATCACTATGCTGTGTTGCCTGGCTTCATGGACTTGTCTACCATTAAAGCTGGCAAATCACTTCATGTCCTCAGAGGTCAGCATCCTCACCTGCAAAATGAGAATGGTGGAACCTGCCCTGATCTGCCTATCTGACCTCTCAGGGCAATTGTGAGAATCCGATAAGGTGATATACACGTAGCATTGTAATTATGATTATTCTTTGTATAATCAAGAAAAAGTACAAATATGGGTATAAATTTGAATACAGAAACATACACCACACCAGTTCCCGTAGTCACTTACTTCTAGCTCTGCCAAGAACACACACCCTTTTCAGCCAGTTCCCCGATCCTCTCAAACACTCTGGGACTCGATGTACTTTATCCCTCTAAGAGGAGACGCTTCACTGTATGCCCCATGTGTGTCCTGACATCCCATCGCCTCCTGAAGATCCCTCACTCTCAGCTTTTTATGCAATCCTCCTCTGCGAATCTGACGTCCACCCCGGGGAGAATACCTTGCCGTTCCCTGGGTCACCATTCTCCGCTCCCCTGGTGCACTGGGACACACGGTAACCTTATGTCATCGCTCCTGCTTGTGTTATCTTTTTGGCACTTACACCCACAGGGCTGGAAAGTCCTCAGCTCTGTCACCCTGAATGAGCAAGTGGCAGAATGCACGTGGTTAGATTACGAGTCCCACCTATTTGATGGCTTTTCTTTAAATGAATGTTGCTGAATTCCTGTAAAACTCACAGGAGCAGAGAGCATCTGGACAAGTCTCAGCATCTCTCTCTGGAGCCCAACCCAAACATCAGTTGCAGCCAGGTCTTCCGTCACCTTCTCGAGGAGGGTTTTTAATCAACATATTTTTATTCTAATAAATTTACCAGATATACCTATCTTACAAGCTACAATGGGTATAAAAAAATTTCAGAAATTCTTTAAGGGAACAAAATGTTGTGCACTTCAGCTTCGTTTTTCAAAACAGAGAGGGCTTGGAAAAGTCAATAAAGAAAGGGTCGTTCTAAGCCTTGTAATCATTATAAATGCTGAGCTGGCTCTTCTGTGAAGCTGTTTCCTGAGTCGTACGAATCTAGGGTTGGTAATTCTCCTTAGATCATCCCCTCAAAAGAATGTGTTCTTTGAATTCTCAGTATTTGTCCTCAACAGCACTAAGGCTTTTTGTTAAAGACTTTTTACCTTGGTAGACAAAGTTGAAAGCATATGACTGTGGAGACAGCAATTTTTCAACTTAATAACAGCGTGTCTTCAGCAAACGTAAATACAGATGTTATAGTTTAAATGAGTGTTTCAGCATTGTCAAATAAGAGGCCATTCACTAGACAGAAGTGAACAAACAACTTCTCAGTCAAAATAACTTCGGGATTCTTGGGTGTTTAGAAAATCTGGTTAGTTATTTCTCTTGTTTTTTCGTATTTGCAGTGGATGGATTTAAAAGGTGAATGGAGCACTTTTTCTTAACCTCAGTGATCAGTGATGTGATGGATGTTCTGGGAAGATTTTCTCAGGAGCTAGAAGTTAAGGACTTGGTCTCTAATGGTCATCACTATCTGTTTCTCAGTCAAGCTACCTGACCCCTCTGAGCCTCGGTTTTCTCATTTATAAAATGAAGACTGTCTTAACTTACCTCTAGAGGACAGTTGTTGCCTGCTCACTATTGTTTCCTCCTTTTTCTGATAACAATACCTTAATTTTCTTTGGAGAATCATTCCTTCTCCATTCTAATGAAATTTACATGGGGCTGTCCCCATACTCCCTTGCTTTAAGGATAAGGGTATGACACAGGTCTGACCAATCAGTGCTCAGTCCCTCTGGCACTGTGACTGGTTCAGGTATGCACACATGATACGGATCAATCCAATAACACTCAACCTAAGGACTTGTACTGGAACCATCAGTCAAGACGCATTCTCTCTCTGTGAGTTATGCAGTGTAGGAGAATGAAGGCTAGAGCCATGGGATGCCACCTCATGGAGAGGGCCTGCCAGGGAGTGACACTGACACAGACTAAAGAAAACTATCAAGTAAAATGGTGACCCTGAAACCAGGAATGTAGGTTTCAAACAGTCAGTAGACCCTAGATAGGATTGTTCATGGTGGATACTCAATTTGTTAGTTGATAAGGACATTTTAAATCTTGTGTTGCTCAACTCATAGAAATCCTGCTCAACATCTTGAGAATTGGTTTATCTTCTTGTACGGTGGAACTGACAGAACTAAAAGCCAGAGGTCCTTGCTTATCCACCCAGCTTCAAGGCTTCTCAGCAACTTTTGGAATCCTCTGTCTGTCACAGAGCAGCTGTATGAGGGAGGCAGGCTGCATACGTGATCTTCACTTCGGGTTCATCATATGCGGAGGAGGGGTAGTGGTGGTTTTCTAAACATGTTTCAAGACAGTTGTGAGGATCTAATGAGACAGTGCCGGGAGGGGTCACTCTCCATTCACCACTTCCGCTGCGCACCTCCTCCGAGCATCGTCCACCCCCTTGCTAAAGCAGCACTGGCAATTCACTCCTTGAAGCCACTCCTGGAGTTCCTATACAGATAAAATTGGAAAAGTCTGCATATAACGTAATAGACCTGCTGTGGCCGCTGTTACATATCACTCTAAACACCATTCTGTTTATTCTTGTCATCTGGGAGCATTTGATTTTAATTCGCTTGTTTAAATATTGGCCTCCTTTATAGATTTTCCATCCAGCAGTCCTTCTGCAGGCAAAACTCCCATTAACTTGAATAAAAGTTTTGAACATGAAATATTGTTAGGAGGTGGCTGATAGTTTATTCTTACTGCTGATGATTATTTTCAACGTTGTGATTGTTCCACTGGTGCCCCAAGGCTGGTTGAGGGAGAAAGGTAGCTTTAACTCATCAAAATAAAACATTATACAAATATAAAATGATGCTGACAAATATTGAACAATAAACTCTCTTAAAGCTTTTCTCCCTAAAGAGTCAGGGACATTTTAAATCTTGTGTTTTAAAGACAAACAATTAGTGATTACACATGACTAATTGTTTATTTCACAGCAAGCTGGTTAGTAACAGAATGGTAAGGGTGATTGATGAGAGTGAAGGAGAGGTCATTTGAATTAACTTGGTTTTGCTTCACTTACTATAACTCTTGAGACTTTTCCATAAAAACAAGATAAAAGTAATTATCCCAACTCCAAACCGCTGTCTTTAAATTGTAGTTGATTTTGTGATGACTTATCCCATAGATTTTTTCGGTGTCAGTTATTGCTGTTTTTTGAGCTGAGCAGATTTGGAGGAGTTGAGCTTATGGCTCAAATATCCAATCTAAATTTGGTTCTCTGATAGCAATGGATGGATGCCTCACCTCTCAGAGGAATGATGGAACTCGGAGCGTTATGTCAGTCACAGATAGTGGATTGGAAGTCTGACCCCAAATAATAAAACTCGGCACCAAGAGATAATATCGCCTCCTTCCCATAAGTAACAATCTTCATTTCTAGCTGATATAAGAATTTCATCTTCAGTAATTGATCAGTGTGACAGAAAATCTGTTGTTGGCAAAGCATGTTTAAAATGATATTGTTCAATCGGTGTTATCCCAGAGGCACTTTCCATCTGCTCCTCAAATCCAGGGCACATTCCAAGACACGGGTCCATTCATGCAACTACTGATTGCCATTATCTTTTGAATTTACTTTATCTAAAAAGAGCGAAGGCAGACTTTCCTCTGAGTGCTTCATGGCCTATATTTTATACTTTGATAATAAATTAAATGCAGGGTGAATATGACATCCTGCTTTGGTACAGTGCAAAATGGGTTTCAAGCTTATTTTAACAAGAACAATGTCCTGGCAAAGATAAACTGTCAATATAAATCTGTTTATTTTGCCCAGTGGAAATGGATGAAGAAAGATTTGTTTTACGAGAAGGTCAATCAGTGGCCACGTGAAAAAATCTTAGGAGAACCTGCAGAAAATCTGCCAAGTCTTTTCCTGTCACCTAGGGATTTATCAAAGAAAGTACCATGTCAAAAATTGTATCACATGGGCCAAGTGTCATTTTCCTCCAAAGAAAATACTGAAGACTAAGTGCTATGCAGATACAATGGCTTTCTGTCTTCAATAAAGCATATGGGGTCATGCATGACTGGAGAGAACATCCCACTGGCAACAGTGAAGAGGTGATAGATGTGTCATAAGCCACCGATGGCTTCTGAAAGAGAAAATGCCAGACCATTCGGCCATGGTGCAGACAAAACGTAATCATTATGAAACCATGTGTGTGGCTGAGTTTCATTTTTAGAGGCATTTGTTAATTATAGTCAAAATGGACTGGAGATTCCAAGTGGAAAATCAAATGGTCTAATTACGAGATGGGAAGGTAGTACCGACTAAGGGAATAAACACTTGGACTGAGCCTTAGCCAATCCAAGCTCTGGGTCCTTCACTGCTGCTAACAAGCTCCAACCTTCAGCAACTCATTTGACCTCTGTATCCCCATCTATAAAAGAAGGTTGGCCAAATGACCCCTGAAGTCCCTTCTAACTCTGACATTCCCTGGAGCAAACATCAGAATCCAATCTATGCCTAGATCTTAGCAAAAGAAACTCAATAATTTAGAACTACATTGCCTAATACAGTAATCTCATTTGGGTATTTGAATGTAAATCTAAATTAATTAAAATTAAGTAGAAATGAAAATCTGGTTTCTCAGTCACACTAGCCATACTTAAGTGTCTAATAGCCACATGTGGCTTCTGGCTGCTATAGCAAATAGTGTGGCTTATAAAACATTTCTATCATTGCAGAAAGCACTGGTTTATAAAGACTATTTTCCTAGAGCCTGGTGGCATTTTGTAAATATTTGTGGAATGAATAAATGAGAGAATGAGAGATGAAAAAAAGCCAGTACCAATACCGGCCCAAAAAAGAGCTACCACTGAAAAAATATCCAAAAAATTATCATGCGCATTGAAAATGGAAAGAAACCCCTATTCTGTCCTTAGATTCTTGGTGAAGTCACTCGTGAACTGTCATGTGTAGCTTTGCTCCTTACAAGGTAAGAGAGGTCAGCAGGAAATGGAGAACATATAGAGACAGGTGCCTCTGGTGGTGAGTTTATGTGTCAACTTGGGTAGGCTCTGGTACCAGTTATTTAATCACACACTAGCCTCGGTGTTGCTGCGAAGACATTTTGCAGATGTGTTTAACATCTACAGTTGATGTTCAGTGAAGGAGATTACTCTCAATAATGTAGATGGGCCTTACCCAATCAGTTAAAAGGCCTTGAGAACAAAAATGGAGATTTTCCAAAGAAGAAATTCTGCCTCAAAACTGCAGCATAGAAATCCTGCTTGAGTTTCCAGCCTGACAGATTTCAGGTTTGCCCCTCAGCCCCCACAATTGTATTAACTAGTTCCTTAAAATAAAATGGATAGTTAATTAGATATATAGATAGTTATGATATTATATATAAAAATATACATATAGCATCATATATAGCATATACATAGCATCATATATATATATATGGTGTGATTATATATATGTAATTATTTCATACTTAACTCACTTCCTGGTACCAAAATTTATATCAGAGACTGACGATTAGCTCTCAGGGATCCTATTTATAATTATTTTGGTAAAACTTATAGAAAGCCCATCCATTTGGCATTCTATAAACTGATGGCTCTCACAGGGCCCTGTCCATTTTTCTTCAGGATACCCCAGATGATGACTTGTGGTCACCAGGTACTCTTTCTTTTTGGTTGACCTTTCCCAGACTTATGGTGGGAGGCTCTTAGATCTCTGTCTCCTGTGATATCAAGGAACTATTTTTTCTTTAGTTGAAATATATATTTCTTATTGAGTAAAGCAGTATTGAGACGGGAAAGTTTGGGTTCTAGAGTGAGACACTGTGTGATATCTGTCAAAGCCTCATTTTAAAAAGGGAAGGTGACATTTTAGCTGAGGCACGAGACCCGAACAGGAAAAAGGAACCAGTCGCTCAGGCGGGGGTAGGGAGAGGAGGTAAACAAGGACTAAACCAGGCAAAGGAAAAACAGGTGCAAAGACCCTCAGGAGAGAACAAATATTGTTCGAGAAAAAAAGATAAAAGAAAATGGTTTAGCTGGAGGCATCTCACAGCTGAAAGTTTATGAAAAAGATACATATCTTACACTGTATATGAAGCTGCTCCTACTTCTAGCATGGTGACTCAATTTGCTGATAAATTGATTCTCTCTACTGAAACTTTAGCCCAGGTAGAACCTATTTTCTGATATTTTAAACCAAATGCAATCATTTTCCACCAAATCTCTGTGCATGGAGGGAATTTCACTCCCTACTAGATGTCCCTAATTTCTAGCATTGTAGCGGGAAACTATTATGACAGTCCCTCAAAAGCATTATACATGTTCACCTTTTACCCCAGAAGCCAGTTAGTGATCCCATTCATTGCTCTGCTCAGAACTTCCTCCAATTCATTTCTATCCTTCTGCTGTTGCGCCAACAAATGGAACAGCCTTTTTTCTAAGAAGAGCATCACCGAAGACCAGAGGGACAGTCTCCCCAGTGTGCTGTGACTTGGTGTTTTATTGTGCCCCGTCCCACACAGTCTGCTTATTTTCTGTGACTGGATCCCATTACAAACACAAATGTGTTTTTCTGCCCACGACTCTCATGCCATTCTTGCAGCTGGCTTTCCGGGATTTTTCTTGCCCACCTAGAGTCTGTTTCAGACATCCTCTCCCCAGGTGGTGGTGTACTTTTTTGAATTGAAACTCAACTTCAATTCTGCCCATACTTTCTGTCATTTTATGTCTGGAGGCATTTCTCAATTATTTCTGTATTCGGTAGTGTCTTAGGGAATCCAGCCAACTGTGAGCATCTAATCCTAAATGAATAGAATCAGAAATTCTTAACCGTGCTGTTCCTCAGACAGAAATCCACTAGGGAAGCTGCTTTTCTTGAAATGAGGTAAAGGCCAGAGGCAGAACATTTTGAGAACGGAGCTGCCTAGGAGTCCGGAGGCCTGGGTTTGGCTTGTGTCTCATTCTGCATTCTGTGTGGCTTTGAGCCAGCTGGTTTCCCGTCTCTGGGCTGTTTCATCTTCTGTAAAATACGGACTGGAACTGTTAGTGATTTCCAAACATTCTTTTAGCACTGGAAAATTTTTAGTGACACATTCATACGTAATTCCAGTTGAATTCAGTGGACCAAAATGGCACTGGTGGAATCTGAATTTGGAACTCCTCAGTCCCTCTATGGGTGCATCCTCTCGATAGTCATCCATGGGCCCCTGGAACCCTCAAAAAATAATTCATAAACCCCTGGACTAGATAACCGTGTAGGCCCCTTTCCACTCTCAGGGTCAGTAAGTAATGTTATACCTGGGGAAAAGAAAAGTGCCGAAATGGATACAAGGGGGAACTAAAAGATAAAGGGTAGGAGAGGCAAGCTAGCATTATTTAAAGATTTATTACGTCCAGGCATCGGTAAGCTTGAGAAGATTTATTACATCCAGGCATCGGCCATGTGGCCTTCGCTAATAGGAGATTCATGTGGGTTGATTCCCAGCAGAAGTTTGTCCCATTACCATGGATCTCTCCCAACAGATAAGCCAGACGTCACTGATGTGAAACCTGAATTATATCTCAATTACGTATCGACATGTTTTCTTGATTACAATATGCCATCCACCCTTCTGCATAAGAGCATTACTGAGCATCTATTGTCCATATAGTATAGCGGTCCTCAACCGTTTTGGCACCAGGGACCGGTTTCGTGGAAGACAGTTTTTCCACGGACAAGGGACGGGGGTGTGGGAGGTGGGGGGCTGGCTCAGGCAGTAAATGCGAGTGATGGGGAGCAATGGGGAGGGGCAGATGAAGCTTCCTCCGCTCGCCACTCACCTCCTGCTGCGCAGCCCTGTTCCTAACAGTCTGCGGCCCAGGGGTTGGAGACCCCTGATATAGCATATTCAATAGCAGTTTATCCCTGACGTGTTTGGGGCAAAGAGGAATCCATGTTCTTTCCCAAGACTCTGATTCCGTATAAGGACAGAGGTTTAAGTAGGACAGATGCAAAACAGAGTTTCAGCCTTCATGGAGCTCAGTCAGCTCATGGTTTAGTGGAAGGCACATAAAATTTTCAACTGATCATAAATCGAAATAATTACAAACTGTGCTTAGCTCTATAAGATAAATGTATACTTTAAAAAAAAAAAAAAACCTTGTAGTATCCTAGAATAGGCAGTCAGACCTAGCAGAGGGAAGAGAGTTCAGGGAAATTTTTCCTAAGGGTGTAATGAGCTAAAATACTGAGCTGTTGTAGAAAAAGTAACTCTCAACTCTTCTTTTGCACAGTTTTGGGCTCATCCTTTCATCGTCTCTTTCTCTTACACCAGCTCTCTGGCCATATTTCTGGCCAGGGATTCTGGAAAGAAGGAAGGGAAATCTCGATATTATAGTCTCTCTTTTGCATGGATGAGATTTGAACTCTTCCCTTTTCCAGCAGCCTGACTGGGAAGGAGAACTCATCTTCTCTGCAGAAGTCCTAGGTTTGGCGAATGAATTAGGAGACCACTGCCCTCCTCATCCACGTGTGTGGCAGACATTGCTAATCAATAGAGGTACTTGTTCTTGCTGAACTGAGATGAGTGATTCTTACAAAATTCCCAGGTTTTTGCTTCCAAATGATTGGAGTTGTAATGAGGAACAAAGCCCAGGTATCATCCCACATCCCACATGTCTGCCTTACTTGGAAAGTGGAACATAATTCATTCCATCTAGGCTTGGGACAACTGGATGCTTCTAATGCCGTGGGTCTGCTCCTGACTTAGGAGTCATCTAATCTTCAGGTCAAGGAGATCTCTCCTTTCAGATTTCTACAAATCAGACCCTGACACAGTTCGAGCCTCCAGGGAACACATGCATAAGTTATTTAATTAGTAGTGTGAACTGCTTAGAATTGTATTTAGCCCCTAGTATTTGACAAACTGACGTAAGTAAACACTTATTAATAAACAATAAATAAATATCTGTTTAAACTCTCATCATTATTAGCAAAATTACTGTAAAGGAAAGGGCATTACTCCCAGGGAGCAGTGAGAGTGGGGACCAAAGGCAGAACCGTAGCAGAGAGTGAGGGAATGGCATATGTCCTGTGAGCACAGACAGGGTTTTCTTAGCAATATTTTTTTAATTTTTTAAATAAATTTTTATTGGAGTATAGTTGATTTACAATGTTTTGTTAGTTTCTTCTGTACAGCAAAGTGAATCAGTTATACAGATACACATATCCACTCTTTTTTGGATTCTATTCCCATATCGGTCATTACAGAGTATTGAATAGAGTTCCCTGTGCTGTAGAGTAGGTCCTTGTTGTTTATCTATTTTATATATAGTAGTGTGTATATGTCAATCCCAATCTCCCAACTTATCCCCCTCTTTCGCCCTTGGTAACCATAAGTTTGTATTCTACATCTGTGACTCTCTGTTTTGTAAATAGGTTCATTTGTACCATTTTTTAGATTCCACATATAAGCATTATCATGATATTTGTCTTTGTCTGACTTCATTCAGTATGACAGTCTCTAGGTCCATCCATGTTGCCGCAAATGGCATTATTTCTTTCTTTTTATGGCTAATATTCCATTGTATATATGTACCACATCTTTATCCATTCCTCTGTTGATGGGCATTTAGGTTGCTTCCATGTCCTGGCGATTGTAAATAGTGCTGCAATGAACATTGGGGTGCCTGTATCTTTTCAAATTATGGTTTTCTCCCAATATATGCCCAGGAATGGGATAGCTGAATCATATGGTAGCTCTATTTTTAGTTTTTTAAGGAACCCCCATACTGTCCTCCATAGTGGCTGTACCAATTTACATTCCCACCAACAGTGCATGAGGGTTCCCTTTTCTCTGCACCCTCTCCAGCATTTATTGTTACTAGATTTTTTCATGATGGCCATTCTGACCAGTGTGAGGTGATACCTCATTGTAGTTTTGATTTGTATTTCTCTTATAATTGGTGATGTTGAATTTTTAGCAATATTTTATCTTCACCTTCTACTTGTCCTTGAAGCCTGCACCTCTCCCCACCTCCCTTCCCATGTAAAACCATAGGGTCCTGGATCTTTTGGCCTCTTTGCTTTACCAGAGCCACCAGGAGCTGGGGATATTAAAGAAAATTACCCTAGTCCCTGTCTTTAAGGAACTCACATTGTAGTGCAGAGGCAGAGAAGTAAAGGAAATAAGTGAATAAATAGACCCCATTCTTTCCTTCATTGAGCTTGCAGTCTGGAAAAGGAAGAAGGATTAAATAAATAAATACATAACTTAAAATGTATATAAAGTCTATGAAGCTCAGTGACAGTGCAAGAGAGGGAAAAACAAGGAGGCCTAATCGAAAACTGGAGCATCTGGTTAATGAAGATTTCTCTGAGAGAGTAGAATTGAACTGAAGATGGTCTCATTTTTCTATGAATACATGCTTAGTGGGATGATGTCTTCTCCCGGTATTTCAATAGTTTTATCACATGCAAGTTTACAAACATGCATTCTGATCAACCAGGACAAGTCAGCAGACCCAGCTCTCTTTGTCCTGCTCCTGGTGTTAAGAATGGGAAGGTTAAAATCACTCTACTCAGAAGCTCTGATAGAGTCTGAATACTTTCCACTTCACTGCCCAGCAAAACCTCAGTAAAAATCGAGTATGTGACTCAATAAGTGAATGAAGCAGTGGAATTTTGGAAATGCTTACGGAGAGGTTTTGACTGTCTTGCTATCTCATGGGACATCATTTGTACAGTGTCATTGCTTTTTAATTCACTTTGTGATTAACTCAATTTGGGAGGTGAGGATAGCAGAATGAATGCCAAGTTTCCTTATGTCAAGCGAGTACCCTTCTAAGAAAAATAAGAGTATTTTTCTAAACTAAATCCTGACCTCAAGAGAGTTTTAGTTCTTAGCGTTAAAGAAAATTATTTTGATAGGACAAATCAGTTGAGCAAATAAAAATAATCCCCCACTAGCAATGACCAAACCTTAAAGGTGTATCAGCAAATATGACGTGAGTTCCTGCACCTGATCCAACAACTCCGGGCGATAAGGGCCATGGAGGAGAGACATACCCTAGAAGAACAATGACTGGATAGGATTTGATAAGAATGGAGGCACATTCAGCTTACTTGGTTGATGTTTCAAACCCCATCGCAACTCCTTGAATTTTCTTTCTAAGTAAGCTGCTGAAGTTGAGCATCCCAAAGCTGCAAGCCATGGTCTAAGAGGAGTCACGTAGTTGTCCCCAGCTACTTTCATTCCAAGAGAAGGCGGCTATCTGGGCCATGAGCATATCTTACCACCTGACCAAGTGTTATAGACCAGAGTTCTTGGCCTTCCCTAGTTAATAGAAGTTGATGAGGACAGACACAAAATTCAAGCCAGGCTTTATGGGGGCCTCTGCTGAAGCAGGAGGGAACAAAAACAAAGTAACAGTTTCCCTTGCTTGATCTGGAGTTGGGGGAAAAACTGGTTCCTTATATGGGGTAAGGGTAGCGGCGGGCCCAGGAGTCAGGCCAGAAAGGTGGCTTAGGGGGTTTGTCCGCCCCGTTGGGGGTGGCGTGTGCGGGGGACATGCACAGTACCCTGCTTTTGCTCCTGGCTCTTCAGAAGTGGCCTTGGGTTTTTGGTCCTTGTACCTCTTGTTGTCTATAATCTTCCCCAGCTGGGCATGTACACACCTATTTTCAGGCCCATATGGTTACTTTGTATATTGTTGCACTAGGAGAGGTTTGTCCAGGTGCAAGCCCTGCAGCAAAGGGTCCCAGGTCCCAGCCTGTCTCACAAGGATATTAGGCGAGAGAGGAGGCTGACTACCAAGCTCAAGGAAGCAGGGTCCTGTCCTTTTTTGGAAGTGTGATATGAAGAGCTTAATTCTATCAGCTCCTTGTAAGGATAGGTTAGGAAGGACGGAGATGGGTCAGTAGCCCATGTTGATTCCTTGATACCTTTGGTTAATCAAGGAGGCATCTGAGATACATCTCCCAGAGGGAGGCAGGCAGTACTAGGAGAACCCAGAATAATCAGTGAAAGACACTGATTATTCAGGAAGGGTGTCTCTCATTCCAGTCCCAAACAAGGAGACACAGCACAGATTCCAACACAAGGTGGAGCCTTGCTCCAGACAGCATCCATGGCAGTCTTCCCTCAAGGTCTCCCAGGGGCCACAGAAGCAGCCTCCCCGACTTGTGCCAGCATCTCACCTAAGGGCACTTGTCTGTGCCTCCCGAGTTCAGCTTCTCACTTTCTGCTTCACAGACTCAGTTCTCCTCTGTCTCATCTGTCTCTTTAGGTCTAGGCACCAGCGGGTACTCATTCAACACCTGTTGAATGAATGAACATTCTCATCATCAGCATAATAACCTGAGCCAGCAACCTAATTTGCAAGTCCCAGGGCCAAATGAAAGTGTGGGGTCTCTTGTCTGAAAGCCAGAGGGAAAAGTGTTGTTGAAAGTACTAAGATACAAAGTGTTCCCTCTCTACCATGTCTTCTCTCTCACTTTGTCATGATGTTTATTTGCTGCTTAATTTGTTCTCAGCAAAGAAAAATTTGAAATTGAAATTATTTGCATGAATTTTACTGATTACCTTTTATGGTCAAATGACAGTTTTAAATGCAAATATAAGCACATTTAGCTCATACATAGAATCACTGGAATTATACAATTCCTATTTCCGTAGCTCATACAAGCACTTGTGTTTTATTCTTAACAGAACAGTGGAAATAGTGCACAAAATGAACTCAATTGTTTTTATTTCCCTCCTTGTTATAATTCTACAAATACTCTCTATCTTAGGCTCATAGATGATTACAGATGAGTAAGGAAACTGAAAAGAAAAAAAACCAGTGGGTCATCCTATCTTTCCCAGTTCTTCTGTTATCTTCAGCATAGGTGATTGGCTAATACAGGGAAGTAAAAAAAAGACATAATAGGATTTCTTAGTCTTTTATGTTTCTTTGAACCCCGTTGCTGGTCATAGTGAGAACCATTTGAACATTCACTCTAACACTCTGTAATATACACAGTATATTAGCAACTGAATCAGTGCCCAAACTACCAACAAAGTCTAATCAACTCCATTGTTTTCACATAGTCCATAGAAATACCTTCATTATTTTATAAGATTTGTCTATGTGGCTAGAGGTGAAGAGGAGAAAGTCAATGAGGGAAAGTATATAACAAGAGATTGCTGTGGCCAATTTTTATCCATCATATTTCTAGTCCCAGGGGTTCCAAACTGATTAAATACAAACATAACTCCTGACCAATGTGGCTTTTGGAGCTCTACAGAGTTCATTTCCCTTACCACCAAGATAATTCAATTCAACAAATATTATTGAGTTTTACCGTATGCTTGCTGTGACCATGCCAAGAGCAGCTAAGAAGGCAAGGTAGAAACTAAAAGCTGGCTGTAAATCAAGGTTATCTCCCTAGGAACCACACGAATATTTAGCAAAGACAAATAAAAGGCTTCCGAAAAGTGAAGGGAGATGCTGTATAGGAAACCACATCCCTATCTTCAATGAGTGCACAATTGCACACTTCCTCACCCTGACATTGGCTTTATTAGCATCTTTCATGATATATCGCAGTAAGAAAAGGGGACCTAGGGGCATGTTAAGAGAGCTTTGGCTTTCTGTCTTTGGACTCACTGAGACTAGAAAGTTTACATCAGGAAATGCTGACTAGAGATCCTGGAAGGACTGCCATAGTTTTACCTTGAGGGCAGGTGGTTAGGCTGCTGCTGAAATAAAGGGCTCTCCCAACCTAATTGCAATTTTAAAAAAAGACATTTTCAGATTAATTGTGAATGTAATCAGACTTGTTTTATGTTCTAGACGTGAAGAAAGAATTTGAGAAGAAATGGTTCATTCATCCTGTTCGTTCTAGAAATAATCTCTGAATACCTAACCTATGTGTTGCAACAAAACTATTACAACTAAGACACTGTTTTCCCAGAGGGTACCCTCAGCCTAGTGGGAGAAACATTTACATAAGAAGCAAATGCAATACAATGTGACAAGCATATAGAGCTAAGTATGGGCTTTATGGGACATCCTGGGGGCTAACACAAAACCCTTGCCCACATTCCCAGCACAGAGCGGATGTTTAACAAATATTTGGTAAATGAACCCATGAATAAGTCAAGAAAAAGCTTCTCAGAGAAGTTAGTAGATACGGTTAGTCTTTCAAAAATGTATTGGGAGTTATCAAGATTGTTCTATACAGAGAGAACAAGTGCAAAATTCCAGGTGACACCAAGGCGTGTCCAGGAAAGTCCAAAGAGATCACTATGGCCAGACTATAGAGTGTGAGAAGGCAGGAGGTGAGAGACATGCCTGCAGAAGTGAGCTTTAGATGTCACCTAGGGGGGATTGGACTTTACACAAGGGGCAGTGCAGAGCCCCTGAAAGGTTGGAAGCAGGAAAGGCATGTGATCATATTTGTTATTTAGGAAACTCACTCTGGCTGCAGCATTGAGTATGGATTTTTAAAGCAGGAGTCTGTTATTGGAGTGCAATGGCCAAAATGTTACAAGTGGTATAGGCCTCAATTCCCTTCTCCTAACCTTCTCCCCAAGAACTAGAGTACTCTTCTGTACCGCGAACCCTAGCAGGAGCCCCCCTCTTCTCTCAACAGGATTAAGCCTCCTGACCCTTGCTGAGCACTCACAGTTATAAGTTCCCAAGAAAATATAAAAGAGCTTCATTGGGGTGATCCTGGGGTCTCTGGGGGTTGCCAGACAGTCGAGAAACGAGTATAACAAATCCATCTTCCCTGCAAAATTTAGTTTGGGAAATGGAGTGTCTGATTTTAGTTAACCCTCTACTTTTTAACATCAGATATGAGGAACATTCTCCAAAGAGCCACGACTTGACTCAGTTCATGTACAAGGAAGAAAGAGCAGTTCCAGGCTGTTCGTTTATCCATCATCCCTTCTCAAAAATCCTCAGACTCTCTTGGAATTACTTTGTTCTACATGCTTGCCCAACAAATATCATAATCTTCTTTCTTAGGTATCCACAAGAACTTTTAAATTGTCTTAGCTGTCCTTGTACAGTTATCCCACAGAAACTCCTCATAACTAAGGGCACACATTTGGAGTTAGACTGCCCAAGTTCAATTCCTGGGTCTATCTTTTATTAGCTCTATGACCTATATAGCTCAACTCTCTGAACCTCAGTTCCCCTATCTGTAAAATGGAGATAATAATGGTCCTTGTCTGCTAGGATTGTCCTGATTATTAGACAATTCATAAGAACCCTGTAGCACAGCATCAGCCACGTGAGAAAGGCGTAGTAAGTGAAGGTTATGCTGCTGATGGTATTTGTCCGGATAGGACTCTCAGGTTTTTCTCCATATTTTTTTCTGTACATATTCTTCTGTCCTATGACATTCTAAAGATAGTTTTAAAATAAGTTGATTCAGGTCTGAGTAACTCTAATTGTACTTCTTACATTGAGAAATTACTTGCAATCCCATTTAATGTAGACATCAATAATGAAATCTCTAGAGGATGAGTGATTCCTACACACTTTTTAATCATTACACAGAGAGATGAGTGGGTATAATGGTGAGAAGGATTCATTAGCAAATAAGAGAAACATGGGTTTAAATCCACCCTATGCTGAGTACTATGAATAATAGAGTGATCTTAAGAAATGTAACTAACTTCTGGTTCTTCCCATCTGTAAAAATGGGTTGTTGTGAGTATTTAATAATAAGGTATATGTAAACTTCCTGACACAAGCAACAACTCGATAAATAGAAGTTAGAATTGTTTTTTAACTTACTAAAGAGCCAAGGGAAAAATGAAGATTTTGTAGCCTAAGCTATTTCTCTTTCTGTTATGTACATATTTGTTCCTGAAACAGGATGAATTCCTGAAACCTCATCAAAAGAAATAGAAATATTTGAATGTAGAAAAATAATAAATCTCTTTGGAGTTGATATCATTTGTTTCTCATAGCTCAGAGCTATTTTGCCTAATCTGAGCCTTTATAATGTCATCAGAAAGGAATCAGACACCTTTAATCCAATAATTCCTTGGTTTTTATTTCACAAGGAGAGGAGTTAAAGTCAGGTTCGCATGAGGACTGTCTGTTCTTCATTACTCTATGTGGTAAGATGTGCTTGAGTCTAAGTAGCTCACTTGGAAGCCAGTTATGGGTCTTTGGTGAAGAGACTACTGGAATTTGGGGATTCAGCCCTCCTACAAAGTAAGAGATGACTTACTTCTGCCACTCCCAGGTGAATGAGATGGCTCAGGAAGAAATTCTGACTGCCAAACTCCATGAGCATGAGGCATGAGAAGCCAATTCTCTATACCTCTCCTCTTCTCCACCCAACCCCCTCCTCCAATAGACTTGGGAGAATCGCACAATATAAAACAGAAAAAGAGAGCCCTGCTATATTTCATTGGCCTGGAATGGTCTCATCTATTAAAAAGATCCGTCAGGTTACTCTCAAAGAAAATTACAGCCAAAAATATTTGAAGTCTCGTGGCAGAGTTGAATATATTAAGACTCTATTACTTAATCTCTGTGTTCTTGTTCTGGGACTGACAAAGGCCAGTGGAACCATTTTGAAATGGCCTGAAGACAGGCACTAGGATACTAATGACAGAAGCCCATCCAGAGGACCAAGGACACAGATGACACCACAAGTGTATTTATGAGTCAAGATGGGCGAGGTTAGGCTGTGGTGGCAAATTAACCCCAAATCTCAGCGGTTTAATACAATAAAGGTTTATGTCTCCCTTATGCCACATGTCCACTGCAGGTCTACAAGGCTCTGTTCTACTTGCAGATGTAGATTAACTGAGGCTTTGCTATTTTGTAGCTGTATCATCTGAGAACACTTACCGCTCTAATCAGCAAGAGAGGCGTCTGGGATCAGGCTACATGGGAAACAGCTCAGGATAATTTCTATGCTGAAAGGTTATTGGGGAGTAAACTCAGAATTGACATCTATGAGAGAGAGGGAAATTGGTTGGACAAAGAGAAGTATTGAACTATGATAGGGTAACAACAAAGGTCTTGGCAACCCTGCAGGGAGTTCTGGCACTGAAATGGTAGTTCAGAGTTGCCTCCCCTTAAGGCAAGGGATCTAGACCCTTATTCACCTCAATCCTCTCCATTAATTCAGAGTCCTACACCCTCCATTATTCTAGTATATCCTATTGCATGGCACTCAGTTCTCTTCTAGTTGCCTGCTCTCATACTTCACATCATCATGATGAACGTCTTTGGCTGGACACCTAACAATTGCCTCGTGTTGTATCTTTCAGACTGGTTTCCCTAACCGCGTACCTAGTTGAATTTCTCATACCCCAAACCCTGAAACCCTGGGATTCAGTCAAGACCGCTGAACTGGGATAAAAAGAGACAACTTCTCAACCTTAAAATTCTTTGAAAGTACATTTCTGTGATCAGCCAGTTTTTTCCCTTTTAATCATTTGATCCTTTCTCACTACCCCTGTATGTACATGTTACTTTTCATCATTAGGGAGTCATTACATACTTTATCTAGACAGTGCTCTGTGTTTTAAGGACCTAGACCAATTATAATTAAAGCAGGGTATGGCTCACTGAATATACAGCATTAGTCCTTGGACATTCGGTAGCTATTAACTTACTATAATAATTGACTGAGACTATTGATTCTTTAAATATAGCTGTATGTTTCTATCTTAGTGGAACCAATTACAGTTTTTAAGTCTGTTGAAGAACAGCTGACTTCTCAAGACTCAACTCAGTCAATCTCAGGGACTTGGAAGATAATGAATGACAACTAAAGGACCTCTGACCCATGGTTGACTGGGGCTGGGCTACTGTTCGAGTCCACCTCAAATGCTTCTGAGCATTTCCACTGAAATGGTACCTAGGGATGGACAGAGAGTGTGTGAAGAACAGGACAATCTAATGGAACAAGCCATCATTGTAAATCTTCTTTTATTGCCTACTTAAACCAGACTTCACAAACAAGCAGCCAGCCACAGGCACAGTTTTGAATTAGTGCCAGTCTTTAAAATTGGAAGATTTCCCTTAACGATTTGTATTCCAAGCATGAATTGAAACGTCAGCCTTGACAGTGCTGAGCCGTCCTTGTGGCACTAATTGATGGGGGCCGAGGAGTGGCTGCTTTCCGCAGGGTACTCCCCCTCCAGATCACCAGGCTGCCAGTGCTCCCCAGGGTTATGGACTGAAGTATGTCCCCCTCAAATTCACTTATTGAAGCCCTAACCCCCAATGCCCCCAATGTGGCTGTATTTAGAGATAGGCTGCTTAAAGAGATAATTAAGGTTAAATAAGATCTTAAGGGGGCCTCCCTAATCCATTAGGACTGATGTTCTTCTACGAAGCGGAAGAGATACCAGGGATGCACACACGCAGAGGAAAGGCCACGTGAGGACACAGCAAGAGCACAGCCGTCTGCAAGTCCAGGAGAGAAGCCTGAGGAGAAAACAAATTTGCTGACCCCTTGATGTCGGACTTTCTGCCTCCAAAGCTGTGAGAAATAAATTTCTGTCACTTGAGCTGCCCAGTCTGTGGTGTCTTGTCATGGCAGCCCGAGCTGGCCACGGCAACCATGGTGCCACCCGCACGGTCCGTCGCTGTGCCTGCAGTTTAGAGTTTTCCCCTCACCTTGATCATTTCTCTCATTTCCTCTCTGGGACCAGGAGGGATTTCAGTCTGTCACCCATGGTACAATCACTCTGACCAACAATAAAATGCAGATGGCTCTGCAGTTACAAAAAAACAGGGGCTTTGGGAGGAGATATTAAAGTAGGTCAAATGAAAGCCAGGTTAAATATTTAGGTAAAAACAGTTTCTGCAAAGGCAGATGTTCCTCACGCAAAACAGACCATCATCGACAAAATTTTTTAACAGAGTTTGTAAAATTGCATGCGGTGTAAGTTTAAGAAGACTATGGCAGTTGATATTGTTAGATTTTGAAACTGAAAGTGGAAATTCTGAGTTCATACCTTGTCTGTGCCACCTTCTGATTATGTGCTCTGATCTCCATTTTCTCAGCTTAAAAAACAAGACAGAGATGCAAGGATGTGTATAAGCTATACAAGGACCTAGCAAGGGCCTGGAACATATAAGAGCAAAGTAATTGGAGCTATTCATTCTGTTAGGAGGCTTTCAGTTACAAATAACAGAAATTTCAGCTCAAAGTAGGCTACAGAATTGGGAATTGAATTGGCTCAAAAACTGAAAATGCAGAATTGTGGTGGGTTGCAGTAGCTCCAGCTGGCTCTGTTTCTCTGTAGCTATCTTAACTCTGTCTCCTATCATGTGTCAACTTGATCCTCAAGCTGGTAGCTAAACGGCTGTCGCAGATCTGGGTTCCAGAATGTCCAGAAGGAAAAAAAAATGTTTTTTCCTGTGACCTTTTCCATAAGCACCCACAAATTTTTCTTCATGGCCCATTGAGTTAAATACCTGTGTCGTTTCCTTGTTGCTAGGGGAATGTCATGATCTGATTGGCATTATTAGCAAAGAGAATGGTACTATGGGTAGCTTAAAATAATTAAAGATCACTGTTAGAGTTCTGATCAGTCAGGTTCCCCTGAGGCATAAGGGCTACTTGGTGGAGGTGGCAGATGTCTTAACAAAATCTGGTTCCTATTATGAGGGAAGTGAATAATAGAAGCTGTGCAGGTGACCAACAGTGACCACTGTGTTAGTATTTCCTTAAGGAAAGAAAGAGAATTCATAATTTGTGGCATTGAGGTCTTGCTTAGACCTTTTAATGTGCTAAGTGGCATAATATAGCAATATAATATATTACAATATAATATACAATATAACATAATAATATAAACTAATTATTTTCATGTCAGTACTATGAAGTGGGCTTTTTGATGCCCATTTTGCACACAAGGAACTGTCAAAGAGAGGAGTGTCCCAGGTCACAAATCTAAAAAGCTGTCAAGAGTAGAGTCACACTTCTGAGACTTTATTCCTTTTCTGTATAATGAGAGTAGCAGTAACACTTATCTCATAGGGTTTTGTGAGAATTAAATGAGTTAATATATGTGGCATGCTTTGAGGAGTCTGTGGCACATAGTAAGGAAGTAGAAAGATCTAGCATTGTCATAGCTTCATTTCATGGGCTCTGAGTTCATCAGTGGTAAGAAACTCCATTATTTAAGTGAAAGAAAGAGAAAAAGAGAGAGGGAGGGAGGAAGAGAAGAGGAGGGGAGGGGAAAGGAGGGGAGGGGAGGAGAGGGGGAGGGGAGGAGAGGAGAGGAGAAGAGAAGAGAAGAGGGAAAGGGAGGAAAGGAGAGAGGGAGGAAGGAAGACTATTAACTAAACTATAAGTAAGGCACTCTTATCATTTAAAATTTTATGTTTATTGTAAGAAAGCTTTTGGCTTAATGAAATGTAGATTTTTATCATAAATCACCTTTGTGTATACATTAACAGGAAATGTAAGTGAGATGAATTGGTTAAGGTATTCCTAAAACTGCTTCAACATTCAGAGTTCTAATCCTCGTCGCTTCTCGACTTGGTCATTAGTATCCAGGTTCTTCACACGATATCCTCCTCAGCACTGTGAAACATGCTGGTGATGAAGAATCTCTAAAGTAACCCATAAAATCATAGAAAGCCTTTAGTGAGGGTCTCCTTAACTTGGTGTTGTAATTATGTAATGCTAATCTTCATGGACTCGGGCTCTAGAAAAATTGCTGATACTCTGAACAAGAATTGGTTTCCAGCGGTTGAAAGAGACTCTGCTCCTGCCTCCAGGGTTTCCTTCCAACCTGTTGACACCCACTTAGCAAATTTTTCTGCTGACACTTTGACTGCATGTACAGGTTATGCCAACCACTTCATCAACTGCTGCCTTCCTAAGACTATAAAATGCCATCAGGTGAAAAATGCAAAAATGCATCCCGGTTTCAGAATTCTTAAAATATGAAAGATGTAAATCTTGCAGTTGATGAAACAAAGTACTCTTATTCTTCTTCTTAGTTTTATTCTTATTCTTAGCTGTTTGTCTCTAAAGAACATAGGCCTTACAGTAAAACCAAAATCAGATGCCAAATAGCAACGAAGTATTAATCAAATAGACAAAAGCTGCACACAAATTGAGTTACGCTTAGCTTTAGCTTTTACTGAGAAAGTTAAAAAGTCAAAGGACAGAGACTACTCCCCCCCCAAAGAAGTTCAATTAAAGAAGTATCTTATTTTATTGGTTAGATATAATAAGCACAGAGATTAACTCTGGCAAGCCACCCTAAGACTTTCTTTTTCTTTTGGGAATGGTGAAAAGAATCAGAATCTTGAAGTGCAGAAGAATTGAAATGTCCATCTAAGTCCATCCCTGCAAGAGCCCTGATATCTGTGTTTTTAACAAGCTCCTCGGGAGATACTGAGGCTCAACCTGTGCAGGCTGAATGGACCTCAGTCAGTCAACCCATTAACAAACATCTTTAAATTCCTACTCTTAGCCAGGCACTGTGATAGATGCTGCCAAATAGAAAGATGACTAAGACTTGACCCTTCTTCCTTAAGAGATCAGAGTCTAGTGGAGACAGATAAATAAGGTAATGATTTTCACAGAGTGTGGTGTGTAGATTGCTAGAAAGAAGCAGAAGAGGAAGAGAAGTAACTGACCAAACTTAAGAACTGGAATAGGTCTGTCTTGGAGAAGAGAATATTCCCTATGGTTAATTATAGCCTGGTTCTTCCTGGAAATGCCATGTTTCCCCTCTTTCTGAGGTAATCAAAACACAAGACAAGCGCTATGATGACTATTTGCAGACAGGTTTGCAATTTTCTTCACTCTTCTTGCTAAGTAACTCTACTTCTCAGAACTCACTGTAGTTTAAATTTTTGAACCACCAAGAAAAGGCAGAGAGAACCAATTTCATATCTGATTACCTTTGGGTTTTTTGCCTTCCCAAAGAGAAAAAAACCAGGGCTCCTCCATTTCAGTAAATACAGAAAAGTAGACTTACTCCTCCTCTGGAGACACCTATTTAACCAGAAATGTTTGGAACATTTTGTTGTCTAGGTGTTTTGATAGGAAATACTTGAGATGAACTTTATTAACATACCTGGCATGATATTAATTGAATAGCACTTAAAAACCAAGGGACTTTGGATGAAAAGGGTGCAGAGTTTTTTTGTACTATTTTATTTTGTAACTGTTTAAAGTCTGAAATTATTTCAAATTGAAAAGTTTTAAAAGATACCCCAAAAAAAGAAAAAACAATAGAGCAGGATTTCACCAGGATGGCAAAGGCAAGAAAAAGTATGGTAAGAGAAGGAATTCAAAGCAAAGGTACAGAGACATGAACTGACATGGCATATCCAGGTAACTGCAAGGACTTTGAAAGCCTGGAATATGAAATATTGGAGGCAGAGGGGATAGAGAAAAATATGGAAAAGTATAAGAAAGACAAGATCATAGAGGAACTTGAATATGACGCTAAGGTTTTTCACTTGCTTTTTGTAGGACTTCCAACCCCACTGAAGGGGATGTAATAGGAAAGTGATTTGATTATGTTTGCATTTTGAAAAGAGCAAGGTGTCAATATGGAGAATGAATTGGAAGAAAGTGAAGCTAAGGATGAAGAAACCCATAAGAAGGCTTTAAATTTAAACAGTCCAGTAAAATATTACGTTGAAATAGAAAATCATAAGACCACCCACATTTTGATTCAAATTTGATTAAGATTGCAGTTGAAACTATAGAGCACATTCACAATGGCATTTTATGACAAATCTCAAGAGGAAGGGGAGTTGTTCGCATAAGAGCCCTTGAAATGGCAAAACACTGGACTAGATGTCATGATTTGTTATAAAAATGTGGAAGAAAGTTGAAAAATATTTGCAAACCCACTACTACAAAAACATGATAAATAAAAAGAATTAGTCACCACAGTAAACAAAATTAAAACTATAGTATCCCATATGTTGTTACCATAAAATTGAGATTCTAGCCATTTTGCTAGAAGGGGGACAAGAATTTCCTGTAATACTTTGCCTTCTAACTGCTAAGATTTGTAGCTTTCTCCTATGGAGTATAATCCTTAGTCTCCAGGTTACTGCAAACTTGTTTTGCATGTCTGTAGTTAGATGTATTATACTCACTGTATGTTTGCTATAGGAATTTGCACTTGCTAGATTATGTTAGTTGTAGAAAATTGAGTTTACTCACTGAAATTGTAATAACATTGACTTCTTTCTGGAAGTCCTCCACTTATATAAGAGGCATGAATTTGAAAATGTTGATCCTTGTTGTTACCTTTTTCCTTATAGACATGTTTGTTTTTTTAAAAAAAACAAAAAACAAATGCATAATTCCAAGAGATTCGTTCTAAACAAAGAAGTCTATTTCTTCCATAGCAGCAAGGATCCTAACCTAGAACACAGATGGTAATGAAGAGGAACAGATGGAGTTAAGTGACGTTATAGAGGCAAATAAGTGGGTCTTACTCATTAGTAGGCTATGAATGATGAGAGAGAGTGGAGGATACTTCCCAGATATCTATCTCAAGTGACCAGGAATATAGTGGTGTCATTAACCAAAATACAGGAGGAAGAGAAGCTTCAAAAGATAACACATATTGTTCGAGACATATCAAATTGAATATGTCTTTAGTTACTACCATTCAAGGTCAGGTTAAACAAGTAGTTGAAAGTATGGACCTGAGCTCAGCAGGGAGACTGGGGTTGGCGAAAAAGATCTGAAGATTGTCAATGAATCCGTGATAGCAATAGCTATGACCTCCATACGCACTGAGGTAAGAATCCTTCACATTTGTATGGCATGTGGTGATTTTCTAAGCACACTTAGCATATAATATCTCATTTGATGTAGGTAGTTCAAAAGCAGTTATCCCATTTTACAGATGAATACACAAAGGACAAACAAGTTAAAACTTGCCCAAATTCACAAGTCCACTCCAGAACTCACAGGCTTCGACTCCAATCTTAGTGTTCTTTCTGTTGTTCCTTGCTGACTCATAATGAAACCATTGTGTGCAAATTCATGGGAAAGGCCTTGGGGCTAAATGCTGTGCTCTCCAGCTTAGGTAAATAATCACTCAGAAACAAATTTCAAATTCTCCATTGCACTAAAATCATAGCCACTTAAACACACACAAACACGCATGCTGCATTCTGAAAGGACTGGAGGTAACGACCTTCCTCCCACAGTTGACATCTGCCTCCTTCAAGTTGCACAGTTAGAAATCTCCCAACCTCCTGTCACAGAGAAAGAAAGAGTTTCCCAACTAACCAAGTGTTCTGTTGCCTTCTACTTGCTCTCCTGTGGCAAGAATTCAGTTGTCCTACGCCATGTATGTGATTCACAAACATGCAGAGAGAACAGGATGAGCAGCCGGTCGGATCCCATGTACCATCCTTATGGACCATCCATGGAGGGTTGACAGGGAGCTCAGGGGGGCACAAAATCACAGAAGAGCAATGTTATTGGCTGTACCATTGGAGTTTAGGACCCAAGTGACTCAGATCAGAATATTCTCTAACCTAAAATATCTCACAAGAAACTGGTTGCAACTCTTAAGGAAGAGGTTACTTATTTCCCTGAGGAAAAGAGTTTTGAATATTTGAGGTGAAATGGTATTGAATGGGATGAATAGGATTTCAGAAGAAATTTTTGAGTATGGCCTATCTAAAGGCAAAAAGCAAGAACTATTTCTGGAGTAGGAAGAAGTTTTGAAGGAGCCGGGAGAAGGAAACAAAAGCAGTACTACCCACTAGTCTTGGAAGTAGGGTGCGCTCAACCATGAAAAATTACATCAACTTTCAAAAGTGCAAAACGAACGTTTTTCAAGTAGAGCCAGGATGGTGGCTATTGAAATGCAGTAAAATGATTGAGAAATCAAAAGATATAAAGCAATCTCAGCAACTGAAATAAAACTCCAGACATGAGACTACTCTCACACCACAAGTAAATGTCGGACACCATATATTTTATACCCAAAGATGCCGTTAAATTTAATGGGAATTTTACATGCACAAAGACTCTGGAGTTTGGCTACATGAAATGAAGACCTGAATTGCTAACACCGAAAATGGATCAGAAGGGGCCCTACAGCCTTGGAAAGGTGGGATTTGGGATTTGAACCATTTTTCTTGATAGGGGTGGAGTGCTATTGGTTTATTAGGATATTCTCAATTGGACTTCCTTTTTTATGTCCCTTTAAATGTAGACACTGACAAAACAGATGATATAGATGGGTCCATAAAACATCTAGGAATGAATGAGGAAAATAAAATCAAATGTCGGCAGTGACAAAAAATGAAATACAATGTAGGGAAGATTAGTATGTTGTGAAGGAGAGTCAGGAAAAAGACTTTAAAGGAACATAAAGAATTGGACAGTCATTTTGTGGTATCTGGTAAATTTTTTTCCTTGATTAGATATATTATGGTATTAAATAAGAAATATTTTCTCTTTCAAAATACAAAAAGAAATAAGTATAAGCATATTCTAATAGTGTCATTAGGAACAGACTTTTTTTTAAATGCTTTTGCTATAGCTGCATTTTCCAAATGAAGATGTTTATTTCTATGATGGGAAAATGACTTAATTTAAATATACATGATTACTTTCTAAGTAAAATCTTAAAGTTCAAGCATCATCAGCTTTTATAATAATGGTACAGCCCACAGCTTCAGCCTACAGTCTCCACATTGCAGAAAAGAACTGAATGTGAATGAGGAGCTCTAGTTTCCAGTGCCTGTTACCAGCTGTAGAATCTGGGCAAACCACTTTCAGTCTCTAAGCGTCTGTTTCCTAATAGGTAAAATCAGGACAGTGTTGGTAACCCACTCACTTCACAGAGTTAGGAAGAGCAGATGATAAACTGTATTTCCAACTACAGTGACATCTACAGAGTGTTAGTTGTGGTATAAATAATGCTTAAATGCACATTAGCTCAATTTCATCTGAAAGAGTCCATTTATAAAAATCTTCCTTTCTTTTTATAAGGCATTATAATGTATTCTTATTTAAAATAAAAATGTAAAAGTACAAAAAATATGTAGAAGAAAATAAAAGGCAACCATAAATATTGCCATCCAGGAAAAAAGAAAAAGAAAAAAACTACTGTTCATGTATTCAATACCTATATATATTTTGTGGTTATATATGAATGTTGTGTCAATCAGAGACTTGGTAGAAAATTGAATTCAAATAAAGATGTTTCAAAGAAAGAGACTTAACGAAGGGACTGCTTTTGAAAGTGTGGGCAGAGTTAAGGAATAGTGAGGGATCCTCTCGCAAAGGACAGTGAGGCACGCAGAGAATACCAAGAGTGGGAAGCTGTCACAACCCTTCAGCCAAAGGCCAAAGGAAGAAAGTACAGCTACGTGGCAGGAGTTGTAATCAGAGCAAGTCATAGATTTGGTGCCAAAAGAGAAAGAAATCAAACACCAGATCACTTTCTTCTCCAGCCGTCCAATCGTAAGGTAGTACCTTCCATTGGCCACAACCAATTGGAAGACCACTGATGAAGAAGCATCCGAAATATAGTTTATAGGAGTCAGCCCTTCGGGGCACACAGCAGGGCAGACAAGAGTGGAAAATCTATCTGATGGGAGGCAAGCAATTAAAGATCAACTAGCATGTATATTAAAATGGGAAATATACCGATAGCTTTGCATATTAAACTTTTAGCTAGCGTTACACCAATGACCATTTTTCTATGTTATTAAAAGTTTTCCGGGGAATTCCCTGGCAGTCCAGTGGTTAGGACTTGGCACTTTCACTGCCATGGGCCCAGGTTCAATCCCTGGTTGGGGAACGAAGTTCCCACAAGCCAGACAGTGTGGCAAAAAATAAAAATTAAAAAAAAAAGTTTTCCTGGGGCATAATTTTTTATGACCTTGTAGCATTTTGTCAACAGGATATGTTATAATTTATTTGAAACATATAAATTATTTTTTCTCCTCTAAATATTCTCATGTATCAAAATTTTTGTGCTTATATTTTGTATTATTAATTCCTAGAGTTAGAATTACTAGATTACAAGATCTAAACACATTTTAAAGTTCTTGGTATATATACCAAATTCTCCTCCAGAGTTTGCATTTCAGTGCAAACTCACCAATGCCAGGTATTTCTATATTTTTAATTTTTGCCATTTCATTGATGAAAAAAATTACTTTGATTTGTATTTCTTTTATTACTAGTAATATTAAACATGTTTTCATTCCACTGTCTATTACTTCTCTAGGGAATTGAGTTCTAGTCTTTTCCCAGTTCTTCTTTTATACAAAGAATCATTGAAAATAAGATTTCTGGTGTCAGTTTATTCTCTAGGTGTTTTAGGTATAACTATCTTGCTGCCACAAATTATTTTCTACCAATTAGGTTTTTTTAAATGTTCAAAGCATAAATTTGTAGACAAATTCCAACTTCTAAAAATCTTAGAATTCCTTATTATTTTGTAATTATTAAATCATAATTTTGCTGTTATAATCCATCATTAACATTTGGAATGAGTTATTTTAAAATTTAGGAAGACAGACAGAAATGTAGAATGATGATGGGAAGGTGATTTGCTGAAACTATCTAAATGATACTTTTTAATAATCTACTCTTCAGATAAACAAAGAAACTAAGATCCTATGACAGACTGGAAAAACAAAAAAAACATTATTTTGCAACTACTCCCATCTAAATGTGGAGTTAACTGTGGGCTGGCATTGTGCCCTGCTTTGACCAATAAATAGAATGTGAGAGAAGTGATGTCACGGGGATTCTAGAGCTTAGACTTTAGGAGACTTTGCAGCTTCTGTTTTTGCCCTTTTGGAACACTGCCCTGACCAGCCATGGAAGGAAGGTGGTCTAGCTTAGCAGATGCTAAGAAACCATGTGGAGGAGAGCTGGGTGTCTCCATCTGCAGCCAGCACCAATAGCCAGGGATGTGAGTGAGGCCATAGGGGACCTACCAGGCCAGCCAGCCCTGCAGTTGGCTGAACGCAGCCACCTGAGCAAGCTCAGGCGAAACTAGCAGTGGAACTGCACTGCCAACCCACAGAACTGTAAGAAAAAATAAGACGTTGTTTGAGCCACTCAGTTTTGGAGGGGACTGTTTCTCAGCAGTCATTAATAGATATAGATCTCCTAAGAGGATGCGTCTCTGAGCCAGTGATTAATTTCAGTTTTATCCTGCAATACAGATGCAGGAAACAATAGAGCATGAAAGTTTTCTCCCAGAAGTAAATGAAGAAACTGAATGTGAAAGAATCATGTAGACGTGGATAAAAATCAAGATGTGTTAGTTTTTGAGAGGAAGAGGTGATTAATAAACTTAATTATACATGTAAACCACACCACAACTAAAGAGTAAACCCCTGAGGTGGATGGACCTAGAGTCTGTCATACAGAGTGAAGTAAGCCAGAAAGAGAAAAACAAATACCGTATGCTAACACATATATATGGAATCTAGAAAAACGGTACTGATGAACTTAGTGGCAGGGTAGGAATAGAGATGCAGATGTAGAGCACGGACTTGAGGACACCAAGGGGAGGGGAAGCTGGGATGTAGTGAGAGAGTAGCATTGACATATACACACTACCAAATGTAAAATAGATGGCTAGTGGGAAGCTACTACAGAGCATAGGGAGATCAGCTTGTTGCTTTGTAAAGACCTAAAGGAGTGGGATAGGGAGGTTGGGAGGGAGGGAATATGCACATATATGTATACGTGTGGCTGATTCACTTGGTTGTGCAGCAGAAACTGACACAATACTGTAAGGCAGTTATACTCCAATAAAGATTCAGTAAGTAAATAAATAATAAAAATCAGCCCCAAAAAATGAGTAAACCCACTTCCAGGGCATGTGTGAGCTTCTTGGGGTCCATTCCCTCCATGGAAAAACCACACTGCCAGTGCTCCCAACCCTGGGCAACAAAGGTACCCCGGAATGCAGGACACAGCCACTGTGGACAGACAAAGCCGGTGACTCATGGGTTTTCCCAGCACCATCAAATTCCAGAGCAGAAGTCTGAAGAATTTAAGAATTCCAAATTCAAATCTAGCCTTGCAAGTTATGATGAAGGTGCATTACCAAGACAAGATAAAATATTCAAAGTTTGTTAACTTGATTTAAAACTAAAAAATTTAAACGTTTTCTAGGCCTCCATTGTACCCTTCTCTGGGACCCCACAAATGTTAGAAGTAGTCCCTAACTCTTTAAATTGGGTCCACTGACCCCTGAGGGCCCATCAAAATATTATTTCTCATTACACATTCATGTGATAATTTTTCCATCATTTGAGTTTCAGTTGAACAAATATTGTCCTAGCGCTTGCTATGTGCTGAAGACTCTGAAATGTGGTGCTCAATAATTACTGAAATAACTCTTTTGTTGAAAATAAATATCCCCAATAGTTTAGATTTTGGAAAACTCTGAGATGGTTTTGCAAAAGTTGATGTAACTTTAAGCAATTTTGTTTTGTTGTTTGGGGGATGGTTTGTTTGTTTGTTTTTCTGTTTTTTTGGCTGTGCGGCACAGCACGTAGGATCTTACTGCCCCAATCAGGGATTGAACCCGTGCCACCTGCAGTGGAAGCATGATGTTTTAACCACTGACCCGGCAGGGAAGTCCCTGTTTGTTGTTGTTGTTGTTGTTGTTGTTGTTGTTGTTTGCTTACATTTTTTTAAGCTCTTTATTGGAATATAATTGCTTTACACTCTTGTACCAGTTTTTGAGGTACACCAAAGTGAATCAACTGTATTTATACATATATCCCCATATTCCCTCCCTGACGCGACTCCCTCGCATCCTCCCTGTCCTGGCCCTCTAAGGCATTACCCATCATCGAGTTGATCTCCCTTTGTTATACAGCAACTTCCCACTAGCTATCTATTTTACAGTTGGCAGTGTATATATGTCTATGCTACTCTCTCACTTCATCCCAGCTTCCCCTTTGCCCCCCGCCTCCCCAACCCTGTTTTCTCCAGTCCATTCTCTGCATCTGCATCCTTATTCTTGCCCTGTCACTGGGTTCATCAGTACCATTTTTTTTTTTTTAGATTCTGTATATATGAGTTAGCATACAGTATTTGTTTTTCTCTTTCTGTCCTTCTTCACTCTGTTTGACAGACTCTAGGTCTATCCACCTCATTACATATAGCTCCATTTTATTCCTTTCTATGGCTGAGTAATACTCCATTGTATATATGTGCCACATCTTCTTTATCCATTCATCTGTTGATGGGCATTTAGGTTGTTTCCATGTCCTGGCTATTGTAAATAGTGCTGCAATGAACATTGTGGTACATGTTTCTTTTTGGATTATGGTTTTCTCTGGGTATGTGCCCAGGAGTGGGATTACTGGATCATATGGTAGTTTCATTTTTAGATTTTATGGAACCTCCAAACCGTTTTCCATAGTGGCTGTACAAGCTTACATTCCCACCAACAGTGCAGGAGAGTTCCCTTTTCTCCACACCTTCTCCAACATTTATTGTTTCTAGATGTTTTGATGATGGCCATTCTGACTAGTGTGAGGTGATACCTCATTGTGGCTTTGACTTGCATTTCTCTAATGATTAGTGATGTTGAGCATCTTTCCATGTGTTTGTTAGCCATCTGCATGTCTTCTTTGGAGAAATGTCTATTTAGGTCTTCTACCCATTTGTGGATTGGGTTATTTGCTTTTTTGGTATTAAGCTGCATGAGCTGCTTGTATATTTTGGAGATTAGTCCTTTTTTTTGGAGATTAGTCCTTTGTCAGTTGCTTCGTTAGCAAGTATTTTCTCCCATTCTGAGGGTTGTCTTCTAGTCTTGTTTATGGTTTCTTTTGCTGGGCAAAAGCTTTTAAGTTTCATTAGGTGCCATTTGTTTATTCTTGATTTTATTTCCATTATTCTAGGAGGTGGGTCAAAAAGGATCTTGCTTTGATGTATGTCGTAGAGTATTCTGCCTGTGTTTTCCTCTAGGAGTTTTATAGTGTCTGGCCTTACATGTAGGTCTTTAATCCATTTGGAGTTTATTTTTCTGTATGGTGTCAGGAAGTGTTCTAATTACATTCTTTTATATGTTGCTGTCCAATTTTCCCAGCACCACTTATTGAAGAGGCGGTCTTTTTTCCATTATATATTCTTGCCTCCTTTGTCAAAGATAAGATGCCCATATATATGTGCATGGGTTTGCCTCTGGGTTCTCTATTCTGTTCCATTGATCTTGCTTTCTATTTTTGTGCCAGTACCATACTGTCTTGATCACTGTGGCCTTGTAGTATAGTTTGAAGTTAGGAAGCCTAATTCCACCAACTCTGTCTTTCCTTCTCAAGATTGCTTTGGCTATTCGAGGTCTTTTGCATTTTCCATACAAACTGTAAGATTTCTTGTTCTAGTTCTGTGAAGAATGCCATTGGTAATTTGATATGGATTGCATTGAATCTGTAAATTACTTTGGGTGGTATAGTCATTTTCACAATGTTGATTCTTCCAATCCAAGAACATGGTATGTCCCTCCATCTGTTTGTATCATCTTCAATTTCTTTCATCAGTGTCTTATAGTTTTCTGCATACAGATCTTTTGCCTCCTTAGGCAGGTTTATTCTTAGGTATTTTATTCTTTTTGTTGCAGTGGTAAATGGAAGAGTTTCCTTAATTTCTCTTTCTGATCCTTCATTGTTAGTGTATAGGAATGGAAGAGATTTCTGTGCATTAATTTTGTATCCTGCTACTTTACTAAATTCATCAATTAGTGCTAGCAGTTTCCTGGTAGAATCTTTAGGGTTTTCTATGTATAATATCATGTCATCTGCAAAGAATGACAGTTTTACTTCTTCTTTTCCAGTTTGTATTCCTTTTATTTCATTTTCTTCTCTGATTGCTATGGCTAAAACTTCGAAAACTATGTTGAATAATAGTGGTGAGAGTGGGCACCCTTGTCTTGTTCCTGTGCTTAGAGGGAATTCCTTCTGTTTTTCACCATTTAGAACAATGTTGGCTTTTGGTTTCTCATCTATGGCTTTTATTATGTTGAGGTAATTTCCTTCTATGCCCATTTTCTGGAGCGTTTTTATCATAAATGGATGTTGAATTTTGTCAAAAGCTTTTTCTGCATCTACTGAGATTACCATATGATTTTTATCATTCAATTTGTTGATATGATGTATCACATTGATTGATTTGCATATATTGAAGAATCCTTGTATCCCAGGGATAACCCCCACTTGATCATGGTGTATGATCTTTTTAATGTACTGTTGGATTCTCTTAGCTAATATTTTGTTGAGGATTTTTGCACCTATATTCATCAGTGATATTTGGCCTGTAATTTTCTTTTTTTGTGACATCTTTGCCTGGTTTTGGTATCAGGGTGATGGTGGCCTTGTAGAATGAGTTTGGGAATATTCCTCCTTCTGCTATATTCTGGAAGAGTTTGAGAAGGATAGGTGTTAGCTCTTCTCTAACTGTTTGATAGAATTCGCCTGTGAAACCATCTGGCCCTGGGCTTTTGTTTGTTGGGAGATTTTTAATCACAGTCTCAATTTCCGTACTTGTGATTGGTCTCTTCATATTTTCTATTTCTTCCTGGTTCAGTCTTGGAAGATTGTATTTTTCTAAGAATTTATCCATTTCTTCCAGGTTATCCAATTGATTGGCATATAGTTGCTTGTAGTAATCTCTCATGATCTTTTGTATTTCTGAGGTGTCCGTTGTTACTTCTCCTTTTTCATTTCTAATTCTGTTGATTTGCATCTTCTCCCATTGTTTCCTGAGGAGTCTGGCTAATGGTTTATCAATTTTGTTTATCTTCTCAAAGAACCAGATTTTAGTTTCATTGATCTTTGCTATTGTTTCCTTCCTTTTTCATTTATTTCTGCTCTGATCTTTATGATTTCTTTCCTTCTGTTCACTTTGGGGGTTTTTGTTCTTCTTTCTCTAATTGTTTTAGATGTAAGGTTAGGTTGTTTATTCAGTATTTTTATTGTTTTTTGTAGTAGAATTGTATTGCTATAAACTTCCCTCTTAGAACTGCTTTTGCTGCATCCCATAGGTTTTGGGTTGTTGTGTTCTCATTGTCATTTTTTTCTAGATATTTTTGGTTTTCTCTTTGATTTCTTTAGTGATTTCTTGGTTGTTTAATAGCGTATTGTTTAGCTTCCATGTGTTTGTATTTTTTGCAGTTTTTTTTCCTGTAATTGATATCTAGTGTCATGGCCTTGTGGTCAGAGAAGATGCCTGATATAATTTCAGTTTTCCTGAATTTACCAAGGCTTGTTTTGTGACCCAACATGTGATCTATCCTGGAAAATGTTCTGTGTGCACTTGAGAAGAAAGTGTATTCTGTCGTTTTTGGATGGAATGTCCTATAAGTATCAATTAAGTCAAGATGGTCTAATGTGTCATTTAAAGCTTGTGTGTCCTTATTTATTTTCTGTTTGGGTGATTTGTCCATTGACGTAAGTGGGGTGTTCAAGTCTCCTACTATTATTGTGTTACTGTCAATTTCCCCTTTTACGGCTGTTAGCATTTGCCTTCTGTATTGAGGTGCTCCTATGTTGGGTGCATAGATATTTACAATTATCATATGTGCTTCTTGGATTGATCCCTTGATCATTATGTAGTGTCCTTTGTCTCTCGTAATAGTCTTTAAAGTCTAATTTGTCTGATATGAGTATTGCTACTCCAGGCTTCTTTTGACTTCCATCTGCATGGAATATCTTTTTCCATCCCTTTACTTTCAGTCTATATGTGTCCCTTGGTCTGAAGTGAGTTTCTTGTAGACAGCATATAGAAGGGTCTTGTTTTTGTATCCATTCGGCCAGTGTTTGTCTTTTGGCTAGAGCATTTAATCCATTTACATTTAAGGTGATTATTGACATGTATGTTCCTATTACCATTTTCTTAATTGTTTTGGGTTTGTTTTTGTATGTCTTTTCCTTCTCTTGTGTTTCCTACTTAGGAAAGTTCCTTTAGCAATTGTTGTAAGGCTAGTTTGGTGGTGCTGAATTCTCTTAACTTTTGCTTGTCTGTAAGGCTTTGATTTCTCCATCAAATCTGAATGAGATTCTTGCTGGGTAGAGTATTCTTGGCTGTAGGTTTTTCTGTTTCTCTTTCAGGACTTTCAGTATATCCTGCCATTCCCTTCTGGCCTGCAGAGTTTCTGTAGAAAGGTCAGCTGTTATCCTTATGGGTTTTCCCTTATATGTTATTTGTTGCTTTTCTCTTGCTGCTTTTAATATTTTTTCTTTGTGTTTAATTGTCATTAGTTTGATTAATCTGTGCCTTGGTGTATTTCTCCTTGGGTTTATTCTGTATGGGACTCGCTGCGCTTCTTGGACTTGATTAATTATTTCCTTTCCCATCTTGGGGAAGTTTTCCACTATAACCTCTTCAAATATTTTCTCAGACCCTTTCTTTCTTTCTTCTTCTTCTAGAATGCCTATGATTTAAATGTTGGTGCACTTATTGTTGTCACCAAGGTCTCTGAGCCTGTCTTCCATTCTTTTTATTCTTTTTTCTCTTTCCTGCTCTATGGCAGTTATTTCCCCCATATCGTCCAACTCACTTATTCTTTCTTCTGCCTCAGTTATTCTGCTGTTTATAACATCTAGGGTATTTTTAATTTCGGTTATTTTGTTGTCCATTACTGTTTGTTTGCTCTTTAGTTCTTCTGAGTCCTTATTAACTGTTTCTTGTATTTTCTGTATTTTGTTGTTGAGATTTTTGATCATCTTTGCTATCATTACTCTGATTTTTTTTCCGGCAATTTTCCTATTTCCTCTTCATTTATTTGGTATTGTGCGTTTTTTTCCTGCTCATTTGCCTGCATGGTGTTTCTCTTTTTTCTCATTTTGTCTGAATTGTAGGATTTGCTGTCTCCTTTCCCTATGCTGCCTAGTAGTAATTCCTCTTGTTTCTGTCCTCTGCCCCCTGTGGTGGGGTTTGTCCAGTGTCTTGAGTAGGCTTCCTGGTGGGGGAGGTGGGGTCTGCTGTCTGCTTTCTGGTATGTGGCTCTGTGTCTTTTCTCTCTGATGAGGAGGGCCTTGTCAGGAGGTGTGTTTTAGGGTATCTGTGAGGTTAATATGGCTTTAGGTAGTCTGTGTGCTGATGGGTGGTTTTGTGTTCCTGTCTTGTTTGTAGTTTGGTGTGAGGTGTCCAGCACTGGCAGTTGCAGACAGTTGGATGAAGCCGCGTCTTAGACTCTGATACAGAGCTGCGTGGGAGTTCTCTGCAGTTAATCCTCCCTGTGTCTGAGGACTCCCTAGTAGTCTAGCATCCTGGATTCAGTGCTCCCACCCCAGAGCCTCCTACTTGACTTCTGATGGAGTAGTCCAGACTTCAGCAGTTGCTTGTCCCAGTTATGTCAGGATCTTTGCAGTCCTTTCTGGTGTCCAAGGTCGTCTGCTGGTGTTCAGCTGGTTCTCTGTGGGAATTATTGCATCTTTTGATGTATTCCTAATGCATCTGTGGAGAGGGATACATTCCCCGTCCTTCTACATTGCCGCCATCTTTCTTCCACCATCCCTGTTTTTTATAGTCTCTTTTCTAATTCTTTATAAAGAGGAATCTGAAATGTGGATGGGGTTATAGCTATTGTTTATAGTTTTCTATTATTGTATGTATTTTCTTGTGTGTTTTTTAATAATGCATTTGAATTGCTCTGTAATAAAATAAAAAGATAAAAAACACTCAGTATACAAAACTATGAAAGTATTCTATGGCTAATTCCCTGAGGCAAGAAAGTAGCAAAATGGATAGCAAGAAAGGGAGAGTTCAAGAGATATTTGGGAAGAAAGTTAGATACATCTTGGAGATAGAGTAGGTGAGGGTTGAAGAGGAGCATGGGGAAGAACCAAGGGCAGTTGATAGAGAAGATAGTGTTGTTCACTGAGATGGGATGACCTTGTGGAGGGAAGCAATTGAGAAGTTAAAGATTATAATTAAGTGCCCAAATGCTGCATGTGGAGAAGAGATGAGGTGGGAGAGAATGCCATCGCAGTACAACTCTTCTTCCAATTACTTAAAGCCATGATCACCCTTGTTTTAAAATAATCACCCCATTTGCTCACTTTTAGCAAGTCTGTTTGGATCTGAAGCCCTTTCTTGCTTTTATTTTGCCTGTCATTAGATTTTGCTAGTGAAACACTCCTCCTACTACAACACTATAGGCAGGCTTCAAGGAGCTGACTCCTAGAACCCCTGATGGAAACACTATAAGGAATGGAAACACTACAGGGAATGAAAACTGGGTTCAAGTCTGGCCGGCTGCATTGCCTCCTGTTAATGGGTAGAAATGTAATATTCATTAAAAAGAATTCAGACTTCAATCATTCTAATGATCATGATACTTCTTTCATCAATGCATAATAGAACAAAAAGATTGATTTTCATTAGGAATGGCTTCCAAGATTTTTTTTACTTCTTATATAAAAAATAAATCTGTTCAAAATCTTATAAGGTCCAAGCTATTTCTGATCTGCTTGGAAACAGTAGGCAAGTTTTTATAGAGTTGTTCTCCTCTTCACCACTATAGTTAATTTGGAATACTCCATTATTTGGTGAAATTAGTCACCTAAAATTGCTTTCAATTAAGAAGTCCCTCACTTCTCTCCCTCTGATCAATAAAATATTATTTTTAAAAGGATATTTGGTATGACTAGGACATTTGGTATGACTAGGACAATTTTTCTTTTATGGGAGAAATGAGAAACAGGAGATACTGATCAATAAAATTACTACCCTGCTTGTACGTAGTCACCCAAAGTTAGAAAATGATTACTTAACATTTTCTAAGTGTCAACAAAAGACTGAATAGCTTCATCAGAATAAGACCTTACCCATCGGCATCTGCATTGTCAGGGTGTCAAAGAAATGGGAGTCCTCCAGGGTGCATGACCACTTTAGATTGTATAGACTTCCCTTGTGCTGTTAAAGTGGATTCTCGTTAAACTTGAAAGCCAATCTATTTACAGACTTAAAAGGGTAGAATAGAAGGGCCCATAGAAATCACACAATCAAACTTGGTCAATTAGAGCATCACATTCTCCTGGACAT
Source organism: Hippopotamus amphibius kiboko (assembly GCF_030028045.1). Taxonomy (NCBI): domain Eukaryota; kingdom Metazoa; phylum Chordata; class Mammalia; order Artiodactyla; family Hippopotamidae; genus Hippopotamus; species Hippopotamus amphibius. Next base: position 152,951,501 of record NC_080190.1, on the reverse strand, counting down.
AGTGAGTGATCCAAGGATAACATGTGACCCAAATCATTGAGACACATGAAGGCTGAAGCTGGAAGGGGATCACACGTGCTGTCCTCTTCAGTTCTGGACATAGGGAATGAGTAATGTTTGTTGGTATATACTAAAGTTTTATATCTTGAATGAATGAATGAATGAAAAAAATTGAGCCCTACAGAGATTGCATACTTTTCCCAAAGTCACAGAGAGATGGTGAATTGATAGGACCCTTTTAAAGAGATTTTTTAAAAAGTAAAAATAGCCCTCTAAGTGGCGTAAGCATGAAAATCATCTATTGATTTGTATGATTAAAATCCAGCAGAGGAGGTTTGCAGGAAACACTAGATACAGGAGCTCAAAAGATGTCATCAAGCATTGGCTTCTGTTTATCTCTCAATTTTGCCTTTCCACATCATTGGAAATTACCTTCAGGCTCCACAAAGTGATCCCTTTAAGTCTAGGCCAGCTTCTTTCTTATTACCAAATATCCCAGAAGGAAAAGGAAAAAAGTATGCATCTCTCCCACAAGTCTTAGAACAATCCTCATTGGATCTCACTGACACTGGTGGGTCATGTGACCAGTCTTCAGTCAAATCATGCTTGCCTGGAGAATGGATGTTCCAATTGGCCCAGTCTGTGTCACACACTCACCTTGATCCAGTAGGAATCAACTCCATCTGAAATGTGTGGAGTGAGAATGGGATTAGACTGGTTCTTCAGAGGAAAATCATCATTCTGTTACCAGGAAATGTTGGGTGGTAAAAACCACAAATGCCCACAACAGCAGCCAAATAGCATCTGGGTCACCAGGTCCCTTATGTCAAGAAAGGAGCTATTTCCACCACTTCTCCTCATCTTATAATTTAAAATCTCAATAAGCTTTGAGACAGAGAAGATAGCAAATCAACAAGCAATGGATAGAGTAGGGAGACTCAGTGGACTAAACACAGAAACTGCAGAGCTTTCTAAGCAGCTTGCTTTTTCCTCAGGACCGTTGAGCAACAGGACAGGGAAAGAAGGTGCTCTCCTTCTTGCACTAACTGCCCAGTCTTGGTTTGGCTGGAGTCTCTTCCCTGTGTTGCTGCTCCACTCAACGTGAGGCTGCGAGTTTGACGTCCCATGGGCCTACGAGAGAGAGAAAGAAAATGTTCCCCTAATACCCAAGATAAAGCCTTTCTGTGTTCTGTAAGATGTGTTTCACCAACACATGAATTAACAGCTGAAAGCAGAGACTAAAAAAGTCATTTAAGAGCAAATGGGGGCCCAAATGAAGTGTTGAGGAAAGTAGTAGTGCCAGAATGGGGTGATGGGACACATCAGTGGCAGACTTCCCAGTTTTCTCAATTTTGCTGAGAGCTGATCAGACCAGGCTTTGCCAGCCCTAGTTCTATTTATAAATGGAGTTCCATATTCCTTAGGACATCTTCTGCAACCTCTGCATCTGATCCCATGTGCAGATATGGGATTATCTGCTAACCTGCTTCTTAAGGCTTATATTAGCCATACAGAAAAGACTGAGTTCTCTCCTCCTTCTTGGTTTCAACATTTCTGGAGAAGAAACCGATTGCCCCAGCTTGTATTATTTGTCCAACATGGACCATCCAATTGTAGCCAGAGAGTGAGGACATGGTGGGGCTGGGGGGATTGGCTGCACTTATGGTGACAGTATAAATCAAGGGGAGAGGGTTCCAAAAAAAACTGGAATGTGGGAAGAGCAGACAGTACAACAGGTGTCCAGGTCAGGGTGGTTCCACTACTTCTGGCTGGTGCTCCTATTGCTCCCGCCTGCAGAAAACTCTAGGTCTTAGGTCAGGACAAGCTAAGAAGGGGCAAGCTAATAATTTGGTGTCCATTCATTTATTTACCATAAAAGGAAATAAATATTTTGTATTAATATAAATCATATTCTTCCTTTATATGTTCCAAATAAGGAATTTACTTCATGATTTTTTAACTCATTTCACTGATTTTTCTATCAGTAATAACTCAGATGTTAGACACACATTCTTGCTAAACATGGATGTATACCTGTATATACATGTATTTAGATAAGTATAAGGTTCTTTAAACTGTTTCCAAGTTTAACATTGGGACATCTTTCTCACTTTCAGAGGACATCTCTCTCACTTTTCCGTAGCTCATGGTCTCCAGTTTAGTTCTGCAATTTTTCTGACCCAGACAACTTCTTAGGAGACATATTAAAGTTCTTAAAATTTAGATGATAAAACAAAATAGAAAAATAAATAGAAAATATAGTGAGGTCAAAATTAAACATTCAGATGTATAAAGATACTGAGCTTCCTCATTTCCCAGAGTTAATCTAATCTTCGTCACAAGCCCTTACCTTATTGGATAGTAAAGGGGAAACAAAATCAATTTTGTCTCTTAAATTTGGCCCAACCCAATAAACTGAACAATCTCTTTACATGATCCAAGCTTGTTCAGCCTTCCTCTTGCATATTTCCTTCCTCTCCCCTTGCTTCTCTTCAAGATGGCAGGTGATTGTTGAGGGGATGAAGGAAGGAGGGCTCACATGGCCTCCGGGTGGCAGAGAGAGGAGGTATCATTTTCCCATCACATAAATCCTTGTGTTCCCTGGTCACCTTGATGACTGGGATTGTGGTCTTTGGCAGCCTGGTTACGAGTCATCCTGCTGACATCAAATGATAAAATCTATATTGGTTCTCTTACTTTGATCAGTGTCCCATGATCACTCCTGCTGAACTGGCCCCTCCTTGGTAATTGCTGGTGTCATGTACACCCCTGAGGTCTCACTGTAACTCTCTGTTGATCCCCAGCAGAATGGTCTGCTCACCAGTAGTCAGCTGTTAGGGTCTCTTCACACCCTATGACATCTCTCCTGGTTAGCACACCACCAAGCACCACCAGCCACTTCCCACATCTCTGCAGAATGTGTGACAATGTCTTGACACCTTCCACACTGCAGAAATGGCGTCCTCTCTCTGCATAAACACTGTACATCAAGGATTTTATTCTGAGGTGACCACTACAGGTTGGCGCGGCGGGGAGCTACTGTGAAAGTTGGTTTCTTCTCAGATCCTATAATGGAAACGTAAGTCAAAAAATACCTCAACTTTTAGACCTTCCCTCAACTCACCTAATTCATCTCTGTTAGTTTTTTTTTTAATTTTTCTTTTATTGAAGTATAGTTGATTTACAATGTGGTGTTAATTACTGCTGTACAGCAGAGTGATTCAGATATAGATATCGATGTAGATATAGATATAGATGTAGATATAGATACACACACACGTTCTTCTTTTAATATTCTTGTCCATTATGGTTTATCATAGGATATTGGATACAGTTCTCTGTGCTAAACAGTAGGACCTTGTTGTTTATCCATTCTCTCTATAAAAGCTTACATCTGCTAACTCCAAGCCTCCACTCCATCCTTCCCCCAACCCCCTCCCCCTTGGCAACCACCAGTCTAATCTCTATGTCCATGTTTCTGTTTCTGTTTCATAAATAGGTTCATTTGTGTCATATTTTAGATTCCACATATAAGTGATATCATATGGCATTTGTCTTTCTTTTTCTGACTTACTTCACTTAGTATGATGATCTCTAGTTGCATCCATGTTGCTGCAAATGGCATTATTTTGTTCTTTTTATGGCAGAGTAGTATTCCATTGTGTGTGTGTGTGTGTGTGTACACACACATACCACATCTTCTTCATCCATTCATCTGTCGATGGACATTTAGGTTGTTTCCATGTCTTAACTATTGTGAATAGTGCTGCTATGTACATAGGGGTGCTATGAACATATAATTTTGAATTGTAGTTTTGTCTAGATATGCGTCCAGAAGTGGGATTGTTGGATCATTTGGTAATTCTACTTTTAGCTTTCTGAGGAACTTCCATACTGTTTTCCACAGTGGCTGCATCTGTCTGTTAGACTCTTAGTGCAGAATGGAAAAGTCTCAACTCTTATTTTGACTTTTACTTCCATTCTCTCCTCCTTTTGATGATGAACTGGGAGGTGAAAGAATTAAGGTTTCTATATTCTATTCTTTTCAAATTAGAACTTCCTCTACACCACCTCTTTCTCCCTCCCAAGCTAGAATGTTCAGTGCCACTTTCTCTGAGTCTGTACTCTGAGTCAGGTGGCTACCAGGGAACAAGACATGTGAAACCAAGGAATAAAAAAACACACTATTTAATGTATTCAAGGTATTACCCCATTTACACGTGTGTGTTTGCTCTCAGCGTTGCCTTTTCCTTTTCTTTTGAAGTCATTGCCTCCTTTGGAAGAAGCTGCCTGTTCTGTAAGGAGTCACATGTGGAATCCTGGATAAAAGAGGGCATTTCTGTTTTATTCCTGTGAGGTTTTCACATCCTTTTATAAAAGGACGCCAAAGAAGAGTCCTCTAACTGACCGTCTCTTACTCCAGCTCTGGCTGGCTCATAACTTCTCTGATAAAAGAGAGATTTAGCAACTGCTAAAGAAAAAACGAGACATTCTCCCTACTGTAATTAAGTGAACTGAGAAAAGGAAGCATTTTGGAAAGAAGGTGAGCAGCCATCCAAAGCATTTCTGCCAAGACTAAATATTTACGGATTTGTGTATTGATGGGAAACTCCAGCCCCTGATTGTAATCTGGCTTGTGCTGGTCTCTCAGCACTTCCCATGAGCTCCCATTGTTGCGCGTGAAGTGATTAAGCATTATGTCAGGAGCAGCTGTTGCCTGGAGACCTCTAATGGTGCTATGCCGGAAAGGTCTCGCACTGGGAAAACGGAGGGGATATGTTTTAAGTGAGGACTTCAATCAGGAAAAGATTATTTCTGCCAAAGGAGCTTTAAACTCCCTCTAACACCACCACTGTGGACCAAAAGCATAGGTTAAGGCCAGGAAGAGATCACAGGCACCCAAGAGACTCAGTCCTGAAGCAAGAGAGAGGAGGACAGCATCACTCAGCCACCCCCAGGGTCTAACCAGACTCTGAAAGCCAATGCCTGCAGCCTCACCTCCCTCCAGTTTTCCTAGTTCTGACCTCAGGTTCATGGTCACATCTGTGTGCCACTCTGCACAGAGACTGCTCCTCTCCCATGTCATTCCTGCTGCCATTCTGCTAACTCCCTGCCCTGTCTCCAGCGAAATTCACATTCACCCCTAAGCCTAGCTATCAGGTCCAGTGGTTCAGTATCAACATTTACCTGACTAATCCTGCTTGTGTTTCTTTATGGAAGACCCAGCTCTTTCCCAGGCGATGCTGCTGCTTTAATAACACCCATTTTGGGGCTTCCCTGGTGGCGCAGTGGTTAAGAATCTGCCTGCCAATGCAGGGGACTCAGGTTCAAGCCCTAGTCCAGGAAGATCCCACATGCTGCAGAGCAACTAAGCCCGCAAGCCACAACTACTGAGCCTGTGCTCTAGAGCCCGCAAAACTAAAACTAAATGGTTTCAAGCACACGGGGAAAAGTGTGAAGGTCGATGGGGGCCAAGGCCGAGGAATAACATAACAGTTACATAAATAACGTAACACCCCACCACAGTATTCTCACCCCCTTGTGAAGATGTTGATGGCTGCTCTGCTATTCTGTAATATATTAGTATTCTGTACCAAGAACTTCAGTCTTGGCTTGATGGTATAATTAAGAAGTGTAAATTTCAACTAACAATACATCCATGCAGTCAATGCAATGTCTGCAGATTCAAACTCTTTATGGAAAAGTTAGTCATGCTGTTGGATATTCAGTCTTCCATAAATATAACTCCATATAAAAGAATTGCACGTCTTATTTTATTGTGCTGCATTACAATTATTAGAAGCAGGGACTTAGAGGTTCCACAGTGGGGTGAGACGTCTGCCTTCGTGACTGGGCCAGTGAATTTGGCTGAGAGAGTAAAAAATCATTCTGCAGACTCCTCCACACAGCCCTGTGTCTTGCCTTTCCTCCTTATTCGTGACACGCAGGTGTTCCTTCTGATTCACCCACAGTCTCTGTCCCTCATTTGGGTCTCCTCTTACCTCCTCTCTTACTTGGCAATCTCACATGATTCCAAGCTCAGCCCTGCTGGGATTGACTCTCAGGGACCGGGCAAGTAAAATGCCATTTGCTGAAACTGCCTTCTGGATCTCAGACAAAGCTGGTGGCTGAACACACACCCAGGTCTCTCTCAAGGGTCTTCATGCCCCAGAGCAGCCCACAGCTTAGGCAGCCCAGATCTTGGCTAATAACATAGAAAGACTTGTGCTGGTTATTACAACCTAGAGGAAAGTCATTGTCCAAGGGGCTTTTTAATATTTTGATATTATTTACAAATGGAAATAGTGTGCACGCACACACACGTACTTTCCTAATCCACTGAATATATACACATGGGTGATGGGTAATTAGATGTTTTCCGGTTTTGCTGTTTGGACTTCTATCACTGAAAAATCAACCTACAGTCATAGTGAGAACCACTGAAAAAGGACTTTAATCATGGAAACCATGATCTCACGTAATTGACCAGAAAGCGCATCAATTTCTGCTGCTTCGTCTATTGATTAATAACAAAACAACACTAGTTATCTCTCTGAGCAGAAGAGCAGGCTTGCTGAGTAAAGCATGGTAAATAGCAGGACCAAAGCAGTCTTCTAATTCTTTACAGACCGAGAAACCCTCAATGGTCACTCAAAAAGTAGGGAAGGGAAAAAAAGGCAAGCTTAGAGAAATATGAATGTGAAGTTCATTTGCAATATTTTCATTCCCAAAATGTACTCTGAACTAAAAGAACAAAATAAAGTGATGAGAGGCAGAGTTACGTGGGGAAAACAAAGCCTATTTGAACTACCTGGTGGTTTGATAGAGGAAAAGGTGTGTTTTCCTTTAGAAAATTTGCTTCCCCAGCTTTTGGCGGCTAGGAAGCATATGTGATAAAACAAAGATATGACTGAGTCGATGGGGATTTCAGTCTAATCAGATTTAAGGAAAGCCAAACTGTCTCTGGAGTGGAGAAATAGAAGGAAGAAGTTTCATAGAGCACGTTGGGAGAACATTATTTACTTCTCTCTGGAACATTGATGAGCTACCAGGTAATGAAATTTTTATTGCAATGTTTACTACAAACTGGCTTTGTTTCCTGCATCTGTATTTTGGCTTTATTGAGTCCCTCTGTTGACCTATTTTTGTTTGGCCTTATCATCCTTACAGCCTCTCCCATGCCATCCTCTCCTCCACGATTTCTCTTTCTGATCAGCACTACCCCTACTTGCTTGTCTTTTCCTTTGTTCAGTAGGTTTCTTAAGATGAAACCCTGAAATCTTTAACTGGTTTCCTAGATCGCTCCCAGTTTCTTTCTTCCTGTCTTGCTGTCAGCATCTGAGCTCAATGTCAGAGTAGACCTGCCCCTCCTTTTCCATCTCCTACCACTATCTCCTGGGCTCTAGAAGAGCATCTCTATCCTCTATTTTTGACCACTCAACCTGCATGTCCTGCTGACACTTTCAACTCAACATATCCAAAACTAAACTTACTATCTCCTTCCCAAATCAGCTTCTCCTCCTAATTTGCCTGCCTTCATTAATGGCATCTATAGCTCAAGCTCTTCTTTAACTCCCACAGTCAATCAGTTGCTTCTGCAATGATTCTTATGTCTGTTCCCTCCGTCTTATCCCCTCAGCCCCCACACTAGTTCAAAGCCTCATTAGTCTTTGCCTGGTCTACTGGGAAAACTACTCCATTGATCTTTCTGCCTTCTCCCATTCCAATCCATCCTACACACACAACTACCAGATTAATCATCCTGAAATATAGCCCCAATTTCCTTGTCCACCCCCAGTTATAAAACTTTAAAATACCTCACTGTCTTTGGAATGAAGCACAAACACTTCATCCTGCCACTCAAGTAACTTTACAATAGAACTTCAACCCATCTGTTGAGATTTATCAACTACTACTGTCTATTGTCCAGCTAAACCAATGTGTAGGGAAGAACTCAAGAAAGGTCCGGAATTGGGATTTTGCCTAGAAGTTCAGGCATGCATATTATTCATGTGGGTGTGGGAATGTCGAACAGTGGCCCAAAGGCAAAGAGGGTTGTCCAAGACAAGACCTGACAAGACCTGCCAATTGTATAGTTCTTTCCATAGCTCATTACTCTGGAAATAGTAGACTCTCCACGAATTCTTTTTTTTTTTTTAAACTTCTTTAAATATATATATATATATATATATATTATTTATTTATTTATTTAGGCTATACTGGGTCTTAGTTGCAACATGCAGGATCCTTTAGTTGCGACATGCAGACTTCTTAGTTGCGGCATGCATGTAGGATCTAGTTCCCAACTAGGGATGGAACCCAGGCCTCCTGCATTGGGAGAATGGAGCCTTACCTACTGGACCACCAGGGAAGTTCCGCTCCATGAATTCTTGCTAAGCAACTTGCTCTTACTGCATTTTAAGCTAGGATGTTACATTTGGACAAATCTCAGTCAAAGAGCAGATGTTTTCTTATGCTTTTATAAAGCAATGTGGCTTATTATTCTCAGCTTTCTGTTAATATACACTCTGTTACAAATACATTCCCCAGGCGAGGACTCAGCTATATTTTTGATGCAGAGGAAGGAACAACTTTCACCGCAGCCAGATTAAAAACAGCAGTCCTTTTCTCTTTCATCTCTCAACTAACAATTCATGCAGAAGTCAATGAAAAGTGTTCAGAGTCAAATTGTTTAGGGATCAGTTAGTCATACTGTTGGATATTCAGACTCCCATAAATGTGATTCCAATATAAAAACAAAAGTAACAATAATAATAATTTCCCAGGGTTGTAAGTGCTCTGTACTATGAAAAATTCTTTCATAAGCTTTATGGACTTTCCTCCCAACTATTTTCTAAGTTAGGCAAAGAAGGTATAGTGAGGGATTGGCAAACTTTTTCTATAAAGGGCTAAAAAGTAAATATTTTGGGCTTGTGGGCCGTATGGTCCCTGCCTCAACCACTCAGCTCTACCTTTGTAGCACAAAAGCAGCCGTAGACAGTATATAAAGATATGGGTATGTCTGTGTGCCAAAAAAATGTTATTTATGGATGCTGAAATTTGAATTTCATCTGATTTTTATATGTCACAAAATATCATTCTTCTTTTTATTCAACTCCTAAAGAATATAAAAAAATATTCCTAGCATATGGGCCATATGAAAAGAGGAGGTGGGCTGGATTTGGCCCATGGGCCAGAGTTTGCCAATATAGAGCTTTCCTCATTCCACAGATGAGATTTGGTAGCTCAGAAGTTGAAATGACCTGTGTCTGAAATTACACAAGAATTATTAGTGAAAGTCTGGGTCATGTTATCTGACCAGAAGTCTAGTGCCCTTGCTCTACAGCATTGCCTCCGTACATTTGTAAACATTTAAGAGTGGCCGCCTATCCTTCCAAGCAATGAACACTGCATCCAATATGGAGAAGAATGTCTGAAATAAGACCAAAGAATCACAACATTTCATCTTCCTCAAAGGGCTCATGGGTGGTCTGTGACATTCTCCCCAAAACTAAATGCAAAACTTATGTGTGGGTTTTCATTGACAAAGACTCCCTCCTTGGCCAAACGTTAGCCCATCTCCTCTGAAGCCTCTTCTCAACTAGACCTCATTCTTGGCCTGTAGCCCTTGGTCTGCTGTGCCCAGTTTTAGGAAAAAAAGAAAGGAAGGTTGCATTTGTGCTATTCCTGGGATCTACCCAGTCTTCTTGTCAGGGTGGTGCTCCTCGGGGAGGGTAAACTCACAGATCCATGCGCTACAAAGGGACTCTGAGTGTTACAGGCACAAATAGCACAGAGCCCTGACTTTGAC